>NC_053044.1:15609232-15917572 GCF_003473485.1 Medicago truncatula | reverse complement strand
TTGAATTCGGGCTTTATCCCATCAGTTGGTGATGAGTCAATAATTATCTATTTTAATATAATATTTAAGTCTGTTTTATTTATATTTGAGTTTATTTTATTTAAGTTTATTTTCTTTTTAGAACTCTTTTACTTCAATTGCAAGTTATTATATTTCAGGAACAAATATTCTAAAGATTGAGTCTTGGAGCAAAAGAAAGGAGAATTGGAGCTGATTCGTGCCAAAAATATAAAAGATCTTATACAAAAATATCTGGTGCAAGGATTGAGGACAAAAATATGAATATCTCATACAAAAATATCATGTACGAAGAATTTGAAGATCTTGTACAATAATATAAAAGTGGCGCGCCCCATTATACCCTTTTGCTGCTTTTGCTTAGATTTTAAGCTAGTCTATTTTAGTTTTCTTGTGGAACATTCTAGTGATGTAATTGCTTAGATTCTAAGTCGAATCTAAACTATAAATAGAGTAGCTAGCCATCACAAAGATTCATCTTTTGTTCTCTGAAATAATAAGTGACAATTGTTTCTTTGAATAAAATTTTACCTTTATTTTATGTTCTTCTTCTTCTTCTCTTCTATGTCTACAATGAACGTTAGTGAGTAGACTTCTCTTGTCTTGGGATTTTTGGATAAGTCTAATGACATAATCCTAATCAAACCAAGCTATTAACCCTAATCTCTAATCTAAATTCACCGTTTTAACATGAATTAACCATTATCAAACTGTGGAAACGAAAGTGGAGGGTTTGATAATTGTTAATCCATCATCTCAAATATCAATTCATAAAACGAAAGTGGATCTTTGATATTCGAACAAGTGAATTTAGACAAGGGTTGAAAAGGCAACGAAATAGTCTTTGCAATCTTTGAGACATATAAGTTTCGATCTTCAAGGGAACTAATAGTAATCAAGTCAACGAAATAGGCTTGGTTGCTAGAGGAACCAAAATCTAATAGTAATCAAGTCAGCGAAATAGGCTTGATTGCTAGAGGAACATAAGAGAAACTGTCTTTAGAAGTTAGGTCTAACATAAGGTTCTAGGTTTAATAGTTTGATTTGTGAAGGATTTGTCGTTAGGATGAACCAATAATCTCAAAGCTCTTTTTATTTTATTATTGTTATTTTCTTTTAATAAAACAAAAATACAACTTTCTACCTTTTAAACTTTCAATCTAATCATTGTTAAAAGTTAATTGAATTCATAACTCCCTGTCGGAACGATACTCTATTTTTACTACTTCGATAGAACCGTGCACTTGTGGTTTTATCCCATTTGTTGGTTTGAATACGGGTTGTACCCCATCAGTTGGTTTGAATATGGGCTTTCCCCCATCAGTGGTTTGAATACGGGCTTTACCCCATCATTTGGTTTGAATATGGGCTTTCCCCCATCAGTGGTTTGAATACGAGTTTTACCCCATCAATCGATTTGAATATGGGTTGTACGCCATCAGGTGGTTTGAATATGGGTTTTACCCCATCAGTGGTTTGATATCAGACTTTATCCCGACAATGTTTGACTCATCTCTAGTAATGGTATCCCCGTTGAAGATTTTTGAGTGTTTGTGTTGTGATGCCGGGCCACCTTCTTTGGGACCTGCCCAATCTTGCCTCAACAATCTTACCATTATACTGTCAAAAATTCTCATACATATTCATACATTCATTCATGCATACACATCATGCATATAAATACCATTCATACATTGTTGCATTATTACCCAATGTCTTATTTCTTTTGTGTCTCATAAGAGTATCATCCTCAATATGTCTATTTCAAAGTTTGCCACTAGTTAATTTCAAGGGGCAGGACCAACTTCACGGTAATAGGCATGATTCTTTCCTTGCATATTCGTCTTTACCTAATTCGCGGTAATAGGCAGCTTATCTCTCGTATTTTTGTCTTTACCAATTTAAAGATAATAGGCAGTCTTTTCTCCCCAGTGATTTCTATCAGTCTACCCCCAGTCAGCTTAATAGTCGTCGTCTTTGCATTTATACTTGCATCGCATACATTCATATCATCATATTCATAAGCATTGCATTCTTAGCATTTCAACTGGTCAAAATTGGCAGCAATACATCACTAGAATGTTCCACAAGAAACCACGGGCTTTTAGGTCAGAAATAAACTAAATAGGTAGCTTGTCTTTGAAGCAGAAGCAGCAAAAGAGATCCTGAAGGTAGGCACGGCCGTGCTGCTGGTGGCACAGGCCGTACCAAGTCTCTGACTTTGGGGGAGACATATTTTTGTCCCATATTTTCCTATTTTCATTCTGAATCAGCTCCAAATCCCTTTCTTTTGCTCAAAGACTCAATCTTTAGAATATTCATTCCTGAAATTAAATAACTTGCAATTGAAGTAAAAGAGTTCTAAAAAGGAAATTAAATGAAATAAAATAAACTTAAATCTAAATAAAACAGATTCAAATATTATATTAAAAACACTAATTATTGACTCATCACATACACCCCGAAGGAATCTGTCAAAGCATTGGGAGTAGTCCTGCTAGAAAGCAACCTGGAGTCAAGTAAGCTTTCTAGATGGTGTTTGTCTCGTCTTCGAATCTAGCATCTTTCACAGGGAATTCTCTGATGTACCAAGATGGCCCACATGTTCTTGACGTGAAAGAAGCAAAGGAAGGCATTAAGACATCACAGTTTAGAAAGACATTGAAGGCCTCAGAAAACAAATCTTGGCTAGGCTTATTCTCTTTGTATCGAAGCATAGCAAGCCCGGCTCCTTCAAAATGTATGTCTTTACATGCCTCCTCAGAATCTTTTGGAAGGAAAACGCCTAGTTCAGGTCCAATAGTGGCAAAAAGCCACATTTGAAATAGCCATATCAGACCAAGGATCATCAGTCTATCGACTTGTTCTCGTATATCCGTTACTCCTGTTGTAAAAATTAGGAATAAATTATCTCTATAAATAATAATATCATATAAATAAAAGCATCAATTAAATATTAAAGAGAATTAACAAGAGGGATAACAAGTAAACTCATCTTTCTTGAAATTGCTGTGTAATTTGGCTGCTGACATAGTTCTATCAACATCCTCCACCAATACTTCACAGGACATAGTTCTCTCTATCCTTTATTTTTTCTTGAAATTGTCATTGTCCTTAAGGATTTATCTGCATCATAAGCGCATATCCTTCCAGGATACAACAAATTCTTCTCTAACATGAATCATGTCAGAGGTGACAGAACAACTTAAAGTTGATAATCACAGGAAAGATAACCCAAGAATCGTGAACTTTTTTTCTATGGAAAAGGAAATTAACTTTTTGTGTAAAGTTTAGTCTACCATACAAAATAAAGGATAGAGAGATTTTTTTATATAAAAGAAAATGGTGCTGCCCTTCTCCAAAACTAAAACTTGCGTTTATGTTAATAGATGAAATTGGCAGTTTTAACAGTGACAAAAAGTAGGCATTAACTTCTCAAATAAAAAAGCAATTGATAGTCAAAATATAACGTGCCTTTAATTATTTTCGGTTGCAAAATAAAATTCCATTCAAATGGTAGTATAAATGCTTAGATTTAACCAAGTCAAAATGATGTGGCCAAAAGAATTAGACAAAGTCAACTATTAATTTTAATCATAAATAAAATAATAATAATTTCCTATTAACTATATATTATAAAAATTTTGAAATATACAAAAAATAACAACAATCCCCCACATATTTCAAAAGTTGTAATAAAAGGTTAAAAAGAGTTTTCTTGGGTAAGTATCGTAGATGTAATGCATCGGAACGGTGTAGCAAGCTATCGAACCCGTCCTAGACTAATGAGACTTAACACATAGTGAATTGGTTTGGGAAGCTATGAAACCCAAGACACTTGTTGTATGCAAGAGGTCTCACAATCACATTACACCCCCACAATTCTAGCTATTATGCGGTTGTGCGCTAATAGACCGTGCGCGTGCCTGGTATTCATGAGTGCTCTAGAGGCCCGCCACGGTCTCATGCAAGCGGCCTCACTTCACACTCATATAGCTGATTCCATCTAGTGTATGCTACGACCATACACCACCCATAAGGGCTTATGGTAATCATTAAAAGTCCTTACAACTTATCCATCAATTTTATATTATTTAGCACATCTCATCCATTATCATACACTATAGGAAAGAGACATCATTATTTTAGTGCTAACAAAACTAACAAGTAACTTGTTTTTACCCATTGAACCTTCTTCATGGGATCTCCAATCACAAAGGTTGGGTTCCCATTACTTGTCGTTTTCGAGTGGCAAAGTCTCATTTCCCTAAATTTCTTCCTAAGGGGTTTTATATACGGATCCGCTTAATCCACAAATATTGACTAAGACATCTCTAAGTCAAATACCTCTTATTTCATCAAATCTATAATAATAAACTTGGATTACACATTAAATTTACACAAGTCGGCTTAGTGGCTACTAAACGACATCTTATTCATCAGCAAGATAAATCTACTTATAAATTTATTCTCATTGGATTCATATCAATTTGACATCTTTGTATTATTTTAATACAAAGGTTTATTCATTCTATAAAGAACATTTCATATATATTATCAAAACATCATCTATGATATATTATCATAGGTTTGCTTAATTAAATTCTAAGAAACAACACCTCACATAGGAGAAAATTAAATCTACATTTAGATTTATAATACAAGTCTACTTGAAAATACTTTCAAGCGACAACGCCTCCACATTGGGTAAATATAAATTCATTTGTGGATTTTTATTCAAATCTGCTTGAATTATTTTTCAAGTGATAACACCCCCACATTGAGGAAAATAAATCCACACATAGGTAAATCAAACATCATTATATTATTTTAATACAATGAATATTCCATAATATGTCACCAATATTATAAAGTGTATCTCAATATATATATCTTATGAGTTTATCAAGAGCCATAAAACATATACACGTCTACTTAGATTATTTCTAAGCGACAACATGTCTATCACACTTGTTTTATACATACATATATGTATGATCGTGGATTTCTTCATAACATCTTTGTTACTGAATACACTTCCATTTCTTATTAAAATGAATGTCATAGTAAATAGATCCTAGAAGATCATTTTTATTTTAATAATCTTAAAAAAACAATGTTGCAAGACATGTTAGATCCGTCAAGAAGATAGCTCAAAATTGTATGTCCACACAAAAATACATCTAAATAACTTCTCACATTCAACCATAATCACTAACTTAGAGTTGAAATAATTAAACATACTCAATGAGAAACTAGATACCAAAAGCTCTCAGAACGAGTACTTTACTTTAATTTTATACTTGACAATTCATTTGAGCATTAATCAAATTAAAATAAGGAATGAAGCAAATTGCCATAAATATCTCAAATCATTATATTCCAAAGTATATATACATGTCAACATGAATTCTCCTAATATAAATATTAGATGTCAATTCAATAAAATATTTTCATACAAATAACAGTTGACATATCAATTCAGTTTATGCTCAATAAAACGAAATTCTACTCATTTAAATCAATCAATTATTCAATAACAAAATAATCATAATAGTATGCAATCAACGAATATGAACAAACACCAACTTATAGATGTAATAAACTATAAAGATCTTTGGCTCAATTTGTATCACCCTAATCACTTTAATCCAGTACTCTTAACAATATAATGCATACTTCATGGTGAAATCAGATTTTAAACATAGCAGTAATAACAAACATATTTCAACTATAATAGAAAAGGACAAAATTCACAAACATTTCCACAAGTGGTATATAAACATATATATTACTGCTTCATCAAATTTAGATATCTCGTATCCACCAAATCACAACATACTTAAATTGTACTCATCTGCTAAGTTATGCATAGTTTGATAATTAACACAAATAAAACTTAATTTAATAATCAGAAGAAAGGTGGAAGGGATGTAGAACCTTATTTAAGGCTATTATATCTCCTTGTTTTTAGGAGACAATTCACTCAAATATCTTTAAGCCGGTTACCACAAGCTACAATTTTCTTTGATTTGCTTAATTTCAGTCAATTACGCTTCTCCATTCACAGAGGTCGCATCTGGCGGTGCAAACCCTATCATCATCAGCACCCATTAAACAGTATAAGACAAATCCTTAAGATTGTTGTAAAAATTAGGAATAAATTATCTCTATAAATAATAATATCATATAAATAAAATTATCAATTAAATATTAAATAGAATTAACAAGAGAGATAACAAGTAAACTTATCTTTCTTGAAATTGCGGTGTAATTTGGCTGCTGACATAGTTCTATCAACATCCTCCACCAATACTTCACAGGACATCTACACAAGAGTAAACTGATAGATAGACGTAACGAAGTCACTGTCTTAAGGATTTATCCGCCACATAAACGCATATTTCAGGATACAACAGGTTCTTCTCTGACATGAATCATGTCAGAGGTGACAGAACAACTTGAAGTTGATAATCACAGGAAAGATGTAACCCAAGAAACGTAAACTTATTTTCTAAGGAATAGGAAATTAACTTTATGTGTAAAGGTTAGTCTACCATACAAAATAAAGGATAGAGAGATTTTTTATATAAAAGAAAGGCTTAATTACACTTTTGGTCCTTGCATTTTGACCAACTCACGAAATTGGCTCTACCTCTTTTAAATCGAACAAAATCGTCCGTAAACTATGTTTTTTGCAGTTTTAGTCCTATCTCCTTATTTCCAACTCCAGAAACGCACATAAATGACAGTTTTAGTTCAACCATCTATGCTCAACCATGAAATAAACAAGGAATAAATCATGTGGGTACAAGGAATCTACTTTGTTCAGCACACAAACCAAGAAAAACCCTAATTTCTAAGACATGTTTCAGGTATGTAACATGTCTTGGAAATTAGGTTAGTGTGCTGAATAAAGTAGATTCCTTGCACCCACATGTTTTATTCTTTGTTTATTTCATGGTTGAGTATTGGTGGTTGGACTAAAACTGTCATTTCTGTGCGTTTACGGAGTTGGAAATAGGACTAAAAATGCAAAAAACATATAGTTTAAAGACGATTTTGTTCGATTTAAAAAAGATAGGACCATTTTCGTGAGTTGGTCAAAATGGTAGTATCAAAAGTGTAATTAAGCCTAAAAAAAGGGCAAATTCTATGGTACACCCAATATATTTGAGTGTACCGGAACATCCACTATTTAAATTAATAGTTAAAAGAGTTGTTTTTCGAAGAAAAATATTTTTTTTTTATCTTTTATAATTATAATAACTAAATCTTATTCGTCAAAAGTGTCAACGAAATAAAATTAATTTTTTTGAATTTTTATCACTCATAATTGAGAACCTTGATTATTTTTTACGATAATATGTAAAAAAAATTACTATAATTCTTATAAACAATGAAATGATGTTTTTTCTAATAAAATGATGTTCTGTAAAATATTAAATATTGACAAATAGCTATTTATTACATAAAAAATTATCGTTAATTTCTAAAATTATGAAGCAAGAGTACCGGTACACCTTATGTTAATAGATCGTGCCTGTTTGGTTGGCCGTTTGGAACCTCTAAACACACGTTTCTAGACTTCTAACGTGATTTTTGCATTTTGCAACATGTTTGGCTGTATTTTCTGAAATCAATTCAGGCTTCCAAAAGCAATTCTAGGAGAAGCTCCAAATCCTAGCTTCTCCAAATCAATTCTACGTTTACTGTTGGTTGGCAGTTAAAAAAACTTTTCTTCTTCCTTATTTGCCCTCACCTCCATCTTTCTTTTAACTTGTTTTTTTTTTTTCTTCAGTTTCTATTCTCACCTTTTATTTTCTTTTTATTTTGGTGCCAAGTGTAACACCCCGTTTCCCAAAATTAATTAAATAATAATAATTCAATATCAGAGTAAAACCCCAACGGGCATGTCACATCAACTTATAATAATCATCTTAAATAGAATATAAAAATCTATTTAATAAAACATCCTTCAAATTCTTCATTAAATCTGCAGCGGAAAATTATCACCAAACAACAATTCATAACTGTTTGAAACTCCATAATAAATTCTTGGCATGAAAGTCTTATCACCATAAAATCCAACATCAGTAGGGCTACAACATCAATATTCAAAATTTGATACATAGGAAAGAAATTAAACAATAAAATCCCATCCCACGTATCAGAGCCCTGGACACTTTGAGCCACCACCAATTACTCAAGATCACCTGCAAGTTACCCATAGGAAGGACAACATTTTCAAGCAGAAGGGGTGAGATTCACAACAATAATATAGATAAAGAATGCATCAATTGAATCTAACATCCTATCATA
Source organism: Medicago truncatula (assembly GCF_003473485.1). NCBI lineage: Eukaryota > Viridiplantae > Streptophyta > Magnoliopsida > Fabales > Fabaceae > Medicago > Medicago truncatula. Next base: position 15,909,232 of record NC_053044.1, on the reverse strand, counting down.
CAATTCATCAACAATATATAAATATCATCATTTTCAAATATCATCAACAATGGTAATTAATAACCCACTCAACGACTCATGCAACTCATCACCACTCCACTAAGACTCCTCTAACAACACCCATGCATGTGGTACCATAATCAGGACCGTAGCCCTCACCGCTGTAGAATGGTTAAAGCATTCATTTTCAGGACATAAGTCCTCACCACTAACACCACTTTGAGCAACTAGTGCTCCACCACTTTGAACGACAAGGCGTTCCAGAGCCGAAGCTCTCCCACTATTATGCTTATGCAACTGACCCACTTGTGTATATCTACATACAACCCAACCTATGCATATATGTGTATATGACTCACCACTCCAATTTACAACATTCATGTATAACTTAATTAAATAAAAGCATACATCTAGCCAGCATCCATTCGTTACAACTAAAAGTCATGCTTAATCATCAAGATAAATTAACCATGAACAACAGAAACCAATCCAACAAATACCGGGCAACTCGCCTCGCGAGCACATCTGCTCGCTATGGCGAGCTTAGGAAACATGACACTCGCCATGGCGAGTTCGAGGCGAACTCGAGGCGAACGAAAATATGGTGCTCTAGGGAGTTTTGACATTTTTCTCACTAAATCATCAATTCTAAGCTCCCTATTCATCTTTTAAATCTAAAACTTGCTCCAATCCTCTCTAAAATCATCTAGGTACATAAAACTACCCAAAATACGGCTTATAACAACACTTTAAAAATCCAGTTTTCCTCACAGGTACTCGCCATGGCGAGTTGTCTCACTCGCGAGGCGAGCCATGAAGTTGCTCACTCGCCTTGGCGAGCAAAGGCTACTTGCGAGGCGAGCGATGAACTCCTGTACGGGCAGAATGCAGGTTTTTCCCAAAAATCCCATTTTTCTCCAATTCACTCCCCAAATCAGTTTACAGATATGCAATGAAAGGTTATATGCACTCAGAATCCATTTCTAACATCAAAAACACAATCCCTACTCTCAAAACCCATTAATTTAACAAAACCTAACTTCTCCCAATTCTCACATAAACCTGTTAAAAACAAAATTAGAATTCAGAACCTATACAATTGCGGTAAACCTCACCCTTACCTTAGTTTTGCAGAAGGAAATACACAGCAAAAATGATCGTTGGCTCTACTTGCTCTTCTCTCCCTTTTCTCCCAAAAGTCTTATTTCTACGTAAAACAGTTTTCTCTTGTTTTTCTTTTCTTTAACTCCCAAAATGTAACTCCCTTAATTATCAATTAACTCCCCCTTAATTCCATTAATCATAACATAACCCCCAAAACTCTAATTAATTAACTTTCCCACTTATTCTAATTATTAATAAAATAAACCATATAATAAAATAAACACACCACATAAATCACCAAAAATCATATATAAGACTCCACATAATCAAAAATAATAAAATAACGATTAGAGCGTTACACCAAGCTTTCGGCAACCTCTATTATCATATGCGTTTTATTGCTGCTCTATGCTTATGTTATTTTTTTATTTTTTTTTGGGCTTGAAAATGCATAGATTTATACAAAATGTATTTTGTTTATCAATATTCCAAAAAAAGGTGTAAGTTGGAAAAAGAAAAAAAAGATTATAACTTCATTTTTGAAAAAAAAAATTATAACTTTTCCATTTTTTGTCTTAAAAACTTTTCCATTCTGTTATAATTTGTTGTTAAAAACAATTCTGTCAAATTTACATTTATATATAATATAAATGATGTCTAATTTGGTAATTATACTTTCAAAAGCTATTTTGATTCAAATTATCCAAACAACTTGAATTGGTAAAAATCACTTCTATGTAAGTATATCAAAACACAAATCAATTATATTCAACTCACTTTTAATCAAAATCAATTCTATCAAAATCAATTTTATTAAAATCAATTCCGTCACCGTAGAACCAAACACACACGAAATTGGCAGTTTTAATAGTGAGAAAAAGTAGGCATTAACTTCTCAAATATAAAAGCAATTGATACTCAAAATATAACGTGCCTTTAATTATTTTCGGTTGCAAAAAAAAATTCCATTCAAATGGTAGTATAAATGCTTAGATTTAACCAAGTCAAAATGATGTGGCCAAAAGAATTAGACCAAGTCAACTATTAATTTTAATCATAAATAAAATAATAATAATTTCCTATTATAAAACTTTTGAAATATACAAAAAATAACAACAACTCCTTGGTTGAGACTTTCATACAAACAACCTAGGAGAAGCTTGCTTAGGCAGATTTGCTTCCCCTCGTGTAGTTGGTAAGCTAAGGTTCTATAATGTTTCGCTAATTGAATAGATCTTGTGCAGAAGACATGCATAGACATCCATAAAGTTAAAAAGGTTATATGTTCTTCATCAGAAACATCCTCGGCTTTGGTGTTGTGATGGTCTGTGATATAGTTATCAAAGACAGCCCTTTTGAAGTCGAAGGTTATGTTTGACTCCCAAATATCTGGATCGAAGATGTCACCGGTCGGCCTAAGACCAGTTATAGCTGCAACATCTAATAATGTAGGAGTGAACATCCCATATTTTAAGTGAAGACTATTGGTCGAGATGTCCCAAAAGTGCAAAGTAGCTAACAATGTATTTTGGTAGCACCTGGGACCCTGTCTCGATAGCTGGATAAGATTGAAAATTCCAAGTTCTTTCCAGAAATTTCCTTTCTTTTTCCCAAGCTTGTTAATCTAGACAAGATAAGGCTCATTGTTCTTGAATCTGGGAGCCGCCTTAAAAACCTTAGTACCTAAAAACTTAAGGACATAGGGAGCGTCAGGGTTTTGAATGAAAATCAAAGGGGAATGTTCTTTATAGCAGGGAAAGATATGTTGAACTTCCTCGCTCTCGGTTTTCTCAATTGGGTCTAGGTATGCGTGTTTTGAGTCAGAGTGAGATATCAATACCTGGGATTTCCAGATTTGAATGTTTTCTTCAGTCAAGGTTGGTTCTTCTGAAAACCATGCATATCCAGATTGTGTTGGCACCGAGAAATTGAGCAATCCTCGTTATGACGTTGTTCGAGGCGACGAATCTTCAGTATTGTTCGCCATGATGTCAAAAGGTTATCAGGAGGTTTCACTTGTTGAAATGAGAAGTGATCTGGGTTTGAAATGCAATGTGTTCTTTCACAAGAAAGAAGAAAGAAACCTAAATTGCAAGTATGAGTGGGAGAATAAAGAGCAAGTAAAAAGAAATGGATTCCTTTTTTATAGGCTTTGATCCTTAACGGGTGTAAATGACGTTGGCAGTTATTAAAATAAAGGAAAAATTGAAGTTCCAAGATGTGAAACGTGGTCCACGAAGTGAGGATTGATGACATCACCAAAAGGATGATTTTAACTACCTTTCAACCAAAGAAATACACTCAGTGAAGTTCAAAAAATGTACCCTTTATTCTTCTACATGAAGATATCAACGAAAAAGATATTTTGTGGGGGCAATTTGAAAACCTGTATTTTCAAGGGTTAATAGTGCTTTTCACTCCTGTAATATAGGTCATTTCTGGTTTTCGGTCCTATAAAATTTTCGGTTTGATTTGCATCATTGTAAAACTTTTTTTTTTCCTGAAAACACCCATCCTCCATCCAACTCATCAAATGTGCATATGTGTCGCTGAATTGGCTTTTATTTTTTATTCATTTTTAATTGTCCACATTAGATTTTATTTTTTAAAATATCTGAAAATTGATTTAAAATAAAAAAAAAATCAGAAAAAACAATAAGTCCAGAAGCGAAGCGAAGTCCAGAAGATGTGCTGATCGAGAGGATGGTTCGTCGTAGTGAAGAAGATGTCGAAAGAAGATTGGCATTGAAAGGAGGAGCTGAGTAGCGGTTTCTTGTCGAAGAGGCGTTATTTGAAATTCAAATAGGTCTGCATCAGTTATTAACAGTTACGTCTTGAACGTGTATGTAGGCCGTTACTGAGTATTGTAACACCCCGTTTCCCAAAATCAATTAATTAATAAACATGCATCAGAGTAATTCCCAAACGGGCATGTCACACTACATTTTCAAAATTTGTTAAATAGAATATAAAATCTATTTAATAAAAATCCTTCAAAATCATCATTAATTTTGCAGCGGAAAATTTGCATCAAAACAACAACAACAACTGTTTAAATCTCCATAATTAAATCTTGGCATAAAAGCCTTATCAACATAAATTCAACAACCATAGGGCTACGTCAGCAATATTCAAAACTTGATACATAGGAATGAAAAAACAATAAGAAAATCCCATCCCGTACGTATCAGAGCCCTAGACACTTTGAGCCACCACCAACTACTCAGGATCACCTGCAAGTTACCCATAGGAAGGGCAACATTTTCAAGCAGAAGGGGTGAGATTCACAACAATAAAATATAGATATTAAAATTCATCAATTGAATCTAACACCCTAAATATAATCAGATCATCACCATATGTATATAAATATATACTTCATAAAACACATCATCATCAATCAAATCATCATTATATGTGTATAAATATATACTCCATCAAACAACATCATCATCATCAATATGACATTTACAACCAACAACACCGACTCATGCAAATGACATGACAACACCGTATGCACTCAATAATAATTCTTCTTAACATCCCCTTAATGCTCATGAATAGAAGACAACTTAACATAACCCTCCTCGAGTACATTTAACAACTCATAGGTAACATCATAACCTCATCATACTCATCAACATAAACAACGTAAGAGTACACCACCTCTTGTAGACAACAACAAAGTAAGAGTACGCCACCTCTAAGAAGAACGATAAAGTAAGAGTACACCACGTCTTATAAAAACGACAAGTAAGAGTACACCACCTCTTATAAAAACGACACGTAAGAGTACACCACCTCTTATAAAAACGACACGTAAGAGTACACCACCTCTTATAAAAACAACAAGTAAGAGTACACCACCTCTTATAAAACGACAAGTAAGAGTACACCACCTCTTATAAAGACGACACGTAAGAGTACACCACCTCTTATAAAACATCTAACATGATCAATCACCAACAACGGATACAACTACTACTTCAACAACAACACCAACGATGATAACAACATCGACAATTTGTATAACTTACTTATGACTCATTCGGCAACGTACAACCCAGCACGCTTACAATTTAAACCAACATTCACATCTTAATTAAGATCCAACAGCAACACTAGTAGCACATAGACATCCCAAAATATGACAATACCAAATGATAATCAACACTACTTAAACATCATACGTAATCCACATAATGCATTGGCAAATTTACCATAACATTAACAACCTCAACCATCTTTTATCAGACTCACTGAACATCAATAACATTTTAATAAACTTTCATTAAGATCTCCTTGGAGTATTTTCATCATATCTCAAAAACTAAAAAAATCATTTTCAAGTCAAACCAAAGTCATTGGAAAGCTAACAAAATTATCTACAACTTTCATGTTCACACCAAAGGCCAATTCAAAACAGAAACGTGTGAAAAAGACGCAAGAACATGAAACAGAACATGAAACAGGGTATGCATCAGACATACTGAAATTTACAGTTTTTCTGTCAAAATCGCCTCACGATCACTGGGATCGCCTCACGATTTCGACAGCATCAGACATATTGAAATTACAGATTTTCTGCGATTTTCTACCATGGGAGCCTCCTTGACTCCGTTTCTTAACCCTAAACTCTCCAAAATCATCCATAATCATCATCATATGATTACCCTATCATTAAAACGTTAACCCATTACTAACCTACCTGATTAACCACTCTTTTCACCATTCAATTCTATGGTTTCTACACTTTTTCATCCAAAAATCAATAATCAAAACCTAATCCCAAATTTCCCAATTTCTACCAGAAACATGTTAAATCAAAATCAGAATTACAATCTATACTATTGAAAGTAAACCTCACCCTTACCTTAATTCAGATGAAGAAATTCCACAAAATCTGATTCTCTTGGCTCTTCCTCTTGGTTTTTCTCCCAAAAAGTTGCTTCCACGTGAAAATGTTTTCTCTGACTTCTCTTTTCTTAACTCCCAAAATGTAACTTCCCTTTTAATTTTAATTAACTCCCACTTAATTCTATTAATTCTAATTTAAATCCCCAAACTCCAAAATAACTCTATTTCTCCACTTATTCTATTAAATAATACAAATAGTCATTTAATAAAATACACCACATCATAAAATCAACATAAATCATTTAAAATCACATAAAAGACTTTAAATCAATCAAAAATAATTAAATAAAATTGGGGCGTTACAAGTATAAGTAGCATTTTCCTCTATGAAAAATAGGTCACAATTCGCATACACACAAAACTTACACACTCAAACTATCCGCGCTTCAGGAGAAACGAGTAAACGAGTTGCAAGTGTATGAATCTGTGCACCACTTTACTTTCATTTTAATGCAATTCTAGTTCATCTTTTTAGTCTTTCACATTCCTTTTTTTATTTTTTTTTATTTTAATCTTTACTTTTAAGCTTTAGCATCGTTCCCTTGAAGATAATCTCGACAGGTCTTACCCTGTGTCTGGATTTCGACGGTTATATTCATATAGTTTGCTACGACAGTCACAATTTTTGAGAAAACAATCAAAGCACAAAAGGTCTTGACATTTGCTAGTTGATCTCGCTTGGCCTTTTTTAAATCAGTTCAGCAACTTACCAAAATCCAGGGTAAACAGTGCGTACCTTGGAGATGACTTTGTAGAGCACATTACATAAAGATATCGGACGGAGGTCCTTCATAGTTTTAAATAATTTTTTCATTAAAAAAACATGAAGGTTACATATGAGTTGACTTTAAAATAAAGATTAAAGGTGATGATTAAAACCTTTAAGACTAAAAATCAAAGTTTTTTTTTTAAAAAAACTAAAATAAATATTTGGTATTTTCACAGAGATCAAAAACATACTTCCCCGTCCCTATATCTAAGTCCTTTTTGCTTTTTTCACATTTTTTAAGAAAAGTTGTTAGTGTAATTAATGTGTCTATTTTGTGTGTTAATATTACCAAATTGTTATTTGTTTGTATGTGTATTAAATTTGATTTTTCAAATTTCAAGACAAGTTAGTAGTATTAACTAGGGGTATGTTTAGAAAAAAAATAATAAATGCATATAGTAATTTAAAAAGGGGTTTACATTTAAGAACAAAAATAAAGTCAAATGGGTGCTTAGATATAAGGACGGAGCATATTTAACTCTCTTTAAAAAAAACATGTTTAATGTATGTGATGGTTCTTAATCATTGGCCCGTTGCCTTCCACAAACTTTCCAACAGTATATTGCCACAAAGGTCGCTTATCAAACAGGGTACCTGACAATTTTCCACAAACTTTACTATAATATAATGTCATTCAAAATTCAACAAAGGAGGCTTTATGACTATAATAAAATACTCCCTTGCAAACATTCACAAACTCATAAGCTAGTATAATATTACTACATACTTCAGTTCAGTGCTTGCTCTTATTCCAAGTTCTTAAATCCCAACCATAATCTTTATTTAAATCATGTCCACCCCCATCAATCTAATTGATTTTTTGGTAAACCAAGCCAATGGTGTAAAAGGTCTTGCTGAGCTAAATCTCCCTACTGTCCCTCACCAATATATCCAACCTATCCAAGCTAGATTGGACTCATGCAAAATTATCCCCCATGACTCAGAAGAACAATCAATACCCATCATTGATTTCACAAACTGGGATGACCCAGATGTTCAAGATTCAATTTTTAGTGCTGCAACTAAGTTGGGTTTCTTCCAAATTGTGAATCATGGTATACCCATTAACGTCCTTGATGATTTGAAAGCTTCTGTCCACAAGTTCTTTGAATTACCAGTTGAAGAGAAGAAATCTGTGAAAGATTCACCACCTGAAGTTGTGAGGTTGTCCACCAGTTTTAGCCCTCTTGCTGAGTCAGTATTGGAGTGGAAGGATTACTTGCGGCTTGTGTATACTTCAGAAGAGAAAATTCATGCATATTGGCCTGCTGTATGCAAGTAAGTAATTGTTCTCTTTATCTATATAAGCGGGTGGACATGATATCCACGTGAGCTTAGCTGTTGGTAGGGATATTGCATTTTATATGCAGGGGTCGGAATTCGAACCCCGAACACTCTTCTCCACAATTAAATTGGATGAGCTCTAGCCACTGGGCTACTTGAAAGAAAAAAAAAACGGGGGTGGACATGATTATAAGAGTGAAACTATGGAGGAAATTAATAGGTTGAACTGAGGTAGACTTTGCATAAATAAATAGGTCTGACCTAGTCAAAAAATCCAAGAGCAAGCATGATCTATTTACTAAGATAAGCTTATTTTTAGATTTGAATCTAACTTTTTTGAAAGTTTGATGATAAATATTGATATCAGTCTTGATTGACTATCTTTTTTTGCAGGAATCAAGCACTAGAATATATGAAATATGCTGACGCTTTTATTAGAAAATTGCTACAAGTGCTTCTTAAGAAACTGAATGTGAACGAGTTAGACAAAGAAAGAGAACACGCTTTAATGGGTGCAATGATATTAGGCTTCAATTACTACCCTGCTTGTCCTGAACCTGAACTTGTATCAGGAGTAGGTCCTCATTCTGATATATCATCAATCACTGTCCTTCTACAAGATGATATTGGCGGACTTTATGTAAGAGGCAAAGACGGCGATAGTTGGATAAATGTTCCTCCTGTTAATGGAGCGTTGGTGATCAACATTGGGGATGTGCTACAGATAATGAGCAATGGAAGGTACAAAAGTATAGAGCATAGAGTGGTTGTTGATGGAAACAAAACTAGGATCTCCATGCCAATCTTTGTCAACCCAGCACCTGATGCTGTCATTGGTACTTTGCCAGAAGTGTTGGAGAATGGAGAGGAACCACATTATAAACAAGTAGTGTTCTCGGAGTATTTCAACTATTTCTTCAGCAAAGCTCATGATGGGAAGAAAACTATTGAATTTGCAAAAATATGATTTGCATTCATCATGGATGTTGCCATGTTGGTTTAAGTCAACATTGGTCCGACGAAATAATATTTGGATCTACATAATTTAGTGGAACATATTTATATTTCAATCAACATGAGAATTGTGCGGGGGCTGAAGAAGTTTGCTAGAGAATGTGCTAACTTTGAAAATCTGCTTTAATACGTAATTTTCTTTTTTGTTATTGTGTGCAACTATTTGTACTTGATTATATTATATATAGATATAATCAACTTTGGCTTATTTACAATTTTGACTAACATGGTTTATTACTATTTTCTTAAGAAAAAATTGACCACAATTACTACTACGATAAAAGGAAATTATGCATACCTCTTTAAAAAAAACTACAGATGCATCTTCTAACATCCCGTTTTCCCAACTTAAAAATTTCACATTTAAATCAGAGTATTTCAACATAAATGGAATGTCACACTTCTTTTCATAAAATCATAAACAGAATAAAATAACTATTTATCCTTCAAATTCAACAATATATCAATTATTTCATCGCAACGGAATTTATTCAACATTTAAACATCTTTGGCACTAAGGCCTCAACATATATAAAATCTCTTAAAGTTATTCCATAAAAGTATACGTAAGGAATAGAAATCAACAACAAAATTCTCATCCCGTTACGTATCAGAACACCTAAGACACACGTGAGAGAATTCGCTCACGACCGCAACTATTCTTGATTACCTACAAGTTACGCAATTGTGAGGACAACATTTCCAAGCAGAAGGGGTGAGATTTCACATTCAATAATAATAAGCATATAATTCATCAAAAGCATTTAACAACTTAAACTTCATCAATTAATAACATTAACTCTTCTTATAATACTTCATTAATAACTCAACCAACTTCTAATCATCATTAACTTCATATTCATCACATTATATACAACATCATATAGCACATAATAATCAGATCATAAACATCATCATATAACGACATAAACATCACATCATAACATCATCTTATAACAACATAAACAACACATCATAAACATCATCTTATAACAACATAAACAACACATCATATACATTATCTTATAACAATATAAACAACAACGATTAATAAATATTAATACATCACTTAGTTCTTTATTAACAACTAATTGAGAAATGACAACTTAACGACAACGACAATGCAACTTCTACAACTTAAACTCAACATATGCAACTTCAACTTCTTAAACTCAACATATGCAACTTCAACTTCTTAATCATGCATGTGGTACCAACCGGGGCATCAAGCCCTCAACATAAAGAACATAAATACACTCACAGGGCATCAAGCCCTCAACATAAGAGCAAAACCCCCCACAGAGCATCAAGCCCTCAATGTAAGAGCAAAAGCACACAGGGCAACAAGCCCTCAACTTCAAATGAGTATGCATGGACTCAACAACTTACAACTTGGACAACATCAACAACTTATATGACTTCAATACTTTGGAACAACATCTTACAACTTTGTAACTTAGACCAACACTTGCAACTTAATGACAATAATGGTTCAACAATAGCAGAAACACAACATAAACATCTTGCAACAAAGCAACATCAATAATAACAACTTGAATGATATAAACAATAATAATTTCTATATCATACATTTTCAACACCTTATATAAATATCTTAAACTAACCAACAATCATTAATCATTTGATTCAGGCTCTCTGTAAGTCTATAACTTAATAACAACTTTCATTCATATCCCAAGATCAACTCACAACATAGGTTAAATACTCTTAAACACCTTAATTGAACTCATAGTACTTCTAGTTTTGAGGTTTGGAATTATCCCATAAGTTTTGGATTAACTTAGAAATGGTTATGCTGAATTTTCATAAGATTTCACTAAGACCTCCTTGAAGTATTTTCATCATATCTCAAAAACTAAAAATCATTTTCAAGTCAAACCAAAGCCATTGGAAAGCTAACGAAATTATCTAAAACTTTCATGTTTACACCAAATGTCAATTAAAAACAGAAACATGTGAAAAAGACGCAAGAACACGAATAGGGTATGCTGTCACTGTGCAGCTCGCGAGGCGAGTAAATTTATTCGCTGTGGCGAGTTGCGACAGACAGCACTGCGGGAACAGACCAGTTTTCAGCCAAAAACCCAATTTTTCATCCACCCAAATCCCAAATTTGATAGGAAACTTAACCTATGATTAATCTGCAACTTGGACACCAATTATTACCCTAATTCATCAGATTATCTACTCTTAAATCAACTAATTACAACTTCTAAACCTAATTCCCAAAACATCAATACTAACAACAACTACAAGGTTAAACCCTTTTTTAGAATTATACAACCCATTATTAGAGAAAGCTAATCCCACCCTTACCTTAGATTAGATGATCGGTCTCTACGAGATTGCTCCTCTTCTCTTTCTCTGACTTCTCACTTTCTCCCTTTTTCTCCCAAATGCAGTTTGCACGTAATCCTTATTTTTTTTAATTCTAACTCTCCATTTTTATATAAATCCTTAACCTACTTATTTTCTCTTATTTCCAAATCTGCCCTCCAAGTCTCTATATTCTATTCTAATATATATATATATATATAATATAAAATATTTCTATAACAAATAACAAATATTTCTATAACAAATATCTCTATAACATATATATTTCTATAACATATATTTGTACACCAAATAAGAAATATATTTCTACATCAGATAACATATATATTTCTACACCAGATAACATATATATTTCAACATCAAATAACATATATATTTCTACACCAAATAACAAATATATTTCTAATAAATACCAACATATAACATAACAAAATATCACTCATCAAAATAAATCGACTAAATTATAAAAAGACATCTAAACTCAATAAAATAAATAAATAATAAAATAGGGCATTACACATCTCAGACAATATTGATCTTGCATTTGTTCACTTGATCCCTTAAGTAGTGGAATTTAGTCTCAATGTGTTTGCTTTTACCATGGGAAATATGGTTCTTAGCTAGATTTATGGCATACTTGTTATCTATTAGAAGCTTGATAGGTTGCTTAAGCTTGATCATCGACTGTTCTAACACATTTTGTAACCAGTTGGCTTGACAAGCTGCAGATGAGCCTACAACATACTCAACTTCACAGCTTGAGAGAGCAACAATTGGTTGCTTCTTAGATGACCATGAAATAGGTGCTCCTTGCAGCATGAACAAAAAACTTGTAGTTCTTCTCCTATCTCTTTTATCCCGACACCAATCTGCATCTGAGTAATCTATCATGCTGAGCTGCTCAGTTTCTTGTGCCTCAGGGAATAAAATTCCATACTGCAATGTACCATGTATGTATCTTATAATCTTCTTGGCTGCTAAGAAATGAGTTTTGAGAGGGTTACTCATGAACTTGCTAACAATTCCAACTGAATAACTTATGTCTAGTCTGCTTTGACATAAATATCTCAATAAACCAATGAGCCTTCTCAATATAGTTGGATCCACACCTTTATCTTCTTCTTTTACTTCATTTATGTTGTTAGCATATGCAAGAGTGATGGATGAGTTGAAATCTAACATATTGAACTTCTTCTGGATCTCAGTATCATATTTGGTTTGATTGAGTATCAATCCCTTTGTAGTTCTGAGAATTTCCAAGCCTAAGAAATATGCAAGCTTACCTAAACAGTCATTTCAAACTCAGACTTCATGACTGATTTGAATTCTTCATACATACATACATATAATCAGTAAACTTGTTCCTTCACTCCCTTTCACATAAACTCCATGCTCAGCTAGACATTTCTTAAAACCTTGTTCAACAAAGAATTTTTCAATTCTTTTATTCCACGCTCTAGGTGCTTGTTTCAATCCATACAAAGCTTTATTTAATTTGAAAACTCTATCTTCTTTCCCTTTGATTATGAAGCCAGGGGGTTGAGTGACATACACAGTTTCGTCTAGTGTACCATTCAAGAAAGCAGACGTTACATCTAAATGATACAGAGGTCAGGCATTGCTAGTTGCAAGTGCTATCACAAGTCTGATGGTTTCATGTCTTGGAACTGGTGAGAACACTTCAGTATAATCAAAGCCTTCCTTCTTCAAGAAAACTCTAGCCACAAGTCTAGCTTTGTGCTTCACAATCTTCCCTTCAGGATTCAATTTCAACTTAAAGACCCATTTAACATCTATTGCTTTCTTACCATCAGTTAGTTTAATCAATTCCCATGTCTGATTCTTCCCACTAGATTTTAGTTTATATAATGGCTTAGTGTCTACAAGCATTGCAAAATGCACTAACTCACCATCAGAACCTATCTCATCATCACCAGTTACTTGACAATCCTGCAATCTCCTTAGCATTTGTTTGTTTCTTTGTGGTCTGGCTATAGTTGTTGGCTCCTCATATGATACCTCTTCAGAAATAACTTCTTCATTTGTGAGAAGCTCATCAGACTCCTTCTTATTTTCAATGATAACATTTTTTTCATACACACTGCATTCATTTGAATTCCAATCCCAGTATTCTTCCTCTAACACTTTCACATCTCTAGTTATTGAAATCTTCTTAGAGTGTAGATCAAGCAATCTATAAGCTCCAGTGTTGTGATAGCCAACCAAAATCATAGCTTCAGTTTTGTCCTCTAGCTTCTTTCTTCTTGAATCAGGAACATGCTTATAGAAGATTGAACCAAAAACTTTCAAATTACTGATTGAAGGTTTCCTTCTTGACCAAATCTCTTCAGGCACCTTATCCTTCATCTTCTTAGTAGGACATCTATTTAGAATATAAGTTGCAGTGTTGACTGCTGCACCCCAAAATTCATGAGGTATCTTTTTCTCTTTCAACATACTCCTGACCATATCAAGCAAATATCTATTCTTCCTTTCAGTAAGAGCATTGTGTTAAGGAGTGTAAGGAGTTGTAACTTCATGGATTATACCCTGATTTGTGCAGTAAGATTCAAAATCTTTAGAAGTATATTCACCCCCTCCATATGTTATAAGAATCTTAAGCTTCATGCCACTTTGTTTCTCAGGTAACACCTTGAACTTCTTAAATACTTCCAAAGCATCACTTTTGAGCTTTATCAAGTATAACCATAGCATCTTTGAGTATTCATCCACAAAAGTGATGAAATATCTATTTCCACTGTAAGTAGGAACTTTTATAGGTCCATAGATATCTGAATGCACTACATTCAATACATGCTTTGCTCTCATCTTTAATTCAGACTTGAAAGCTGACCTAGAATGCTTCCCCACTAAACATATGTTACATGATTTTTCAACGATCTTCACATTTAACTCCCCAATCACCATATTCTTAGTTTTCAGTAAACATAAGCTTCTAAAGTTCAAGTGTTCATACCTTTTGCGCCAAAGTTCAGATTCATCATCTTTGATTGAAGATTTATATCACATTTCCTCCTTAATCATTATGTTGGTTTTGAAAGTTCTATTCCTTGTAAGATTTCACTGTAGTATAAGCTTCTTTTCAGGATTGTACAGATTCAAGGTATCATTCTCCATTGTTACTGAATAATATTTCTCTATGAGTTGACATACACTTATGAGATTACACTTCATTCCAAGAACATAAAGCGCCTTCTCAATCATTGCTTTATTTCCATCTTTGCCTTGTATGGTTACATTCCTTATACCTTGTGATTTCATACTTCTGCTATCAGCCAATCTCATACTAGTTTTCTTTCTATCATCAAATTCACTTAGTCATTCCTTCTTACCAGTCATATGATTTGAGCATCCAGTATCAAGATACCAAGTATCAAAATGACTGTATCATCATCAGAATGTGAATCTTCCTGAGAAACATTTGCTTATTGATCTTTGTTCTTTCCATTTCTATCTTTATTGAACCAGCATTCAGAAGCATAATGTCCATACTTCTCACAATTAAAGCATTGTACATTCTTCTTGTTAAATTTCTTCCCTTGATTCTTAGAAGATTTACCTCCACTCTTTAAAGATTCAGGCTTGTCACCATGCTTCTGATGATTCTTTCCCTTTTTCTTCTTCCAGTACTCTTTCATGGATTCTTCTTGCTTGAATCTTGCAAGGAGGGATTGTTCTTCATCTTTCTCTTCTTTCCTACTAGTTACCTTCATCTCATGAGCTTCTAATGCTCCTTGAAGTTCTTCAATCTTTGCTTCATTCAGATCCTTGGTTTCTTCAATGGTTATCACCAAGTGATCAAACTGAGATGGAAGGGTTCTCAGGATTTTTTCCATAACTGATTTATCAAAAAGAGTCTCACCACAAATCTTCATCTGCTTTGTGATTGTTAGAACAGATGAGAAATAATCTTTTATCTTATCTTCTTTCTTCATCTGAAGTAATTTGTATTGTCTTCTCAATGACTGTAGCCTAATCTTCTTTACTTTGTCATCTCCACTGAAATACTTCACAAGAGTATCTTATGCTTCCTTGGAACTATCTGAATTAACAATCTTCTCAAACACCTTGTTGTGCACGCACTGATGAATGTAAAAGAGACCCTTGCAATCTTTCTTCTTGGCTTCTTTGTGTGCATTTCTTTAAACATAAGTGGGGTTTCTGGAAGTGATTCAATCCATTTCTAACAATTTCAAGAACATCTTGAAATCCAAAGATGACTCTCATCTGTTTCACCCACCTGTCCCAATTTTCCATTTCATCAAGGATTGGTAAGTGCGCAGCAATATTCCGATCGGAATTCATGATTGATATTCTTCTTGGATCAAACTAGTGTATGGCTCTGGATACCAATTTTTAGAGCAACAATGGTGTTTTACTATATAGTACCAGGTGGATAAGCCTATAGAACAAGGTGGATTAGGGTTTTTGTGTTTGTAACTTAAGAATGAAGAAAAACTCTTATGAGAAAGAGAGAATGAGGGATCACTATATATATATATATATATATATATATATACAAAGGTGTTCCTCTAATACTTGCACACCAAGTAACAAACAAAGGTGTAACAAACTAGCTAGAAAATAGGAAAATCACTTAGTTACTTAAGAAACAATTAACTAACCATAACTAACTAAACAAACATGATTAAGGTTTGAATTACAAACTAACACTTTCCAACACTATATTGTCAAAAAAATGTCATTCAAAATTCCACAAAGTGTGTTGGAGAGTGACTCAAAATTGGAATTACGGAGGTGCCAAAATCGGTGGCCGGTTTGGAGAAATTGGGGCCCGATTTTGGTTGTGTTTTGAGCCTTCCCACTCGACAAATATTAGCATGGAGGTGCCAAAATTAGGGCCCAATTTTTGCTGTGTTTTGAGCCTTCCCATTTGACAAAAATTAGTGCCCGATTTGGTAAAATTGGTGCCCAATATTGTTAGTAGAATAAAAATAGAACGTATTTTTATGGGCTCAGATTTGTTCCAATTTTATGATGGATGCTCTTACCATAAATATAGACCTTGCATCCGATTAAACCTTGAGATGGAGAGAGAGAGGCAAAAACAAGGGTTTAGAAGCCAACAAGAAAATTAGGGTTTGTAGAGTTTGCTCTTGGCAACAAACACTAGGGTTGGGATTGATTCATCTTGGGAAACATTATTAGGATTGAGTCTCTTAGTCACGGGAAGATATTGGAACTTGGGGTAGAATTAGGTTTGAAGACTTATTTTTGGAACCCTTTGGTATCTCTTTTGTAAAGTTACTCATCATAATAGTGGAACGGGTGGCTGCTCTCTCCCTTAGACTAGTTTAGTATTGGACTGAACTAGGTAAACAAATTTTCGTGTATTCTCTCTTTATTTCTTGCGTTGTTTTCTACTTTATTCATTGAGGAATCACTATATATATATGAAGTAGATAAAATAGTCACAAGGAAGGGGGGGTTTGAATTGTGACCCTTTAAAAATTATCCTGAAACTTAAAAATGATTCTCAAGTTGTTTACTTGGAATTATGTTAACTTTCTGACTTCAGAATGTTCTGAAGTTCATAAACAAAAATGTTTACTAAAGTATAAGTGTAAGTGTGTGTTGTGTATACTGTAAATAAAAGAGTATAGAGAAGAAAGAAAGAACACACAAAGAGTTATAGTGGTTCACCCAATGTGGGCTAGTCCACTCCCCACAATCCTGTGAGAGTTTCCACTAAGATGCTTGAGATAACCTCTCAAGTCCTGCACCTTACAATCTTGTTCACCTGAACAATTACAATCCTGTATTCTCTAAGCCTCAGCAGGCTTGCACCTTCTTGCTAAGTTAACCACTTAGACTTTTACAACCTTTGCTCAACCTAACACTTTAGGACCTTTAAAAGCTAGATGAGACTTTGTTACAATTTATATGGAAGTTGGATGTTTGTAAAACAAACAGTGGAAGAAGAAGAAGAGGTTATCCTACAGATAACAAGAGTATTGATTTGCACTAAGTTGATGAAAGACTTAGAGATTGATCAATTTCAATTTGCAAAAGCTTCAAACAAAATCAGAGTTGTTTTCTTGTATGCTTTGCAATGGTGCAAGTTTTGCTAATGCCTTGATCTCTATTTATAGAGTCTTTGGGCTCATATAGCCGTTGTAGGATGTCCAATGGTGTTATGCCATGTGTCCTGGGTCCCACAAGCTTTAACTTGAAATTCTGGGCAAACATTCTGATCTCTGATGAACATCAGAATGTTGTTGTGTTCATGATGATCTTCATCTGGGTTCATCATGTTCTTCATCTGGGTTCATCATGTATGAATGAACACATGAAGTTCTGGGCTATGCATATGCTTTTCATATGAATTTCTGGACAATAACCAATGTATGGACTTTTCTTCATACATCAGAATGTTCCTTTCCCAGATTTTGTCTTGGAACCGGTGCAGGAGGATTTAGTGGGATTCTGCATCTTCATGCCCATGCTTTGAGAGATTGTGTTGTCCTTGTTCAGTACCAACTCTCAAACGTGTCTATCTCTTGTTGAAGATGACAGATTTACTTTGCTTTTGCTTTTTGCTTTTCACCTACTATACTGTTCATAAAGTAAGCATGAGCTGAGCTTGAACATTCTGATCATCAGAATGTTCCATCTGTTTCACTTAGGATGATTTGTAAGACTATCATTTGATGTAATCAAATCCTAATAGTGAAACAATAATGAAGAGCAGTGATAATAACATCTAGGATGATATTCCTTTGTGAAATATTCCTAGTACATCAATGTTTATAGTCTTAAATGAACATTGAATGCCTTCTTTGACATAACCCTTGTATATGCCTTTATTGCTTGATTGATCCATGCAAATGTACTCTTCTGGACATATACCCATGTCACATGTGCCTTGCATGACCTTTGATCAAAGTTCTTGAGACTCTTGGCTTGTTTAAGAACAACCTTCTGATCTCTGCTTAAACATTCTGATCTTCAAGCAACATTCTGATCTAACTTTCTGACCTCAGTGTTAGATCATGAATTCAAATGTCCTTTGATTTCTTGATTCTTGGTATGATCTAAACCTTGTTCCTGTCTTAGTAAAACACTCAAGAGCACAAATTAAATACCAAGGAATTAATCAAAGTCCATTAATTCTTTAATCATATTGGTTTATTATCTTTAAAATTAATTAGGGATTTTGTCTCAACAATCTCCCCCTTTTTGAAGATGATAAACTTATGATTTAGGATTAAGGATTTTGATTATATATATGAAAAATAACAGAGCTTAAAAATTTATTTTAATGCTCCCCCTCATTTTTATAATCCATTATACAGAGTTTTTAAGAACTTTAAAAAGCTCCCCCTCAATTTCATAATATATTGCATAATATAAAAAATGCAAGATTGAACCAAAATCAATATTCATTCATTGATATAAGACATGAAGTACATTACATGATACATTTGGTTCAAAAACAAAAAAGAAATTCAAAGTGCATGTGATCAAGCAAAAGCAAAAGATGGAGTTTGTAAACCCCAATAACAATTGATCACCTAGACCTACTTAGGGCCTATAACTAAAGAAAAACTTAAAGACTTTGAATCCTAAAGCTTCTCCCCCTTTTGTCATCTGCAAAAAGGATAGGGAGGAATTCTGAAAAGATTCATGGAGTGGAGTCTCCAGAATCAGAAGATGGTTCTGCTTCAAAGATGGAGGGGTCATCAAAAACTGGAGGTAAAATGGCCAAACCAGGAGCATGAACTTTGACAGTCCAGTCAGCCAGAGCACACACAATTTTGTGTGTTTTGGTGGAAACCCTGAGAGCCCTAGAGGCTATCTTCTCAGCTCTTGAGGTTTTGGCAGGAGGAGCAACACCAGAAGGTTCATCGTTCTCTCTGTTTGCAGTAACAAAAGTATTCAGAGAGTCAAACAATGCAGACATGTTTGGAAGCTTGCTTGTGTTGGTGGTTTTCATTGGTGGTGGTGGAGGAGTATATGAGGGGATGGTGTTTGGAGTGGGAAGATCAGAAACCAAGAAATTGCTTGCTTCAGCAACAGAACCCATGGTGGATGAAGAAAGATTAACATTCTGACCAGTTTGAGCCATGAGTTGTACCTCCACAGAGGGCAAAGATCCTGAGGCCAGAGGCGCTGGATCTGCTGACAGCTGACCACTTTGAAGGGGTTCATTTGAAGCATGCTGATCATCAAATGCTTGATCATCTTGATTAGCCATAACTTGAACTTCTTCAACATTCTGAGCTTCAGAGACTTCAACATTCTGAGTTGGAGGAACTTCAACATTCTGAGCTTCAGTTGTTTTCTGAACATACTGAGCTGTTTCTTGGCCATCTTGAAACACTTCATTGTTGAAGTCAGTGTTGATATCTTCAACATTCAGATCAATCCCAGTTGAGAAATCCATGTGCTCAACTTGAACTTCTTCTTCAATACTCATGTTTGAGGCCAGTAATTCAGCTACCTCTTGAGTTGCATCATCAACAATCTGAGCATCAAACTCAGTATTTTCTTCAACTCTCTGATTCTGATCAAGAGAGTTTTCCTTAGCATCTTGAGGTATCACTTTATGATCCTCAGTGGTCTTCTTGGCAATCTCAGCTTCTTTTGGAATAGGTGCCTCATCAACCTTCTGAGCACTAACTTCTCCAAGCAGAGCCTTGTACTGAGAACTGCCTTCATGAATAATTTCCTTAGCAAGTTTGGAGATTTCAGAGAATAGGGCTGGAGCAGATGGAGAGGAAAGACTAACACTTGTATTCTTGGAAGTCATATCCCTGATTTCTTCTACCTTTCTTTTCTTCCTTGTTCTCAGAACATTTTGTTTGGACATTCTCTTAGTAGATCCAGAAGTTCCAGAGGTTGTAAAAGTAGGCATGTTTGAGGTGGTGATACGAAGTTGACCTAGAGTTTTAGATGTGAACTTCATGAAATCAAGCTTGCGTTTTTCACCATCAAGTGGTATGTTTGCTTTCTGAAAGATGGAAGTTAGGTGCATTCCATAAGGCAACCCAGCAACTGATTGTTTGACAGCCAAACATGAATCTATCATGTGTTGAATGATGAGAAAGCAGAGGTTTAGTTTAGTTTTGGTGATGAGGTGGTAGAGTATACATAGATCCATGTCAGAGACAACATCAAATGAGCCACACTTTGGAACAAGAGTGTGTCTGATCATGTTGTGAAGAATCTTTGGAACATCTTCCAGATTGGTGGAGTTGAAAGTACGATTTTCTTTGATGTATTTGACTATAAGTTGATTACGATCAACTTTTGCATCATTATACCAAGAGAAAGAAAACAGTTTGTTACCTTCATTAGGAATATTCAAAGCTTCAGAAAGAAAGTCTTGGGTGATTGTGATCTGAACACCCTTGACAGAAGTGATGAGATAGTTTTCATTTTCATTTTTCTTCTGCTTTACAGACAAGTTGGTGTAGAATTCTCTGACCAAACCTTCATAAGTATGCTCTTGTAGAGATACAAAGCTTGTCCATCCTTGTGGGTCAGTGAACTTTTTCAAATCCCATCCCTTTGTTTCCAGACTTTCAAATTCAAAGTACTTTGTTCTGCTCATTGGTCTGAGAGCAATCCTTTCTGCTCTTTGAGCCAGCATGACAGCAGCTACCTTGGAGATGTCTTTTCCTTTGCCATGTCTTTTTGAAGAAGCTTGTTCTTCTTCTTCTTCGTCCTGAGTTGTTTCTTCAGATCCTTCTGTCTCAGTTTCATCTTCTTCTTCTGAAGTCTTTTCCTTAGATAAAGGCATGGGTTCAGCAGCAATTTCTTTTCTCCTTTGAAGTATTTTCTTTGAAAGTTCCTTATCTCTTTTAGAGGAAGCTTTCACCACTCTCATTGTGTCAGAGAGAGTTTGTTCAGAATCTTCGTCTTCTTCTTCTGGATAATCCTCTGTTTCATCCTCAGAGTCTTCATTTTCACTAGAATCTTCGTCTTCTTTTTCTTCGTCAGAATCTAGATTCACGTGAGATACCTTTAGTTTCTTCAAGGGTTTCTTCATCCTTGTTGATCGTCTGGTAGGACGAGGTCTGGGTTTGATGATGGGTTTCTTAGAGGATCTGGGTTTGGAGGATTTGGGAGTATCAGAAGTAGGAATAACTACATCTTGAAGAACGGTGTGAAGTGGAGTTTCGTTTAGTAGTTGATCAGAGGATTGATTAGCAGCGATATTTGGCGGTGGTGATAGGAATCGTTCTTCTTGACTTGACTCATAATCAGAAAATTTTGAGGCGTTTTTGGTTCGAGCCATTTTCTTCATACAAGCAAAGAACAGAGATATTTTGAGAATTTTAGTGGAGAGATGAAAAGTGAAACGTTTGGTTTAGAGATGGATGGGAAATAATCAGAGGTGGTTACTGATTATATGGACCAAGCGTGCAAGAAGGAAGGACAGAGAGAGAAAGAAATGATGGCAGTTGTCATTGGGAAAGATGAAAACTGTCAAAAAGCAGCCGGACAGGAGAGAGAGAGAGAGAGAGAAGAAAAGTAGCCGTTTGTTGGAATATGA
The DNA here is from genome assembly GCF_003473485.1 of Medicago truncatula. Lineage (NCBI taxonomy): Eukaryota > Viridiplantae > Streptophyta > Magnoliopsida > Fabales > Fabaceae > Medicago > Medicago truncatula. Next base: position 15,887,243 of record NC_053044.1, on the reverse strand, counting down.
AGGGATTTGTTGATTTGATAGTTCAGACTTTACATGGTGGTTAAGCTTCAAAACACAACTTCTCATAATCAAACATTAAATGCTTAAGATTATGGAGGGATTTTTTGAACAAGTCAAAACAAGATCTTACGCATGAGATTGTTTGACCCAGAATTTAGGTTCAGAAGAAAAAGTTTCAAGAACATCATGAATGGATAAACTCAGATGAACATTCTTGTGAATGTTCTGATCGTATGAATATTGCAATGACCATTCTGATCATTTGAACATTCTTACCTGATGAACATTCTGAACTCAGGAACATTCTGAAGAGTGTGAGATTGAGATGGATCTATCTGATTTGTATCAGATGACATCAAGGGGTTTAGTTTAAGGCCCTTAGTGATCAGTAATCAATCTTTATTGGGATTTTTCATGATTAACAATTTTTCTTTAAGAAAATTGAATCTATCCTCAACAAGGGGTTTTGTGAAAATGTCAGCCAATTGATTTTCAGTATCAACAAAGCTTAATGCAATATTCTTTTTCTGAACATGGTCTCTAATGAAATGATGTTTTATTTCAATATGCTTAGACCTAGAATGCTGAATAGGATTCTTAGAAAGATTAATTGCACTTGTATTGTCACAATAAATAGGAACACTTGTGTACCTTAGAGAGTAATCTTCCAGCTGATTTCTTACCCATAAAATTTGAGAGCAGCAACTAGCTGCAGATACATACTCAGCTTCAGTTGTGGAGAGTGCAATAGTGTTTTGCTTTCTGCAAGACCATCCAATCAATGCTTGTCCTAAGAATTGACAGGATCCACTTGTGCTCTTCCTCTCAACTTTGTCTCCAGCATAATCAGCATCACAATAGGCTACAAGATCAAAACTAGAACCTTTTCTATACCAAAGGCCAAGATCAGTAGTACCTACTAGATATCTAAAGATTCTTTTAACTGCAGTTAAGTGAGATTCTTTTGCACATGTTTGAAATCTAGCACATAATCCTACTGCAAACACTATATCAGGTCTGCTAGCAGTCAAATATAATAATGAACCTATCATGCCTCTATATTCTTTTTCAGAAATAGATTTTCCACTCTCATCCTTATCTAAACTTGAAGATGGATGCATAGGGGTGCTCATGATTTTTGCCTCATTCATTTTATATTTCTTAAGAATGTCTTTGACATACTTTTCTTGACTTATGAAAATTCCATTTGAATGTTGTTTGATTTGTAAACCAAGAAAAAAACCAAGTTCACCCATCATGCTCATCTCAAATTCACTTTGCATAAGGTTGGAAAATTCTTCACACATTTTTATTTTAGTAGCACCAAAAATGATGTCATCCACATATACTTGAACAATAAGCAAGTCAGTATTATGTGTTTTTCTAAAAAGTGTGGTATCAATTTTTCCTCTTGAAAAACCATTTTCAATTAAAAATGTGCTAAGTCTGTCATACCAAGCTCTAGGAGCTTGTTTAAGACCATAAAGAGCTTTTGTTAATTTGAAAACATGATTTGGTTTTTCTTTGTCTATGAATCCAGGTGGTTGACTTACATAAACTTCTTCATTTAGAAAACCATTTAAAAATGCACTTTTCACATCCATTTGAAAAAGTTTAATGCTTTTATGTGCAGCATAAGCAAGAAGAATTCTGATGGCTTCTAACCTTGCAACTGGTGCAAAGGTCTCATCATAGTCAATACCTTCTTGTTGGTTGTAACCTTGAGCAACTAACCTTGCTTTGTTTCTGACAACCTTACCTTCTTCATCAAGTTTGTTTCTGAAAACCCATCTTGTTCCAATGATGGTTTTATCTTGATTATTTGGAAACAAGTTCCAAACTTTGTTTCTTTCAAACTGAGAAAGTTCTTCCTTCATGGCCTCAATCCAAGAGTCATCAATAATGGCTTCATTGATTGACTTGGGTTCCATTTGAGAGATCATTGCCATGTTGTTATCTTGAAAGGACAATCTGGTTCTTACACCATCAGTTGTGCTTCCAATGATTTGATCAGTAGGATGATCCCCTACCATTCTCCAGCGTCTAGGTGGACTTTGAAAAGATTGATCTTGAACATTCTGATCATCATCTTTCTCTACTGTGTTCACAGTATTTTGAATTGGAACATTCTGAAGTGTTGGTACTTCAGTGTCTTCATTCTCTTTAGGTTGAGAATGTTCATCATATTCATCAAATATGATATGCATACTAATTTCAACTGTCTGGGTTTTTAGATTGTACACTCTATAACCTTTAGAAGTTGTAGAGTATCCTAAAAAGATAGCTTTATCTGATTTAGGATCAAACTTACCCAATTTTTCTTTATTGTTCAGTATGTAACAATAGCAGCCAAATATGTGAAAGTAAGATATGCTAGGTTTAATATTTTTCCAGAGTTCATATGGGGTTTTGTTAAGAACCTTTCTTATAGAAACTCTATTCAAAATGTAACAAGATGTGTTAATGGCTTCTGCCCAAAAGTAATTTTCAACATTTGATTCATTTAACATTGTTCTTGCCATTTCTTGCAAGGTTCTATTTTTTCTTTCAACAACTCCATTTTGTTGTGGAGTTCTTGCACAAGAAAAATTATGTTTAATACCATTTTCATCAAAGAATGATTTGAAGGATGCATTTTCAAATTCTCCTCCATGATCACTCCTAACTGTGATGATATTATAACCTTTTTCATTTTGAACTCTTTTGCAAAAGTTTTGAAATGCTTCAAAAGATTCATCTTTATGTTTTAAAAATAGAACCCATGTAAATCTGGAGAAATCATCAACAATAACAAATCCATATCTTTTGCCAGTTAGACTTGCAGTTTGAACAGGACCAAAAAGATCAATATGAAGAAGCTCTAAAGGTTTCTGAGTTGAGATAAACTCAATAGTTTTAAAACTACTTTTTACTTGTTTACCTTTAACACATGCTTCACAGATTTTGTCCTTTTCAAAGCTAATCTTAGGCAAACCTCTAACTAGATCAAGTTGAGAAAGTTTAGCAATGGTTTTCATGCTTATATGACCAGCCCTTTTGTGCCAGATCCATTTGTCTTTTTCAAGAGACATAAAACAAGATTCAGCAGGCATATCATTCAGTTCTAAAACATATAAGTTCTTTCTTCTTGAACCAGAGAAAAACAATTTGTTAGAGGAGGTTTGTCTGACTTCACATATGTTAGGTTTAAAGATAACTTCAAATCCACTATCACACAATTGACTTATGCTAAGTAGATTATGTTTTAAACCTTCCACATACTGAACATTTTCTATTTTAGCAGAGTTAAGATTACCTATAGTACCTTTACCTCTGATTTTACCTTTGTCATTGTTTCCAAATGTCACTAGTCCTCCATCCTTCTTTTCAAAAGTTAGAAAACAATTCCTGTCACCTGTTATGTGCCTAGAACAACCACTATCCAGGTACCATGGTTTTGTTCTTGCACCCTGAGGCAGGACCTACATTTGACAAGATAAAAATTTTAGGTACCCATGTAATGTTGGGTCCTTGAGGGTTAGTTCTTCTAAGAGATCTTTTCTAAAAGTATCATTCTGTCTTTTATGATCAGATTTGTTAGAGTAGAAACATGTCTTCTTAGCCTTTTCAGCCTTTTGTGAACTTTCTGATCTATTGAGATGAGAACGTTCTGAACTAAGATTTAAATTATTTTGTTTGATAAATTTTTTCTTAACATGACATACTGATTCATTATGTCCATACTTATCACAGAAACAACATTTAACTCTTATTTTAGCTTTAGGTACAAAACTTCCAATAATTTTGCTTGGATCCTTAAAGCCTAAGCCAGATTTCTTAGTACTTTCATTTTGAGATCCTACTATGTTTTGAAAAGTTTCTGTAGATTTTATAAACCCTGTCAGATCCTTTTTCAATGTTTCAACTTCCTTTTTCAAAAGTATGTTTTCCTTTTGTACTTCAGAAGGTACAGACATAATGCCTTTTTGTTTTCTGTTTATCTCTCTTTGTTTTTCTGACATGTCAAAATGAGAATCTTGCAGAATTTTTATGGTCTTTCTAGACTCATCATACTTGTTTTGAAGTATTTCTTTTTCTTCTTTTATCTCAGAAAGTTCTTTAATTAAAGAGTGACATCTATTAGTTAAGAAGTTTGAATCATATAAGAGACTATCAATTTTATTTTCAAGATCTTTATATAGAGACTCAGTTTTATAGATAATTACCTCTTCCTCATCATCTGACTGAGCCATCAGTCCCATGTCTGTATCTGCATCTTCTTGAGAATCTGATTCATCCATGTCATCCCAAGTGATCATTGCTTTCTTCTTGAAAGGAGGTTTTCTTTGAACCTTTTTGATGTCAGGACATTCATTTTTGAAATGTCCAGTTTTGTTGCATCCATAGCAAGTGACTTGACTTTTGTCAGCTTCAGTTTTGATGCTGATGTTGGTCTTTGGAAACTTCTTTCTGATCTGATTTCTTCTCAACATCATCCTTTGAATTCTTTTAGAGATTAGTGCAAGTTCATCTTCAACTTCTTCTTCATGAACTTCTTCTAATTCTTGTGGTTCTTGCACATCTTCATCAGCAACTGGTGGGGTTTGCTGAGATGCTTTCAAAGCAAGTGTTTTTACCTTCTTCACTGGTTTGTCTCCTTGAAGTACAACTTCATGAGCTCTTAGTGAACCAATGAGATCTTCCAGGTTCATAGATTTTAAATCTTTGGCCTGAGTGATTGCAGTGACCATAGGTCTCCACACACTTGGAAGACATCTCAGTATTTTTCTAATTCTATCATGAGTAGAATATGCCTTTCCAAGAGATCTCATTTCATTTACTATTGTAGTAAATCTGGCATACATCTCATCAATGGTTTCATTTTCACTCATTTCAAAGACTTCAAATTTTCTGACTCCAATGTCAATTCTAGTTTCTTTGACATGAGATGTACCCTCATGATGTATTTTCAGAGTATCCCATACTTCTTTAGCATTTGTACATTCATCAACTCTTTCACTTTCTTCCATGGTTAGTGCACATGATAGAAAGAGTCTAGCTTTAGAGTTTAGTAATACCTGAGCTTTTTCATCTGTTGACCATGCACTTTTTGCTTTGACAGCTCCTTCTTTGGTTGTTGGAACAAAGTCTCCATCTGTGATGACTGCCCACATATCATTGTCTTGAGATCTGAGAAAGAGTTCCATCTTGCCTTTCCAGAAGTAGTAGTTTGATCCATCAAAAAGTGGTGGTCTATTTGAAGATCCTCCTTCAGCTATGTACTTGACTTTAGACATACTTCCTGAATCTTTTCTCTAACACTTGTTTAAGTGTTCAAACCCTTAGAGCTTGGCTCTGATACCAATTGAAGTAGATAAAATAGTCACAAGGAAGGGGGGGTTTGAATTGTGACCCTTTAAAAATTATCCTGAAACTTAAAAATGATTCTCAAGTTGTTTACTTGGAATTATGTTAACTTTCTGACTTCAGAATGTTCTGAAGTTCATAAACAAAAATGTTTACTAAAGTATAAGTGTAAGTGTGTGTTGTGTATACTGTAAATAAAAGAGTATAGAGAAGAAAGAAAGAACACACAAAGAGTTATAGTGGTTCACCCAATGTGGGCTAGTCCACTCCCCACAATCCTGTGAGAGTTTCCACTAAGATGCTTGAGATAACCTCTCAAGTCCTGCACCTTACAATCTTGTTCACCTGAACAATTACAATCCTGTATTCTCTAAGCCTCAGCAGGCTTGCACCTTCTTGCTAAGTTAACCACTTAGACTTTTACAACCTTTGCTCAACCTAACACTTTAGGACCTCTAAAAGTTAGATGAGACTTTGTTACAATTTATATGGAAGTTGGATGTTTGTAAAACAAACAGTGGAAGAAGAAGAAGAGGTTATCCTACAGATAACAAGAGTATTGATTTGCACTAAGTTGATGAAAGACTTAGAGATTGATCAATTTCAGTTTGCAAAAGCTTCAAACAAAATTAGAGTTGTTTTCTTGTATGCTTTGCAATGGTGCAAGTTTTGCTAATGCCTTGATCTCTATTTATAGAGTCTTTGGGCTCATATAGCCGTTGTAGGATGTCCAATGGTGTTATGCCATGTGTCCTGGGTTCCACAAGCTTTAACTTGAAATTCTGGGCAAACATTCTGATCTCTGATGAACATCAGAATGTTGTTGTGTTCATGATGATCTTCATCTGGGTTCATAATGTTCTTCATCTGGGTTCATCATGTATGAATGAACACATGAAGTTCTGGGCTATGCATATGCTTTTCATATGAATTTCTGGACAATAACCAATGTGTCATACCCCAAATTTTGACCTAAGGTCCCACTGACACACGTCTCCGAACTCGGATCAGACTCACATTTCAGTGAAAAATTCGGCAGGGAGGTATTTTGAAATACCTCATAAAGTTCCAAATCGGGCCCTCTTTCTCTCAGTCTTTAATTATTTATTTCCATCTTTTATTCTTTTTTTAAATCGTTTAATTTTTATTTTGTTTTAGTCTTTATCTATTTAATTAATTATTTAATTTTTTGTTTAGATAAGTCCAAAAGAAGTCTGCATTTATTTTCATTTTTGTTTTTCTCATTTATCACTTTATTCCTTTGTTAATATCCATAAAAAATCCAAAAAAAAGGTCCAGGTTCAGAATAACAGTCTGTCACGCGTTTCATCTCAACCCAAACACAGGAACAAATTGCTGTCTCGGCTCCTTTCCAATCCAAATCCAATCACATATTTTTTGCTTTTTCTCAACAAACCCTAGCCTCAAACCACACTATAAATAGAACCTGCAAAACAACCAAAACAACAACAGCAGAGAAGCCAAGGCAACAACAACAGCGGGACACGAGAGACAGAGGAAATACAACAAAAGGGGAAGGAGTAGACGCACAACAACACACACACGCACAACAGCACACACACGCACAACAGCACACACACGGGAGACAGCAACACACACGGGAGACAGTAACACACAGGGACATCCATACTCAAATCCGAATCAAAATCCGAATCAAAAGCTCAACAAAAGGTAGTATTACTTCTCCTTTAGATCTAGGTCTCTGGGTGTATGTTATAGAAAATCTAGGTTTAGAATCGTGTAGAGGGGAAGAAAGCAAGCAGAAAGAACCAAAAAAAATCAAAAATATAAGTTGTTAGGGTTCCGGCGCGGTGGCGCCGCCGCACTGGCCGGCCAACCACCGCCGGAACCCCCATCCCCTTCGCCGGAGAAGAAGAGGGAGAGGAGAGCTAGAGAGAGAAAGAGAACGGAAGAGAGAGAAGGAGGGAGAAGAAAATGAGAAATTTAGGGTTTACAACCCTTATATATCCCCCAAACGGGTCAACCCATGACCCATGACCCGCGACCCGGTTCGTTTCCTTAAGCCCAATTCTTTTTTTCTGCTTTCTGCACACCCCTGTTTACCACTGCACCCCACCATGTGTTTGGACCTTTTTTTTTATTCTTTTTCGCATTTATTTATTTTTCTTAGCATTTTAATTTTATTGCAGACCTTAGAATGTAAATAGGCTTTTTATGTAATAGTCATAGATTTTATATTTCTAACTTAGGGTAGCCGCGCTTTTATTCTTTATGCTCCGTTAGTTTATATATTTATTCAAAAATCACAAAAACATGCAAATAACCAAAAAATCACAAAAAAAACATTTTTCCATAATAAACCTTGATCCTAAATCAAGTGATCGTCCTTTTTTTCATTTTATTTTCTCAATCAAATATCAATCAATTTAATCATACTTCGAGTTATCTTTTTTTTAATAAAAAACACAAACAAATTCTTATTTGCCACTTGGCTTTTATCTTTAAAACCTTTTTCAAAAACTAATAAAAAAACACAAAACCAATCAAACGTTGTTTTCTACCCCGAACTACGAGGTTTTGATCCTTCACGGGTACGTAGGCAGAGGACACTCGTCCTTCCAAACAATAAAAAATGTAGATAAATTAGGTCTCACTTTATTTTCTTTCTCATCACATTAATTCCTTCTTTTCAAAAGCAAGCAAGTTATAGCACATTAAATTAAATAAAACCAAGAGGTTCCCGTAGAGTACTGCGGACATAGAGGGTGTTAATACCTTCCCTTTATGTAACTAACCCCCGAACCCTAAATCTTTTCAAATAGGGGTAGTTTGAACTTTTTCCCCTTTTCTCAATAAAATTAAATGTTCAGTCGTGAAATAATTAGTGAGTCAAAAGCTAATCAAATAGCCTTGATCTCCGAAAAATGACGCGACAGAAATGGCGACTTCACTGGGGATCCCCTAAGAGGGTTGAGCCTAACTTGGCCTTATTTAATTCTCTATGCTATAACTTGCTTAAAAACAAAAATAAAGATGGAAATAATTGTATATATCTTTTATCTTCTCTCTTTCTTCCTTTCTTTTTAAATATGAGTGGTGAGATAAAGCCCTACACCCGGGCTTGAGAGAAACATAAGATAGGACGGTGGTATAACCAAAGTGCCTTTCCGAGAGTCAAGTCTCGTGTTTAGGTTCATGTGGTATAACCCCACTCAATGGAGGAATCTTGAAAGTAATCTATGTTGGCATGAATAGTCGTGTTGGCATTATATTTTCAAGTGACCGTCGAAGTTGAGGACCTTTAGTTACCTTAAACCCATCTTGGCCTTTTAGGACGTAGTGCGGTGGCTAATCAAGAGTAGTCTTGAATTAGTTGATACGCGATACTACACTCAAATGAAAATTTCCTACGCATATTATTGGATCAAGAGTAGTCTTGTAACCTGATAACATTCGGAGGTAGTTAATGACTTTGGGAACTTGGTAGAACCCGAAATACAGGTACAAATGAAACCATAGTCCTTACCAAATGGCGTTGTTACCTTTAAGCTCCATCATTATGGACCTAACATCACCATGCATTCCATGTTCTTTAGCATAATCATGCATACATGCATTCATTCATAAAAACTTTTTTTCTCTCATTAATATCAAAGGACTTAGATAAGTTTCTTGTAAACATCAAAGATATGGATCTTGTAAGAAGGAACACCAAGAAATACAAACTCAAAAACCTTAACTAAGCTTTAGCTTTTGTTAAGAACTTTTTTTTCCTTGGTTTCGTTCTTACTTTTGAAAAGGGAACCAATTGCAACATTTTCACAAATTGCAAAAAAACAATGTTCTTTATCAAGTCTACAATTACTTTGACAAGTCCTTCAAAAAACGTGTCTAAGCATATCATACATCATTTTGCATTCATAATTTCAAGTCTAAGTCTTACACTGTGTTTTTTCTGCTAAAGGTCAATCCATCTCAAAAGAGTCATGGCATCCTCATCTGAAACCCACTCGCATTTACAACACTCGAACAATCATGAGGAAAAGATGGAGTTCCTCGAACAAGAAAATCAATTGCTTCGCGAGGAAGTGGCAGTCATGCGAACTAAGATGGATGAAATGACTGAATTGATGAAAGCATTGACGGCTGCACATAATCAGCCACCACCTCCTCCCCCTATCAGCACTCAGGCCGAAGCAATTGTCTCTATTGCCCCTGAATGGGCGATACCTGTCAGTATTCCACCAAATTCTATGCCAGAAAGTCGTCCTTGGGGTGTCCCTATTTGTCTCAGTGAAGTATTCCAGCCTATTGCTTCTGAAACTCGGATGCCTACTCATCAATATACAGCTTGTGTGCCTCCGCCTCCTGTGAGAGCTCCTCTAGCTGCCATGACTTCCATCCCACAAAATGAAGAACCCATCTTCCATTCAGGGAACATGGAGCCCGATGATAGAGTGAATGACTTGCGGGAAAAATATGATGAAATGCATCGAGAAGTGAGGGCTCTCCTCGGGAAAGAAAAATTTGGAAAGACCGCTTATGATCTCTGTTTGGTGCCGAATGTCCAGATACCTCACAAGTTCAAGATTCCAGATTTTGAGAAGTATAAAGGGAACTCCTGCCCTAAGGAACATCTGAAAATGTATGTAAGAAGGATGTATGCATATGCTCGGGACGATCAGGTCCTAATTTTCTACTTCCAAGAAAGCTTGACTGGCCCCGCCTCAAAATGGTACACGAATCTAGACAAAGCAAAAATCCAAACTTTTCGGGATCTATGTGAAGCTTTTGTGGAACAATACAGTTATAATGTGGATATGGCTCCAGACCGAAGCGATCTTCAGGCAATGACTCAGGGAGACAAGGAAACATTCAAGGAGTATGCCCAGCGATGGAGGGATACCGCTGCCCAAGTCATCCCGCGTGTAGAAGAGAAAGAGATGACCAAGCTCTTCTTAAAAACTCTCAATCAGTTCTACTACAAGAAGATGGTCGGAAGTACGCCCAAGAATTTTGCTGAGATGGTTGGTATGGGTGTACAGTTGGAAGAAGGGGTCCGAGAAGGACGATTGGTCAACGAAAGTGTCCCCGCAGGCAGTTCAAAAAAGAAAGACCAAGAAGTGAATATGGCGAAAGGTCATCCTCGACGACAGGCTCATCCGCAATTAAATCCACCTCATCAGGCTCAGAAAACACCGCAGTATGATCCGATTCCTATGAAATATGCGGAGCTGCTTCCTTCATTGCTTGAAAGAAACCTTGTCCAGACCAGACCACCTCCGCCGATACCTAAGAAATTACCGGCTAGGTGGAGACCTGACCTCTTTTGTGCCTTCCATCAAGGGGCACAAGGTCATGACGTTGAGCATTGTTTCTCCTTGAAGATTGAAGTCCAGAAACTGATTGACGATGATGTTTTGCCTTTCAAGAATTTGAATCCGAGCGTGTAACTGCAATTGGGTTGATGTTTATGTCTTCTTCTGCTACTCGATTTGTTTCTAGTGATATGTTTGTTTTTTTACTACCTTTTCAAAAAACATCCTTTCGTCCCGCCCGAGATGAAAGTGAACTGGTGTAGGGCTTTTTTTTGCTTTAAGAATTGTCATCATTTATAAAAAAGGTCGTTTTGATCCCGACTTTGCTTTTATTTTGTGCTTTTTTTGGAAAATGGTAATACAAAAAACCAAAAAATCTTTCTTTAATCATTCTCAAATATCTGCATAATCATAACTTATACTTACTTGTCAAAATCAATAATCAAATCATGCATTAATAAACCCGTTGAACACAATAACCATGTACTCTCTACCAACTTTGAGTTCCTTGTATCCGAAGCTGAAGAAGAGGAAAGTGAAGAGACTCCCGATGAGATCTCTCGCATACTGGGGCATCATAAGCCGTCAAAGCTACAAAAAATCATGAAGATAGTTCAGAGGATGGCAATCGCTTACAAAGATTAGCTCGAGGTGCTATCATTTTCTTTGCTCAGATATCCTGCTTCAGTACACATTTCAACAGGGGCATCCCCCCTCCTTCGCTCAAGTATACAACATGAAGGTCGTGCTTCTCGCGGAGGTCGAAGTCCCAACAATAGGAGTTCTGCTGAAATCCAAGTTTGAAAGAACTTAAAATCACAAGAGGTTGAAACAAACTTCCAACAATAAGGTTTGTCCCCGTGACTTTCAAGAAGAAGACTTTGTGCCCAAAAAGGTACTACATTTCCAACTAGACTCCAGGGGCAAGTGGACGCCTAACCATGAAGGCTCATGTGCAAGGACTTTTACAACTATGGATGGTGACAAACTTGCACTTCCTATGAATGCCGGTACAGTCAAGAAATACTCTGTCAAACATAAAAGCTCGATAAGTCGTAAACCTGAAAAGGTGGCTTAGGCAAAAATGAGCGTCTCGGTGGACTAAAAACCCAAAAGGGCGGTCCAGGCAAAAGTTAGAGACATGAACAAAAATGATTATCCTGATAGATCGAAAACCCGAAAGGGCGATCTATGCAAAAGTTAAGGATCAAAAGACAAAGTAAATGCATTCGGTCGGACATAATCCACTTGGGGCATCTAGCTATCAAAAGACCTCCGATTCGAAGCATCTGCAGATCAAAGACTCGGAACAGGGGCATTCAAAGTTGTTAGGAAGAATAGCGGTTATTTGTGTTCAATGTACCCTTCCCATTACATTTACCATTATTCCAAAAATTCAAAGATCCTTGGAACCATGCCATTGGCAGGTCACCACTCAATTCATCAAATTTGAGCCTGTGCCCATTTATTTGGAACTCTCATTTATTCTATTTGCATAATTTCTTCTATGTTTGATAGCAATACTTAAAGCAAAAGTTTCAAAATACAAAAACTTTTTTTACATCTTTTGAAAAGTGTGAACAAACAAACACATTCTCTTTGAACTTGTGAGTAGATGGAGCATACATCAGCATCCGTCTCGAGAACGATTATATTCTGAAAGAGAAACATGGCTAAGCATTGTGGAGAGGACCTCTGTCTTGAGCAAAATGCTGTCGCAGTCCAAAAATAAAAATACAAAAAATATAAATGCAAAAAAATCAAAGCTCGCTAAGTCGAAAACCTGAAAAAGCGACTTAGGCAATAGAGAGCGCCCTGGTGGACTGAAAACCCGAAAGGGCGGTCCAGGCAAAAATTAGGGGCAAAAAAAAAAAAAAAAAAAAAAAAAAAAAAAATTCCCGGTGGACTGAAAACCCGAAAGGGCGGTCCAGGCAAAAGTTAGGGATTCTCAAAGAAAATAGAACAGAAAAAGCACGACTACTGAAGCATACCAATGGAAAGACACTCTGTGCCGGTTCACAAATGGCGACTTCTTCCATATCTTTTATTAACAATGGGCTTTACCCCCAAGAGGCATCAGTTGCTACCCTGTGCCAGATCTTACACCGTCAACGGCTCGATTTGTTCACAATAGTATCATCTCCAAGGATGTTTGCCGAGTGTTTGTACTGCGATGTTAGTCCACCTCCCATCTTACCTGTCTTGTCTCGGTTCATCGAGTCATCTGGCATATACGGTCTATATAGTCATGCAGTTATACAGTCTATACAGTCATGTAGTCACACATCCATACAATCATACAATCACGCATTCATCAATCTTCTCACATATTCATACGTTTATACGTACATAGCATATGCACAACATCAATTCACACATAATTGCATCAATCATCCAGAATTTCGTTTTGGTCGTGTCTCTTCAGTTCGGTCTTAACTTATCGTTTTGTGAACCCGCAAGTTTCTAACAAATGAACGTCTTGTTTTACTTTCTTTATCAAAAGTGTCATCCCCAGTGTAGCTGTTCCAGAGATGTCACCAATCAAACATTTCAAGTGGCAAGTCCCAACCAACGGACAACTTGCATCTCACTTTTACCTTATTTCAAGTGACAAGTTCCAACCAACGAACAGCTTGCATTTATCTCTTTACCTTATAACAAGTCACCAAGTCCACCAACGGACCGCTTGAGGTTACCCTTTTATCTTGTTTTTTCCATTTGTCTTCGTACGACTATCTTACGGATAGTAGACAATGTCTTGTTTCGTCTTACCTTCATACGACTACCATACGGGTAGTAGGTAATCTATGTCATTTGTCTTCATACGACTATGTTACGGATAGTAGACAATGTCTTCTGTGTCTTACCTTCATACGACTATCTTACGGGTGGTAGGTAATCTCATTTATTCGTCTTTATACGGCTATCTTACAGATAGTGGACAATGTTTTCTTTCATCTTGCCTTCATACAACTATCATACGGGTAGTAAGGTAATACAACTCTTGTCTTCTTACATCTACCATACAGATAGTAGACAACCTTTTTCCCCCCAGTAAAACTACAATATTCCCCTAGCAGAGTCGGATCCCTTTCTCAAAGAATTTGGATATCCGTTGTCATTTCTCATTCGAGTCAAATTATCTTGCATTCATCACATCAACGCTTCCATGCACTCATACAACCACAAACTCATAACAATCATGCATTTACTGATAATCATGCATTCGTGCGTACACAACATGTGCACGACATCAATTCATACATAAACTCATCAATCGATTCGGTCATGTCACTTCGGTTCAGTCTTAGTTTACCATGGCGTCAAGCCGCAAGTTTCTACGAGTAAAGCGTCTTCCATTTCAAATTTCAAAGGTGTCATGCCCGGTGAAAAACCGTGCTAGGTCATGTCACTAATCAACGTCAATTTCAACTTTAGTTTCGAAGTGTCATCCCCGGCGGAAAGCCGTACTAGTCATGGCGCTAGTTAATCTCGATGTCAACTTCAACTTTAGGTATCATCCCCAGCATAGCTGTTCCAGAGATGTCACCGATCCAACTTTTCGAGCAACTAGTTCCAACAAACGAACAACTCATGTCAATCTTTTATCTTTATGCCCAGCGACCGATTCCAACAAACGAATAGCCTATGTTTTTTCTTTCGAGCAACTAGTTCCAACAAACGAACAACTCATGTCAATCTTTTATCTTTATGACCAGCGACCAGTTCCAACTAACGAACAGCCTGCAACAAGTGGCCAATTTCAACCAACAAATAACTTGTATCCTTCTATTATTTCATTTTCAAAACCAAGTCCACAAATGGACATTGGAGTCCGAACCATTGCACTTTGTTTCGAGATATCGAGACGATGAGGAACAACCATTTTCCCCAGTGAAACCAGATTCCCCAGTAAAGTCGGATCCCTTTCTTCGAAGAATTTGGGTATCCCAGTGTCTTTTCATTCCAGTCGAGCCGTCTTTGTCATCGTGCATTCATAATTAAATCATGAGCATTCATGAACATCTTAGGTCAAAATCGGTGCACTTTTTGTATTTAAGTCTCTTCGGCTCGTCGAGTCAAAGATTTTACCTTCGAATCTCTGAGCGAAGAAACTTAAATAGGGGTATCTGTCATACCCCAAATTTTGACCTAAGGTCCCACTGACACACGTCTCCGAACTCGGATCAGACTCACATTTCAGTGAAAAATTCGGCAGGGAGGTATTTTGAAATACCTCATAAAGTTCCAAATCGGGCCCTCTTTCTCTCAGTCTTTAATTATTTATTTCCATCTTTTATTCTTTTTTTAAATCGTTTAATTTTTATTTTGTTTTAGTCTTTATCTATTTAATTAATTATTTAATTTTTTGTTTAGATAAGTCCAAAAGAAGTCTGCATTTATTTTCATTTTTGTTTTTCTCATTTATCACTTTATTCCTTTGTTAATATCCATAAAAAATCCAAAAAAAAGGTCCAGGTTCAGAATAACAGTCTGTCACGCGTTTCATCTCAACCCAAACACAGGAACAGATTGCTGTCTCGGCTCCTTTCCAATCCAAATCCAATCACATATTTTTTGCTTTTTCTCAACAAACCCTAGCCTCAAACCACACTATAAATAGAACCTGCAAAACAACCAAAACAACAACAGCAGAGAAGCCAAGGCAACAACAACAGCGGGACACGAGAGACAGAGGAAATACAACAAAAGGGGAAGGAGTAGACGCACAACAACACACACACGCACAACAGCACACACACGCACAACAGCACACACACGGGAGACAGCAACACACACGGGAGACAGTAACACACAGGGACATCCATACTCAAATCCGAATCAAAATCCGAATCAAAAGCTCAACAAAAGGTAGTATTACTTCTCCTTTAGATCTAGGTCTCTGGGTGTATGTTATAGAAAATCTAGGTTTAGAATCGTGTAGAGGGGAAGAAAGCAAGCAGAAAGAACCAAAAAAAATCAAAAATATAAGTTGTTAGGGTTCCGGCGCGGTGGCGCCGCCGCACTGGCCGGCCAACCACCGCCGGAACCCCCATCCCCTTCGCCGGAGAAGAAGAGGGAGAGGAGAGCTAGAGAGAGAAAGAGAACGGAAGAGAGAGAAGGAGGGAGAAGAAAATGAGAAATTTAGGGTTTACAACCCTTATATATCCCCCAAACGGGTCAACCCATGACCCATGACCCGCGACCCGGTTCGTTTCCTTAAGCCCAATTCTTTTTTTCTGCTTTCTGCACACCCCTGTTTACCACTGCACCCCACCATGTGTTTGGACCTTTTTTTTATTCTTTTTCGCATTTATTTATTTTTCTTAGCATTTTAATTTTATTGCAGACCTTAGAATGTAAATAGGCTTTTTATGTAATAGTCATAGATTTTATATTTCTAACTTAGGGTAGCCGCGCTTTTATTCTTTATGCTCCGTTAGTTTATATATTTATTCAAAAATCACAAAAACATGCAAATAACCAAAAAATCACAAAAAAAAACATTTTTCCATAATAAACCTTGATCCTAAATCAAGTGATCGTCCTTTTTTTCATTTTATTTTCTCAATCAAATATCAATCAATTTAATCATACTTCGAGTTATCTTTTTTTTAATAAAAAACACAAACAAATTCTTATTTGCCACTTGGCTTTTATCTTTAAAACCTTTTTCAAAAACTAATAAAAAAACACAAAACCAATCAAACGTTGTTTTCTACCCCGAACTACGAGGTTTTGATCCTTCACGGGTACGTAGGCAGAGGACACTCGTCCTTCCAAACAATAAAAAATGTAGATAAATTAGGTCTCACTTTATTTTCTTTCTCATCACATTAATTCCTTCTTTTCAAAAGCAAGCAAGTTATAGCACATTAAATTAAATAAAACCAAGAGGTTCCCGTAGAGTACTGCGGACATAGAGGGTGTTAATACCTTCCCTTTATGTAACTAACCCCCGAACCCTAAATCTTTTCAAATAGGGGTAGTTTGAACTTTTTCCCCTTTTCTCAATAAAATTAAATGTTCAGTCGTGAAATAATTAGTGAGTCAAAAGCTAATCAAATAGCCTTGATCTCCGAAAAATGATGCGACACAATGTATGGACTTTTCTTCATACATCAGAATGTTCCTTTCCCAGATTTTGTCTTGGAACCGGTGCAGGAGGATTTAGTGGGATTCTGCATCTTCATACCCATGCTTTGAGAGATTGTGTTGTCCTTGTTCAGTACCAACTCTCAGACGTGTCTATCTCTTGTTGAAGATGACAGATTTACTTTGCTTTTGCTTTTTGCTTTTCACCTACTATACTGTTCATAAAGTAAGCATGAGCTGAGCTTGAACATTCTGATCATCAGAATGTTCCATCTATTTCACTTAGGATGATTTGTAAGACTATCATTTGATGTAATCAAATCCTAATAGTGAAACAATAATGAAGAGCAGTGATAATAACATCTAGGATGATATTCCTTTGTGAAATATTCCTAGTACATCAATGTTTATAGTCTTAAATGAACATTGAATGCCTTCTTTGACATAACCCTTGTATATGCCTTTATTGCTTGATTGATCCATGCAAATGTACTCTTCTGGACATATACCCATGTCACATGTGCCTTGCATGACCTTTGATCAAAGTTCTTGAGACTCTTGGCTTGTTTAAGAACAACCTTCTGATCTCTACTTGAACATTCTGATCTTCAAGCAACATTCTGATCTAACTTTCTGACCTCAGTGTTAGATCATGAATTCAAATGTCCTTTGATTTCTTGATTCTTGGTATGATCTAAACCTTGTTCCTGTCTTAGTAAAACACTCAAGAGCACAAGTTAAATACCAAGGAATTAATCAAAGTCCATTAATTCTTTAATCATATTGGTTTATTATCTTTAAAATTAATTAGGGATTTTGTCTCAACAATCTCCCCCTTTTTGAAGATGATAAACTTATGATTTAGGATTAAGGATTTTGATTATATATATGAAAAATAACAGAGCTTAAAAATTTATTTTAATGCTCCCCCTCATTTTTATAATCCATTATACAGAGTTTTTAAGAACTTTAAAAAGCTCCCCCTCAATTTCATAATATATTGCATAATATAAAAAATGCAAGATTGAACCAAAATCAATATTCATTCATTGATATAAGACATGAAGTACATTACATGATACATTTGGTTCAAAAACAAAAAAGAAATTCAAAGTGCATGTGATCAAGCAAAAGCAAAAGATGGAGTTTGTAAACCCCAATAACAATTGATCACCTAGACCTACTTAGGGCCTATAACTAAAGAAAAACTTAAAGACTTTGAATCCTAAAGCTTCTCCCCCTTTTGTCATCTGCAAAAAGGATAGGGAGGAATTCTGAAAAGATTCATGGAGTGGAGTCTCCAGAATCAGAAGATGGTTCTGCTTCAAAGATGGAGGGGTCATCAAAAACTGGAGGTAAAATGGCCAAACCAGGAGCATGAACTTTGACAGTCCAGTCAGCCAGAGCACACACAATTTTGTGTGTTTTGGTGGAAACCCTGAGAGCCCTAGAGGCTATCTTCTCAGCTCTTGAGGTTTTGGCAGGAGGAGCAACACCAGAAGGTTCATCGTTCTCTCTGTTTGCAGTAACAAAAGTATTCAGAGAGTCAAACAATGCAGACATGTTTGGAAGCTTGCTTGTGTTGGTGGTTTTCATTGGTGGTGGTGGAGGAGTATATGAGGGGATGGTGTTTGGAGTGGGAAGATCAGAAACCAAGAAATTGCTTGCTTCAGCAACAGAACCCATGGTGGATGAAGAAAGATTAACATTCTGACCAGTTTGAGCCATGAGTTGTACCTCCACAGAGGGCAAAGATCCTGAGGCCAGAGGCGCTGGATCTGCTGACAGCTGACCACTTTGAAGGGGTTCATTTGAAGCATGCTGATCATCAAATGCTTGATCATCTTGATTAGCCATAACTTGAACTTCTTCAACATTCTGAGCTTCAGAGACTTCAACATTCTGAGTTGGAGGAACTTCAACATTCTGAGCTTCAGTTGTTTTCTGAACATACTGAGCTGTTTCTTGGCCATCTTGAAACACTTCATTGTTGAAGTCAGTGTTGATATCTTCAACATTCAGATCAATCCCAGTTGAGAAATCCATGTGCTCAACTTGAACTTCTTCTTCAATACTCATGTTTGAGGCCAGTAATTCAGCTACCTCTTGAGTTGCATCATCAACAATCTGAGCATCAAACTCAGTATTTTCTTCAACTCTCTGATTCTGATCAAGAGAGTTTTCCTTAGCATCTTGAGGTATCACTTTATGATCCTCAGTGGTCTTCTTGGCAATCTCAGCTTCTTTTGGAATAGGTGCCTCATCAACCTTCTGAGCACTAACTTCTCCAAGCAGAGCCTTGTACTGAGAACTGCCTTCATGAATAATTTCCTTAGCAAGTTTGGAGATTTCAGAGAATAGGGCTGGAGCAGATGGAGAGGAAAGACTAACACTTGTATTCTTGGAAGTCATATCCCTGATTTCTTCTACCTTTCTTTTCTTCCTTGTTCTCAGAACATTTTGTTTGGACATTCTCTTAGTAGATCCAGAAGTTCCAGAGGTTGTAAAAGTAGGCATGTTTGAGGTGGTGATACGAAGTTGACCTAGAGTTTTAGATGTGAACTTCATGAAATCAAGCTTGCGTTTTTCACCATCAAGTGGTATGTTTGCTTTCTGAAAGATGGAAGTTAGGTGCATTCCATAAGGCAACCCAGCAACTGATTGTTTGACAGCCAAACATGAATCTATCATGTGTTGAATGATGAGAAAGCAGAGGTTTAGTTTAGTTTTGGTGATGAGGTGGTAGAGTATACATAGATCCATGTCAGAGACAACATCAAATGAGCCACACTTTGGAACAAGAGTGTGTCTGATCATGTTGTGAAGAATCTTTGGAACATCTTCCAGATTGGTGGAGTTGAAAGTACGATTTTCTTTGATGTATTTGACTATAAGTTGATTACGATCAACTTTTGCATCATTATACCAAGAGAAAGAAAACAGTTTGTTACCTTCATTAGGAATATTCAAAGCTTCAGAAAGAAAGTCTTGGGTGATTGTGATCTGAACACCCTTGACAGAAGTGATGAGATAGTTTTCATTTTCATTTTTCTTCTGCTTTACAGACAAGTTGGTGTAGAATTCTCTGACCAAACCTTCATAAGTATGCTCTTGTAGAGATACAAAGCTTGTCCATCCTTGTGGGTCAGTGAACTTTTTCAAATCCCATCCCTTTGTTTCCAGACTTTCAAATTCAAAGTACTTTGTTCTGCTCATTGGTCTGAGAGCAATCCTTTCTGCTCTTTGAGCCAGCATGACAGCAGCTACCTTGGAGATGTCTTTTCCTTTGCCATGTCTTTTTGAAGAAGCTTGTTCTTCTTCTTCTTCGTCCTGAGTTGTTTCTTCAGATCCTTCTGTCTCAGTTTCATCTTCTTCTTCTGAAGTCTTTTCCTTAGATAAAGGCATGGCTTCAGCAGCAATTTCTTTTCTCCTTTGAAGTATTTTCTTTGAAAGTTCCTTATCTCTTTTAGAGGAAGCTTTCACCACTCTCATTGCGTCAGAGAGAGTTTGTTCAGAATCTTCGTCTTCTTCTTCTGGATAATCCTCTGTTTCATCCTCAGAGTCTTCATTTTCACTAGAATCTTCGTCTTCTTTTTCTTCGTCAGAATCTAGATTCACGTGAGATACCTTTAGTTTCTTCAAGGGTTTCTTCATCCTTGTTGATCGTCTGGTAGGACGAGGTCTGGGTTTGATGATGGGTTTCTTAGAGGATCTGGGTTTGGAGGATTTGGGAGTATCAGAAGCAGGAATAACTACATCTTGAAGAACGATGTGAAGTGGAGTTTCGTTTAGTAGTTGATCAGAGGATTGATTAGCAGCGATATTTGGCGGTGGTGATAGGAATCGTTCTTCTTGACTTGACTCATAATCAGAAAATTTTGAGGCGTTTTTGGTTCGAGCCATTTTCTTCATACAAGCAAAGAACAGAGATATTTTGAGAATTTTAGTGGAGAGATGAAAAGTGAAACGTTTGGTTTAGAGATGGATGGGAAATAATCAGAGGTGGTTACTGATTATATGGACCAAGCGTGCAAGAAGGAAGGACAGAGAGAGAAAGAAATGATGGCAGTTGTCATTGGGAAAGATGAAAACTGTCAAAAAGCAGCCGGACAGGAGAGAGAGAGAGAGAGAAGAAAAGTAGCCGTTTGTTGGAATATGAAGGGATTTGTTGATTTGATAGTTCAGACTTTACATGGTGGTTAAGCTTCAAAACACAACTTCTCATAATCAAACATTAAATGCTTAAGATTATGGAGGGATTTTTTGAACAAGTCAAAACAAGATCTTACGCATGAGATTGTTTGACCCAGAATTTAGGTTCAGAAGAAAAAGTTTCAAGAACATCATGAATGGATAAACTCAGATGAACATTCTTGTGAATGTTCTGATCGTATGAATATTGCAATGAACATTCTGATCATTTGAACATTCTGACCTGATGAACATTCTGAACTCAGGAACATTCTGAAGAGTGTGAGATTGAGATGGATCTATCTGATTTGTATCAGATGACATCAAGGGGTTTAGTTTAAGGCCCTTAGTGATCAGTAATCAATCTTTATTGGGATTTTTCATGATTAACAATTTTTCTTTAAGAAAATTGAATCTATCCTCAACAAGGGGTTTTGTGAAAATGTCAGCCAATTGATTTTCAGTATCAACAAAGCTTAATGCAATATTCTTTTTCTGAACATGGTCTCTAATGAAATGATGTTTTATTTCAATATGCTTAGACCTAGAATGCTGAATAGGATTCTTAGAAAGATTAATTGCACTTGTATTGTCACAATAAATAGGAACACTTGTGTACCTTAGAGAGTAATCTTCCAGCTGATTTCTTACCCATAAAATTTGAGAGCAGCAACTAGCTGCAGATACATACTCAGCTTCAGTTGTGGAGAGTGCAATAGTGTTTTGCTTTCTGCAAGACCATCCAATCAATGCTTGTCCTAAGAATTGACAGGATCCACTTGTGCTCTTCCTCTCAACTTTGTCTCCAGCATAATCAGCATCACAATAGGCTACAAGATCAAAACTAGAACCTTTTCTATACCAAAGGCCAAGATCAGTAGTACCTACTAGATATCTAAAGATTCTTTTAACTGCAGTTAAGTGAGATTCTTTTGCACATGTTTGAAATCTAGCACATAATCCTACTGCAAACACTATATCAGGTCTGCTAGCAGTCAAATATAATAATGAACCTATCATGCCTCTATATTCTTTTTCAGAAATAGATTTTCCACTCTCATCCTTATCTAAACTTGAAGATGGATGCATAGGGGTGCTCATGATTTTTGCCTCATTCATTTTATATTTCTTAAGAATGTCTTTGACATACTTTTCTTGACTTATGAAAATTCCATTTGAATGTTGTTTGATTTGTAAACCAAGAAAAAAACCAAGTTCACCCATCATGCTCATCTCAAATTCACTTTGCATAAGGTTGGAAAATTCTTCACACATTTTTATTTTAGTAGCACCAAAAATGATGTCATCCACATATACTTGAACAATAAGCAAGTCAGTATTATGTGTTTTTCTAAAAAGTGTGGTATCAATTTTTCCTCTTGAAAAACCATTTTCAATTAAAAATGTGCTAAGTCTGTCATACCAAGCTCTAGGAGCTTGTTTAAGACCATAAAGAGCTTTTGTTAATTTGAAAACATGATTTGGTTTTTCTTTGTCTATGAATCCAGGTGGTTGACTTACATAAACTTCTTCATTTAGAAAACCATTTAAAAATGCACTTTTCACATCCATTTGAAAAAGTTTAATGCTTTTATGTGCAGCATAAGCAAGAAGAATTCTGATGGCTTCTAACCTTGCAACTGGTGCAAAGGTCTCATCATAGTCAATACCTTCTTGTTGGTTGTAACCTTGAGCAACTAACCTTGCTTTGTTTCTGACAACCTTACCTTCTTCATCAAGTTTGTTTCTGAAAACCCATCTTGTTCCAATGATGGTTTTATCTTGATTATTTGGAAACAAGTTCCAAACTTTGTTTCTTTCAAACTGAGAAAGTTCTTCCTTCATGGCCTCAATCCAAGAGTCATCAATAATGGCTTCATTGATTGACTTGGGTTCCATTTGAGAGATCATTGCCATGTTGTTATCTTGAAAGGACAATCTGGTTCTTACACCATCAGTTGTGCTTCCAATGATTTGATCAGTAGGATGATCCCCTACCATTCTCCAGCGTCTAGGTGGACTTTGAAAAGATTGATCTTGAACATTCTGATCATCATCTTTCTCTACTGTGTTCACAGTATTTTGAATTGGAACATTCTGAAGTGTTGGTACTTCAGTGTCTTCATTCTCTTTAGGTTGAGAATGTTCATCATATTCATCAAATATGATATGCATACTAATTTCAACTGTCTGGGTTTTTAGATTGTACACTCTATAACCTTTAGAAGTTGTAGAGTATCCTAAAAAGATAGCTTTATCTGATTTAGGATCAAACTTACCCAATTTTTCTTTATTGTTCAGTATGTAACAATAGCAGCCAAATATGTGAAAGTAAGATATGCTAGGTTTAATATTTTTCCAGAGTTCATATGGGGTTTTGTTAAGAACCTTTCTTATAGAAACTCTATTCAAAATGTAACAAGATGTGTTAATGGCTTCTGCCCAAAAGTAATTTTCAACATTTGATTCATTTAACATTGTTCTTGCCATTTCTTGCAAGGTTCTATTTTTTCTTTCAACAACTCCATTTTGTTGTGGAGTTCTTGCACAAGAAAAATTATGTTTAATACCATTTTCATCAAAGAATGATTTGAAGGATGCATTTTCAAATTCTCCTCCATGATCACTCCTAACTGTGATGATATTATAACCTTTTTCATTTTGAACTCTTTTGCAAAAGTTTTGAAATGCTTCAAAAGATTCATCTTTATGTTTTAAAAATAGAACCCATGTAAATCTGGAGAAATCATCAACAATAACAAATCCATATCTTTTGCCAGTTAGACTTGCAGTTTGAACAGGACCAAAAAGATCAATATGAAGAAGCTCTAAAGGTTTCTGAGTTGAGATAAACTCAATAGTTTTAAAACTACTTTTTACTTGTTTACCTTTAACACATGCTTCACAGATTTTGTCCTTTTCAAAGCTAATCTTAGGCAAACCTCTAACTAGATCAAGTTGAGAAAGTTTAGCAATGGTTTTCATGCTTATATGACCAGCCCTTTTGTGCCAGATCCATTTGTCTTTTTCAAGAGACATAAAACAAGATTCAGCAGGCATATCATTCAGTTCTAAAACATATAAGTTCTTTCTTCTTGAACCAGAGAAAAACAATTTGTTAGAGGAGGTTTGTCTGACTTCACATATGTTAGGTTTAAAGATAACTTCAAATCCACTATCACACAATTGACTTATGCTAAGTAGATTATGTTTTAAACCTTCCACATACTGAACATTTTCTATTTTAGCAGAGTTAAGATTACCTATAGTACCTTTACCTCTGATTTTACCTTTGTCATTGTTTCCAAATGTCACTAGTCCTCCATCCTTCTTTTCAAAAGTTAGAAAACAATTCCTGTCACCTGTTATGTGCCTAGAACAACCACTATCCAGGTACCATGGTTTTGTTCTTGCACCCTGAGGCAGGACCTACATTTGACAAGATAAAAATTTTAGTTACCCATGTAATGTTGGGTCCTTGAGGGTTACTTCTTCTAAGAGATCTTTTCTAAAAGTAACATTCTGTCTTTTATGATCAGATTTGTTACAGTAGAAACATGTCTTCTTAGCCTTTTCAGCCTTTTGTGAACTTTCTGATCTATTGAGATGAGAACGTTCTGAACTAAGATTTAAATTATTTTGTTTGATAAATTTTTTCTTAACATGACATACTGATTCATTATGTCCATACTTATCACAGAAACAGCATTTAACTCTTATTTTAGCTTTAGGTACAAAACTTCCAATAATTTTGCTTGGATCCTTAAAGCCTAAGCCAGATTTCTTAGTACTTTCATTTTGAGATCCTACTATGTTTTGAAAAGTTTATGTAGATTTTATAAACCCTGTCAGATCCTTTTTCAATGTTTCAACTTCCTTTTTCAAAAGTATGTTTTCCTTTTGTACTTCAGAAGGTACAGACATAATGCCTTTTTGTTTTCTGTTTATCTCTCTTTGTTTTTCTGACATGTCAAAATGAGAATCTTGCAGAATTTTTATGGTCTTTCTAGACTCATCATACTTGTTTTGAAGTATTTCTTTTTCTTCTTTTATCTCAGAAAGTTCTTTAATTAAAGAGTGACATCTATTAGTTAAGAAGTTTGAATCATATAAGAGACTATCAATTTTATTTTCAAGATCTTTATATAGAGACTCAGTTTTATAGATAATTACCTCTTCCTCATCATCTGACTGAGCCATCAGTCCCATGTCTGTATCTGCATCTTCTTGAGAATCTGATTCATCCATGTCATCCCAAGTGATCATTGCTTTCTTCTTGAAAGGAGGTTTTCTTTGAACCTTTTTGATGTCAGGACATTCATTTTTGAAATGTCCAGTTTTGTTGCATCCATAGCAAGTGACTTGACTTTTGTCAGCTTCAGTTTTGATGCTGATGTTGGTCTTTGGAAACTTCTTTCTGATCTGATTTCTTCTCAACATCATCCTTTGAATTCTTTTAGAGATTAGTGCAAGTTCATCTTCAACTTCTTCTTCATGAACTTCTTCTAATTCTTGTGGTTCTTGCACATCTTCATCAGCAACTGGTGGGGTTTGCTGAGATGCTTTCAAAGCAAGTGTTTTTACCTTCTTCACTGGTTTGTCTCCTTGAAGTACAACTTCATGAGCTCTTAGTGAACCAATGAGATCTTCCAGGTTCATAGATTTTAAATCTTTGGCCTGAGTGATTGCAGTGACCATAGGTCTCCACACACTTGGAAGACATCTCAGTATTTTTCTAATTCTATCATGAGTAGAATATGCCTTTCCAAGAGATCTCATTTCATTTACTATTGTAGTAAATCTGGCATACATCTCATCAATGGTTTCATTTTCACTCATTTCAAAGACTTCAAATTTTCTGACTCCAATGTCAATTCTAGTTTCTTTGACATGAGATGTACCCTCATGATGTATTTTCAGAGTATCCCATACTTCTTTAGCATTTGTACATTCATCAACTCTTTCACTTTCTTCCATGGTTAGTGCACATGATAGAAAGAGTCTAGCTTTAGAGTTTAGTAATACCTGAGCTTTTTCATCTGTTGACCATGCACTTTTTGCTTTGACAGCTCCTTCTTTGGTTGTTGGAACAAAGTCTCCATCTGTGATGACTGCCCACATATCATTGTCTTGAGATCTGAGAAAGAGTTCCATCTTGCCTTTCCAGAAGTAGTAGTTTGATCCATCAAAAAGTGGTGGTCTATTTGAAGATCCTCCTTCAACTATGTACTTGACTTTAGACATACTTCCTGAATCTTTTCTCTAACACTTGTTTAAGTGTTCAAACCCTTAGAGCTTGGCTCTGATACCAATTGAAGTAGATAAAATAGTCACAAGGAAGGGGGGGTTTGAATTGTGACCCTTTAAAAATTATCCTGAAACTTAAAAATGATTCTCAAGTTGTTTACTTGGAATTATGTTAACTTTCTGACTTCAGAATGTTCTGAAGTTCATAAACAAAAATGTTTACTAAAGTATAAGTGTAAGTGTGTGTTGTGTATACTGTAAATAAAAGAGTATAGAGAAGAAAGAAAGAACACACAAAGAGTTATAGTGGTTCACCCAATGTGGGCTAGTCCACTCCCCACAATCCTGTGAGAGTTTCCACTAAGATGCTTGAGATAACCTCTCAAATCCTGCACCTTACAATCTTGTTCACCTGAACAATTACAATCCTGTATTCTCTAAGCCTCAGCAGGCTTGCACCTTCTTGCTAAGTTAACCACTTAGACTTTTACAACCTTTGCTCAACCTAACACTTTAGGACCTCTAAAAGCTAGATGAGACTTTGTTACAATTTATATGGAAGTTGGATGTTTGTAAAACAAACAGTGGAAGAAGAAGAAGAGGTTATCCTACAGATAACAAGAGTATTGATTTGCACTAAGTTGATGAAAGACTTAGAGATTGATCAATTTCAGTTTGCAAAAGCTTCAAACAAAATCAGAGTTGTTTTCTTGTATGCTTTGCAATGGTGCAAGTTTTGCTAATGCCTTGATCTCTATTTATAGAGTCTTTGGGCTCATATAGCCGTTGTAGGATGTCCAATGGTGTTATGCCATGTGTCCTGGGTCCCACAAGCTTTAACTTGAAATTCTGGGCAAACATTCTGATCTCTGATGAACATCAGAATGTTGTTGTGTTCATGATGATCTTCATCTGGGTTCATCATGTATAATGAACACATGAAGTTCTGGGCTATGCATATGCTTTTCATATGAATTTCTGGACAATAACCAATGTATGGACTTTTCTTCATACATCAGAATGTTCCTTTCCCAGATTTTGTCTTGGAACCGTTGCAGGAGGATTTAGTGGGATTCTGCATCTTCATGCCCATGCTTTGAGAGATTGTGTTGTCCTTGTTCAGTACCAACTCTCAGACGTGTCTATCTCTTGTTGAAGATGACAGATTTACTTTGCTTTTGCTTTTTGCTTTTCACCTACTATACTGTTCATAAAGTAAGCATGAGCTGAGCTTGAACATTCTGATCATCAGAATGTTCCATCTGTTTCACTTAGGATGATTTGTAAGACTATCATTTGATGTAATCAAATCCTAATAGTGAAACAATAATGAAGAGCAGTGATAATAACATCTAGGATGATATTCCTTTGTGAAATATTCCTAGTACATCAATGTTTATAGTCTTAAATGAACATTGAATGCCTTCTTTGACATAACCCTTGTATATGCCTTTATTGCTTGATTGATCCATGCAAATGTACTCTTCTGGACATATACCCATGTCACATGTGCCTTGCATGACCTTTGATCAAAGTTCTTGAGACTCTTGGCTTGTTTAAGAACAACCTTCTGATCTCTGCTTGAACATTCTAATCTTCAAGCAACATTCTGATCTAACTTTCTGACCTCAGTGTTAGATCATGAATTCAAATGTCCTTTGATTTCTTGATTCTTGGTATGATCTAAACCTTGTTCCTGTCTTAGTAAAACACTCAAGAGCACAAGTTAAATACCAAGGAATTAATCAAATTCCATTAATTCTTTAATCATATTGGTTTATTATCTTTAAAATTAATTAGGGATTTTGTCTCAACAATATATATATATATATATATATATATATATATTTAGTTTTGGACCGAACTAGGTAAACAAATTTTCGTGTGTTCTCTCTTTATTTCTACTTTATCACATGAGAATGGCTAACTTATGTGAGAATGGTGAGAATAAATTGCAGCCATCGGATTAAAAGCAAGGAATGAGATTAAAACACCACTTAAATTACTCATGTGCCAGGCATGTGACCATTCTCTCCCTCTTTTCCATCATTCACGCGCGAGCTTCTTCCTCACAGTGCTTGGACGTTTTTTTTCTCTCTTACTCAGTATTGCTACAAACATTTCTTATTTCATCACATTTCAATCTCATTTTTTCGTCCCAAAATTTTTGCTTCAATCGTTTTTTGTTTCAACACTACTGCTTCAACATCAGTTTTTCTTACCATCATCGTCGCATTTGTTGCCGTTTTCATCGTCGTTGTTTTGCGGTCGTCGCCGTTTTTATCGTCGTTATCACCCTTCAAATGTTTGTTCTTCCTTCCCTCAAACATTGATAACATGTAACAGTTTATTTGTTTTTGATACTTTATAATTTGTCAATCGATTACTTTTTTTTCTTTCTTCCTTCAAATGGTGTTAGGGTTATTATTATTATTTCTTAAAGAAAATGGTGATAGAGTTATTGTTTACTTATATTCTTTTTCATATCGTAAAGCTCACATGTAAATTTTATTTTTATGGAAGTTTATATCTTACGTTTCTTTCTTTTCTTTTCCTTCTTTCTTTATTTTTACTTTTATTGATAATGTTGTGTTTATTTATAGGAATATTAGTATGGAGATGGATGATAATGAAGTTGACTGTGATTCACCTATAGAAGAAGAATTTGATGAGTTAGCAAACAAGTCGGAGGAATGGATTCTAAACTGTGATGCAGAGCTGAAACCTGTGATTGGTAAGGTATTTGATACTTTAAAAGAAGGGGATGATTTCTATAAAAATTATGCTTATGTTGCTGGTTTTAGTGTGCATAATTCTACTGAAACAAAGGATAAAATTGGTGTCAAATGAAAATATTTTCTTTGCTCAAAAGAGGGATTTAAAGTGGAAAAAAAGGTAGATGAGCCTGAATTGCTTATTAGTGATGATTATTTGCCTAAAGGAAGAAAAAGAAATTTGACACGAGAGGGATGTAAAGCAAGGATTGTGTTCAAGAGAACTGATGAGGGTAAATTTGAAATCTCCAAATTTTATGATGGTCATTCACACACACTTGTCTCACCTAGAAAGAAACAGTTATTAAGGTCGGTAAGGAGTGTCAACAATGTTCATAAAAATTTATTGTTTGCTTGCAATAGAGCTAATGTGGGCACTTCGAAAGGCTATCAAATATTGAAGGAGCAAGTTGGGAGTTATGAAAATATAGGATGCACACAAAGAGATTTACAAAAAATTTCAAGGAATATGAAAGAATTGATCAAAGATTCAAATGCAGATATGTTCATTGAAAATTTTAAAAGAAAACATGAAATTAATAATTCATTCTTCTATGAGTATGTGACTGATAATGTAGGGAAGTTAAAATATGTGTTTTGGGCTGATGGCATTAGTCGAAAAAATTATTCTTTGTTTAGAGATGTAGTTTCATTTGACACTACATATAGTACAAATAAATATCATCAGATTTTTGCACCATTCACCGGTGTGAATGATCATCGTCAAAGCATAACTTTTGGAACTCAGAGTCCTCTGAAGAATTTGAATTTGAATGGAATGATATTATTAATGATTTTGGGTTGGAAGAAAATGGTTGGCTTTCTACAATGTATGAACTTAGATGCATGTGGATACCAGCTTATTTTAAAGATATATTTATGGCTGGAATTTTGAGAACAACCTCAAGATCAGAGAGTGAAAATTCATTCTTTGGGCACTTTTTGAATAAGAAGCTTAATTTGGTTGAATTTTGGATGCGCTTTGATTCTGCTTTAGAAGCACAGAGGCACAAAGAACTTATGGCAGATAATGCTACACTTCATTCTATTCCAGCATTGAAGATGCACGTGGATTTAGAGAAGCATGGTAGAGAGATTTATACTCATGAAAATTTTTACATATTTCAGAGTGAGTTAGGAATTCAGTGTAAATTGCGGCATTGAAGGAACAAAACAGAAAGGTGATAATTTAATTTTTTATATACTTGATAATGTTGTGATCAATAAAACAAAGGTGACCAAACATAGAGAGGTTGATTTGAGTCTTTCTAATAACATTACAAATTGTTCATGCAAAATGTTTGACTCTGAAGGTATTCCATGCCGACATATTCTTTCTGTATTAAAGGGGAAAGGTTTTAGTAAAATTTCAAGTCATTACATTGTCAATAGATGGACTAAATTGGCAATAAGTAGACCGGTATTTGATTGTGATGGAAATGTATTGGAGGCATGTTCTAAAGCTGAAAGTGAGAAGATATTAATTTCAAAAGCATGGGCACAGATGTTTAAATGCATGCATATGGCTGGTAAAGATAAAGAGAAATTGCTTCTTGTTTACAAAGAAGGTTGTAGTATTGAATCAAAATTGTCTAATATGAGGAGCGATGTTGAATCAACACCCTCCGATGATGTGGAGGCTTTTATTGGATTCAATGTACCTAAAAAAAATCATGTTCTTCCACCTGAATCGTCAAATACCAAAGGTTGTGGAAAACGGATTAAAGGGGGAAAAGAGAAGGCAATAGAGCAACAACAAAAGAGAACAAGGCTTTGTAAAACTTGTAAGCGATTCTCATCCCACGATAGTCGCAATTGTCCCACAAAATCCTCTTCATAGCTTTTGGTAAGAAACTTTAATATTTTGTATGTACTTTTGGGTATTTATTTTATCATGATAAGATTCTTAACTTTACATTTTACTTTTGGATAAGATGAAGTTCAATTTGCTTTTAGACTATTTTCAATTTTGGATTGTAGTTCTGTATTCTAACTTTGAGAGTATGAACGGATCATGTAATTTACTTTAATGTTTTGTTTTGGCCTTGGCATGGTTGCTTAGCACTTGAACTGCATCATTAATAGTATTTGGTTTGGTTTATAAAATAATTGCACAATTTTAGCTATTGCTTGATTCTACACAAATTCATAATTGAGAAATAAGGCTTGAACAAAAACTGGCATAACAGGAAGGAAGCAATGCAGTCACAGAATTTGCTCCTTAATTGTATAAAACATCAAAACCAAACCATGAAAACTAACGCAAAGGAACTCTTAAGAAAATATAACAGAGAGACTAGGCAAGGGCACAAAACATCAAAACCAAAATAGCTACACACCAAAATCAACACAGACCAAAACAGACTTAGGTTACAACAAAATTAAAAGTCCAGTTCATAGACAAGACAGTTGTGTTATATACATGTACCATTAAGAACTGAATTATGAATTTACACCTCTGTGATATTTTGGAAGTTTGATTGCACAAATACCAAACCAGCCACACTTAGAAAACGCAACGCAGGAAAGAACCCTCAAAATCAAAATTGAAATTGGGAAGAAAAAATTGAAATAATCCAATCCCTAAATCCCAAAAAGAAGTTAAGTAATTAGAAGAAATTAGATGGAATTTGACATAAGGGGATGAAATACGATATTCGAAAGAAGGTATACAAGAATTAGTGAAGTGGAACTGCAAATTCAGAAAAGAGGGAGAAGAAAAATCAGTGACAAACATAAATGAAGAAGCGCACGCTTGAATGATGGAAAAGAGAGAGAGAATGGTCACATGCCTGACACATGAGTCACTTAAGTGGTGTTTTAATCTCATTCATTGCTTTTAATGCGATGGCTGCAATTTATTCTCACCATTCTCACATAAGTTAGCCATTCTCATGTGATATGCCCCATATATATATATATATATATATATATATATATATATATATACACACAAAGGTGTTCCTCTAATACTTGCACCCCAAGTAACAAACAAAGGTGTAACAAACTAGCTAGAAAATAGGAAAATCACTTAGTTACTTAAGAAACAAGTAACTAACAATAACTAACTAAACAAACATGATTAAGGTTTGAATTACAAACTAACACTTTCCAACACTATATTGCTACAAACATGTCATTCAAAATTCCACAAAGTATGTTGGAGAGTGACTCAAAATTGGAATTATGGAGGTTTCAAAATCGATGGCCGATTTGGAGAAAGCGAGGCCCGATTTTGGCTATGTTTTGAGCCTTCCCATTCGACAAAAATTAGCGCCCGATTTGGTAAAATCGGTGCCCGATATTGTTAGTAGAATAAAAATAGAACGTATTTTTATGGGCTCAGATTTGTTCCAATTTTTTTAGGGATGCTCTTACCATCAATATAGACTTTGCATCAGATGAAACCTTGAGAGGGACAGAGGGGCAAAAACAAGGGTTTAGAAGCCATCAAGAAAACTAGGGTTTGTAGAGTTTGCTCTTGGCAACAAACACTAGGCTTGGGATTGATTCTCCTTGTAAAACACTATTAGGATTAAGTCTCTTAGTCATGGGAAGATATTGGGACTTTAAGTAGAATTAGGTTTGAAGACTGATTCTTGTAACTCTTTGATATCTCTTTTGTAAAGTTACTCATCATAATAGTGGAACGGATGGCTGCTCTCTCCCCTAAACTAGGTTAGTATTGGACCGAACTGGGTAAACAAATTTTCATGAGTTCTCTCTTTATTTCCCGCGTTGTTTTCTAATTTTGCTTGTGTTTATTATTGTCACCCACTTTGATATTGGTTGCTTGATTAATTTTCTCAACACATCAAGTATTTTATTGGTGTGATTTTCAACGAATTCACAACAATTAGCGCCCACCGTGGTGCAAGGATCAAACGATAATCAATTATCATGGGTTCAAAGTGTAATATTGAGAAAATTTTCGGAGATAATGATTTTGGGTTATGGAAGGTAAATATGGAAGTGGTTTTAATATAGAAAAAGTGTGACAAAGTATTGAAAGGTAAAGGTGCGTTACCGGTCACCATGTCACAAGAAGAGAAGACGGAGATGGTGGACAAGACCAGGAGTGCCATTATTTTGTGCCTCGGGGATAAAGTTTTGAGAGATGTAGCGAAGGAACCAACCGCGGAATCGATGTGCTTAAAGTTGGATTCTTTGTATATGACAAAGTAATTGGCTCATCGGCAATTCCTAAAGCAACAACTCTACTCATTCAAGATGGTAGAGTCAAAGGTCATCATGGAGCAACTTAAGAAGTTCAACAAAATCGTTGATGACTTGGAGAATATTGAGGTGCATCTTGAGGATGAAGATAAAGTTATACTCTTGCTGTGTTCTCTACCGAGTGAAGCATCTAGCTATAGTTTTGATGATGTTTGCCTCTTTGGTTCTATTTCTATGTTGGTTAGTTTAGATGTTGTTAGTCTAACTTTTCATTTTAGATTCTTTTAAAGCACCCTAGTGAAACAATCGGTATATGTTCATTTGTGTCCTTTATCTGCATGAATCGATTCAACCTTGACTAAATCATCTCATTTAAGTCTCTGACTTCATATGAATCGATTCATGATGTTTATGAATCAATTCATGTTTGGATCGTATCATTCATGTTTGATTCGCATCATAAACTCTCTGACACTCTCTGAATCGATTCAAATCAATCCTGACTCAATTCAGACCTTCATCTGGGCAGCTTGAATCGTTTCACATATCACATGACTTGCAATCTCTCCTTGTGTCTGGGCTTATCTTGGTGTCTGAATCAATTGACTTGTTTAATTAATCGATTCACTCAGTTGTTTTTGTGCGAAAATTTGGCCTTACTAACTTCCCCTTAATATTGTCTCCTCCTCTTTACTCCAAAATTATTGAATCATTTCCAACTATTTTCTCTAGGTCTCAAAAAATCATTGTTCATGCATTCTTCAAGATTAAACACTTTTTCTTAGAATGACTTTGTTCTTTGAGTCTATAGATTCTCTAAGGTGCTAGTAGGAATTGTAAGTTGGTTCTCTCAAGAAGATTAATTGGGCTTAATCAGGGCTTCAACGGACATGAATAAACTCATTCCACCTCCAAAGGACTTGGGGGTCTTTCTAACCGTTCTTGAAGTTGAAGGGGATTCGTTTACCGGATGTAGCATCGAAGGCTTGAGTGAAGAGTTCGCAGGGGTGCACGGGTAATCAAAAATTCGAAGATTCAAGGAGCACCAAATTGAAGGGTTACTTGAAGTTTGGGGGAGTGTTTTACATAGGAGTTGAAGAATTAGGTTTTAATTACAAGGAACTCTTGTAAAAACATTGTATTCAACATTTGTTACATAGTGGATGACCTTGGTGAAAGCGTACTTCATCAAGAAGAGTAGACATAACTCTAGCGAGGACGAGAAAGAGAGAGCTACTATATTTTTTTTTAAGAGAAGGAAACTTGTCTTGACAAGTCCCATTAGATTGATAATAAAAAAAGAAAGAACAACAAATAAGAGGGGGGACAAGAACCTGACCCTCAAGGTTAACAAAACCTAAAAAGAGGTAAACCCAACTATTTATAGCATAATCCCATATAATTTCTCTAGGAATACTATCCCACCAAAATTGAGATTGAATAGAAAAACCAATGTCTGCCAATTTGTCTGCACAATGGTTACCCTCCCTAAAAATGTGAGTTACAAAGAAAGACCTAGAGGAGCAAAGTTTCAAGCATTTTTGCCACCTATTTCTTAGGTGCCAAGGAACAATTTTGATCGACTTGAAAGCTAAGGTTACCAGCACCGATAAAAATATCGGTATTATCTCTTTTTCCTATCCTCTTTACATTTTAACCATTGCATGTGATTAATTGAATAATTGTTAGGATAATTGCTAGTATTGATCTAAGTTGTTTTTCATTGAAAATCAATCTAATTTGTTGAATTAGGTTTCATATAATTTGCTTAGATCAATTGATTTTAAAATCTATTCAATTCTTCAATTACACATGTATTATGTTTTTGAATTGATAGCTTAGTAATTTTGTTCATATAGGTTTGGTTTGAAATTGTATATTGTTTTGTACATTGTTCAAGGAATATTAACATTTGATTATATAATAAGATTTGAATCTTGAATCTTGAATCTCTCAATTCTAAGATTAAATCTTATTTCACATATATTTGTCTTTTTGATTCATTGATTGTGATTGTTCGAGCACGAATCCAATAGTCAATTTTGTTAATATCGGTTTTTATTAAAACTCTGGAAAATCTTTTAAAACACTATTCACCCCCCCCCCCCCCCATCTTCTAGCTTGGTAACCATCTATCCATATAGAACAACAAGTGATATCATAGAGTTTGGTCTCTTCTTACGGGTAACTACCGGAAGAGTTGATCCATATGGCTAGTAAGGAGCCGAAGGGGGCGTATAATAGAGCACCTAACTTTTATGGAGAAAATTACGACTATTGGAAAGAATGGATGTGTGGGATGTCGTGGCCAACGGGTGGTTTCAACCGCAAGATAAGCCTAAAGCCGATTGGAGCGATGATGACAAAAAGAAGGTCCAATACGATTTGAAGGCACGAAATATCCTCATCTCCTCTCTTGGGGTTAATGAGTATCATTCCGTATCTCATTGTAAGACCTCCAAAGATATGTGAGATGCATTGGAAACCCTTCACGAAGGAACCAATGAAGTTAAACAATAAAAAAATTAATACCCTTGTGCAACAATATGAGCTTTTTTATATGAAAGATGGTGAAACCATCTCATCCATGCAGATGAGATTTACTCAAATTGTAAACAAGTTTCAAATCCTTGGTAAAACAATTTCAAACCAAGATTGCACTAATAAAATTTTGAGATGTATGACAAAGGGATGGCAGCCCAAAGTTACCGCTATCAAGAAATCATAAAATCTCGATGCTCTTAGTATGATTACACTCTTTGGAAAATTAAAGGAATATGAACATGAGATTAATTGCTTCAAGTCAAGTGGGGATGACTCTAAGAAGAAGGAAAGGAAGTCCATTGCTTTAAGCACCACTTCGTTCGTCTTTACCTCTTCGGTTCAAAATGATGATGAATCCGATGATGATGCTATAAATGAAGAGGAAATGAGCATGTATGTTAGGCGGTACAACGGTTACATTAAAATAAATGGGTTAAAGCACAATAACAAGAATCTAGTGAACTTTAGAAAGGCCTCAATGAAAGGAAAAAAATTGGATAGTGATGAGAAAGTGGCTAGTTGCTATGGTTGCGGCAAAGTAGGACATTACAAGAATGAATGTCCAGAACTTGCTAAAGAAATAGGAAGATCCGAACCCAATCAAAACTCAAGAGGAAGAAAGGCCTACATTGCTTGGGATGAAGATGAAGTTACCTCCAATAATAGTGATGCCAAAAACAAGGATCAAGACGATCTTTGCTTCATGGTTCAAACAAAGAAAGCTAAAAATGAGGTAATCTTCTCCGACTCCGACTCTAATTCTAACTCCGATTTTAAACCCACCTATAAGGACTTACAAGATTCAAGAAGGCGGAAGGCATTCCGATGGTTGAAGAGGTTGGGTGGAAAACTTGTAGAGCTACTTGGTGTAGGTGGAAGCAAGGGAAGATGAAGCAAGGAGACATCAACAAGGTGATTGATCGTTAAATTGACATCATCACTAATTTAGAGTCAAGGTGGAGATTGTTGGAGAGTGACTCAAAATTGGATTTCTTGGAGGTGCTCTTGGCAACAAACACTGGGTTGAGATTGATTCACCTTGGGAAACACTATTAGGATTGTGTCTCTTAGTCACGAGAAGAGATTGAGACTTTGGGTAGCATTAGGTTTGAAGACTGATTCTTGTAAACCTTTGATAT
Organism: Medicago truncatula; assembly: GCF_003473485.1. NCBI lineage: Eukaryota > Viridiplantae > Streptophyta > Magnoliopsida > Fabales > Fabaceae > Medicago > Medicago truncatula. The sequence continues at coordinate 15,850,430 of NC_053044.1, read as the reverse complement.
CTCTTTTGTAAAGTTACTCATCATAATAGTGGAACGGATGGCTAATCTCATCAGCAGACTAGGTTAGTATTAGACCGAACTAGGTAAACAAATTTTCGTATTTTCTCTCTTTCTTTCTCTCGCATTTTCTACTTTTTCCTGTGTTTATTATTTTCACCCACTTTGATATTGGTTGCTTTATTAATTTGTTCCACACATCAAGTATTTTATTGGTGTGATTTTCAACGAATTCACAACAAAGTGTTATTTGAACAATCATTTCCTGTAACAATCGTTGAACAACATAAATTTACAAAAAAATAATAATAATAAAATAAAGTAAAAATATAATGTGAGTATAACCGAAAAGGATTTTATATATGTTTAGTCCTTGCAAATAGGGGTCATTTAAAAATTGGTCCCTGTATTCCTTAATCCTGGCATTTTGCCCTGCCAAAATTTAATCACTAAAACTTTCGTCCTTCTCCCCACTTAATCACTGCCACATCACTAATGATAGGGGTATTTTTGTAATTTTACGTTTGTAATTACAATGACGTGGCAGTAATTAATTGGGGCACATGACCAATTTTTAAGTGATTAAATTTTGGTAGGACAAAATGTCAGGATTAAAGAATACATAGACCATTTTTTAAAGGCTAAAATATGGTTTTAGTCCCTGCAAATATGCCTTGTTTTGGTTTTAGTCCCTGGTTAAAAAAAAAATTTGTTTTTGGTCCCTGCAAAATTTTTTGTTTTTGAAAATAGTCCCTGACCCCACTTTTGTGATGATTTGCATACGTGGCACATTATAACTGAACCAATTTTGTAGTTTTTGGTCCCTGCAAAATATTTTGTTTTTAAAAAAGGTCCCTGCAAAATTTTTTTGTTTTTTAAAATAGTAAGGGACTATTTTCAAAAACAAAAAATTTTGCAGGGACCAAAAACAATTTTTTTTTTACCAGGGCCTAAAACCAAAACGAGGCATATTTGCAGGGACTAAAACCATATTTTAGCCTTTTTTTAAATAACCCCTATTTGCAGAGACTAAACACATAAAAGTCTAACCAAAAAAGTTGTCATAAAAGTTTGAAAATTGTTTTTCTGACATAGAATACTTCCTATTGACACAAGTAAATGACACTTTTACCCCCAGCGGCAATTAACAACCGTTAAGCTATGCGCCGATAGTTAACTTTCGTTGCTTTCTGTTATATGAACAAAACAACATAGGAGTTTCCAAAACTCCATTGTTGCGGATTGAAGATCAAGAGGTGTCATTTTTCTCAATTGTTGCAGATTCAACGCCAATTACGCTCACAAAATCAAGTATGAGGAAGGAGCAGGAGGACATGCTATTTTGGTCCTCAGCCAAAAGCAGGTGCCCTAGGGACTGTCGAGGACGACCCAATTGACTTGTGTATGAGGAAGATGATTAAATGTAATGGGTTGTAATATCAAATTATTTTGAATCTTTTTTTATGTTTTTTTTATGGTACATTTTGCTTGACATATTGATACTTTGAATAAATTCGCGTTTTGAATAATTTTAATTAAAATCGCATTTGAATAATTTCGATTAAAGTCGCGTTTTGAATAATTGCGTATTTGAATAAAAACTAATTAAATCTAACGTGAATTCAACTAATTAAAATTGAGTAATGAATAAATAAATTCGAAAAGTGAATAAATAAGATAATTATTGTTCCATTCAAAACAAAATGTATTATGCATATTCAACTATATACGTTATCACATTACATTACATTTCGGAATGTACTTTCCAACTGCAACAATTATCTTACCCTTGAATGGGGCAAATTCAAACTTGCTAAATAGCAGGACTCCAACTTGCGATGAGCATCTTGAATGATGGTATTCAATTGTCAAAAGAATGGGGTGCATTCCTTGACACTTCAATACCAGTATTCAAGATGTTTATCGAATGCTGGATTCCTTCCGTTTAACAAGTTTGAATTACCCCATTCAAAGGAAGACAATTGTTGTTATTGGACGTTTATACCTTCCAACTACAACAATTGTGTTACCTTTGAATGGGGTAAATTCAAACATGCCAAGCAGCAGGACTCCAATGTTCGACCAACATTCCCATAGTTCCATTCAAAAGATTAAATTCTTGTTAGGTTTGGTTTAAATGACGGTATTCAAGTGTCAAAAGAACCAGGTCCATTCATTGACACTTCAATTACTTCATTTAAACCGGCCTAACAAAAACTTAATCTTTTGACAGGAACAATGGGAATGCCGGTAGAACATTGGAGTCATGTCGTTTGGCAAGTTTGAATTACCCCGTTCAAAGGAAGACAGTTGTTGTAGCTGGATGGTGCATTCATTCGGTACCTAATGACGATCTTCTGGCAGAATCAAACTTTTGATGATATCTTTAGTTGATCTCAACAACGTCACCCGCATATCGATCCACTGGAACATGTTTTGCTCCCAAAACATGCTCGTCACGTTTTCGTTGTTCGTTAATTCCACCCAAGTGAATGATACTCTTTACTCGTCGAACGTTGGACGTTTATACTGAACGTGTTCCACCCTCCTTGTGTCTCTGAGGTTGAATTCAGTCAGTTCATCCTTGAGACCTCTTAACGTTACAACAAGGCACTGAACCTTCAACCTCTGAGGTTCTCCGCCGTTGAATTGTGCATGAACGTCGACCCACCCGGCCATTTTTTCAAATCTATACAATTAGAAATTAAAAATAATCAATGAAAAACTCATTCAAACACTTGTAGAGAAAATTTGACATAACCCCTAAAAATCCTAAACAAACCCTAAAAAATTTATAAAAATTCGAAAAAATATATATATAAATTTAAGCAATATAACTTCATTATAACAGGTATTCATAATATATGTTAATAACATTTCAGATCTACAGCATAACCATAATAAAAACAAAAATTCAAATCCTAATTTTTTTATAAAATTCGAAAAAAAATTATAAATTTAAGCAATATAACTTCATTATAAGAGGTATTCATAATATATGTTAATAGCATTTCAGATCTACAACATAACTATATTAAAAACAAAAATTCAAAATTTAATAATTAAACAACAACTAAAATTATAAACATATAAACACATATACTAACTAAAATGTATGACAATAGCATAAGTGATAACTTACTTGTGATTTTAGTGGAAATTTTTTTTGGATGATTTGATAGTGTTTTTTTAGGGAGAGTGAAAATTTGAGAGAAAGATGATGATGGTGATGATGAAGTGAGTGTTTGGAATTATGGCTACTGAGTTGAATTTATCATGAACACAACGGTAGTTAACAACCGTTGTTAACTGCCATTAGAGATAAAAGTATCATTTACTTATTTCAATAAGAACTATTCATTGTCAAAAAAGTTTCTCTCAAAATATATTGCTCATTATCATGGCGTTCACAATCAAACACGGAACCTGACATTTTTCCACAAACTTTACTGCAATGTCATTCAAAATTCAACAAAGGTGGCTTTATGGCTATTATAAACACTCTTACTCCATTTTTTTTTGTTTGTTTGCTAACTTTCGCAAACTCAGAATCTAGTTACTTGCTTCAGTTTAGTGCTTGCTCTTATTCCAAGTTCTTAATTCCCAACCACTATATTTAAATCATGTCAACCCCCAATAATCTAATTGATTTTTTGGTTAACCAAGCCAATGGTGTAAAAGGTCTTGCTGATCTAAATCTCCCTACTGTCCCTCACCAATATATCCAACCTATCCAAGCTAGATTGGACTCATGCAAAATTATCCCCCATGACTCAGAAGAACAATCAATACCCATCATTGATTTCACAAACTGGGATGACCCAGATGTTCAAGATTCAATTTTTAGTGCTGCAACTAAGTTGGGTTTCTTCCAAATTGTGAATCATGGTATACCCATTAACGTCCTTGATGATTTGAAAGCTTCTGTCCACAAGTTCTTTGAATTACCAGTTGAAGAGAAGAAATCTGTGAAAGAGAATTCACCACCTGAAGTTGTGAGGTTGGCCACTAGTTTTAGCCCTCATGCTGAGTCAGTGTTGGAGTGGAAGGATTACTTGCAGCTTGTGTATACTTCAGAAGAGAAAATTCATGCATATTGGCCTGCTGTATGCAAGTAAGTAATTGTTCTCTTTATCTATATAAGCGGGTGGACATGATATCCACGTGAGCTTAGCTGTTGGTAGGGATATTGCATTTTATATGCAGGGGTCGGGATTCGAACCCCGAACACTCTTCTTCACAATTAAATTGGATGAGCTCTATCCACTGGGCTACTTGAAAGGAAAAAAACGGGGGTGGACATGATTAATAGGTTGAACTGAGGTAGACTTTGCATAAATAAATAGGTCTGACCTAGTCAAAAAATCCAAGAGCAAGCATGATCTATTTACTAAGATAAGCTTATTTTCAGATTTGAATCTAACTTTTTTGAAAGTTTGATGATAAATATTGATATCAGTCTTGATTGACTATCTTTTTTTGCAGGAATCAAGCACTAGAATATATGAAATATGCTGACGCTTTTATTAGAAAATTGCTACAAGTGCTTCTTAAGAAACTGAATGTGAACGAGTTAGACAAAGAAAGAGAACACGCTTTAATGGGTGCAATGATATTAGGCTTCAATTACTACCCTGCTTGTCCTGAACCTGAACTTGTATCAGGAGTAGGTCCTCATTCTGATATATCATCAATCTCTGTCCTTCTACAAGATGATAACAGTGGACTTTATATAAGAGGCAAAGATGGTGATAGTTGGATAAATGTTCCTCCTGTTAATGGAGCGTTGGTGATCAACATTGGGGATGTGCTACAGATAATGAGCAATGGAAGGTACAAAAGTATAGAGCATAGAGTGGTTGCTAATGGAAACAAAACTAGGATCTCCATGCCAATCTTTGTCAACCCAGCACCTGATGCTGTCATTGGTACTTTGCCAGAAGTGTTGGAGAATGGAGAGGAACCACATTATAAACAAGTAGTGTTCTCGGAGTATTTCAACTATTTCTTCAGCAAAGCTCATGATGGGAAGAAAACTATTGAATTTGCAAAAATATGATTTGCATTCATCATGGTTGTTGCCATGTTGGTTTAAGTCAACATTGGTCCGACGAAATAATATTTGGATCTACATAATTTAGTGGAACATATTTATATTTCAATCAACATGAGAATTGTGCGGGGGCTGAAGAAGTTTGCTAGAGAATGTGCTAACTTTGAAAATCTGCTTTAATACGTAATTTTCTTTTTTGTTATTGTGTGCAACTATTTGTACTTGATTATATTATATATAGAGATAATCAACTTTGGCTTATTTACAATTTTGACTAACATGGTTTATTACTATTTTCTTAAGAAAAAATTGACCACAATTACTACGATAAAAGGAAATTATGCATACCTCTTTAAAAAAAACTACAGAGGATGCATCTTGTAACATCCTGTTTTCCCAACTTGAAAATTTCACATTTAAGTTAGAGTATTTCAACATAAATTGAATGTCACACTTCTTTTCATAAAATCATAAACGGAATAAAATAACTATTTATCCTTCAAATTCAACAACATATCAATTATTTCATCGCAACGGAATTTATTCAACATTTAAACATCTTTGGCACTAAGGCCTCAACATATATAAAATCTCTTAAAGTTATTCCATAAAAGTATACGTAAGGAATAGAAATCAACAACAAAATTCTCATCCCGTTACGTATCAGAGCACCTAAGACACACGTGAGAGAATCCACTCACGACCGCAACTATTCTTGATTACCTACAAGTTACGCAATTGTGAGGACAACATTTCCAAGCAGAATGGGTGAGATTTCACATTCAATAATAATAAGCATATAATTCATCAAAAGCATTTAACAACTTAAACTTCATCAATTAATAACATTAACTCTTCTTATAATACTTCATTAATAACTCAACCAACTTCTAATCATCATTAACTTCATATTCATCACATTATATACAACATCATATAGCACATAATAATCAGATCATAAACATCATCATATAACGACATAAACATCACATCATAATATCATCTTATAACAACATAAACAACACATCATAAACATCATCTTATAACAACATAAACAACACATCATAAACATCATCTTATAACAACATAAACAACACATCATATACATTATCTTATAACAATATAAACAACAACGATTAATAAATATTAATACATCACTTAGTTCTTTATTAACAACTAATTGAGAAATGACAACTTAACGACAACGTCAATGCAACTTCTACAATTTAAACTCAACATATGCAACTTCAACTTCTTAAACTCAACATATGCAACTTCAACTTCTTAATCATGCATGTGGTACCAACCAGGGCATCAAGCCCTCAACATAAAGAACATAAATACACTCACAGGGCATCCAGCCCTCAACATAAGAGCAAAACCCCCCACAGAGCATCAAGCCCTCAATGTAAGAGCAAAAGCACACAGGGCAACAAGCCCTCAACTTCAAATGAGTATGCATGGACTCAACAACTTACAACTTGGACAACATCAACAACTTATATGACTTCAATACTTTGGAACAACATCTTACAACTTTGTAACTTAGACCAACACTTGCAACTTAATGACAATAATGGTTCAACAGTAGCAAAAACACAACATAAACATCTTGCAACATAGTAACATCAATAATAACAACTTGAATGATATAAACAATAATAATTTCTATATCATACATTTTCAACACCTTATATAAATATCTTACACTAACCAACAATCATTAATCATTTGATTCAGGCTCTCTGTAAGTCTATAACTTAATAACAACTTTCATTCATATCCCAAGATCAACTCACAACATAGGTTAAATACTCTTAAACACCTTAATTGAACTCATAGTACTTCTAGTTTTGAGGTTTGGAATCATCCCATAAGTTTTGGATTAACTTAGAAATGGTTATGCTGAATTTTCATAAGATTTCACTAAGACCTCCTTGAAGTATTTTCATCATATCTCAAAAACTAAAAATCATTTTCAAGTCAAACCAAAGCCATTGGAAAGCTAACGAAATTATCTAAAACTTTCATGTTTACACCAAATGCCAATTAAAAACAGAAACATGTGAAAAAGACGCAAGAACACGAATAGGGTATGCTGTCACTATGCAGCTCGCGAGGCGAGTAAATTTATTCGCTGTGGCGAGTTGCGACAGACAGCACTGCGGGAACAGACCAGTTTTCAGCCAAAAACCCAATTTTTCATCCACCCAAATCCCAAATTTGATAGGAAACTTAACCTATGATTAATCTGCAACTTGGACACCAATTATTACCCTAATTCATCAGATTATCTACTCTTAAATCAACCAATTACAACTTCTAAACCTAATTCCCAAAACATCAATACTAACAACAACTACAAGGTTAAACCCTTTTTTAGAATTATACAACCCATTATTAGAGAAAGCTAGTCTCACCCTTACCTTAGATTAGATGATCGGTCTCTACGAGATTGCTCCTCTTCTCTTTCTCTGACTTCTCACTTTCTCCCTTTTTCTCCCAAAAGCAGTTTGCACGTAATCCTTATTTTTTTTTAATTCTCACTCTCCCTTTTTATATAAATCCTTAACCTACTTATTTTCTCTTATTTCCAAATATGTCCTCCAAGTCTCTATATTCTATTCTAATATATATATATATATATATATATATATATATATATATATATAAAATATTTCTATAACAAATAACAAATATTTCTATAACAAATATCTCTATAACATATATATTTCTATAACATATATTTGTACACCAAATAAGAAATATATTTCTACACCAGATAACATATATATTTCTACACCAGATAACATATATATTTCAACATCAAATAACATATATATTTCTACACCAAATAACAAATATATTTCTAATAAATACCAACATATAACATAACAAAATATCACTCATCAAAATAAATCGACTAAATTATAAAAAGACATCTAAACTCAATAAAATAAATAAATAATAAAATAGGGCGTTACACATCTCAGACAATATTGATCTTGCATTTGTTCACTTGATCCCTTAAGTAGTGGAATTTAGTCTCAATGTGTTTGCTTTTACCATGGGAAATATGGTTCTTAGCTAGATTTATGGCATACTTGTTATCTATTAGAAGCTTGATAGGTTGCTTAAGCTTGATCATCGACTGTTCTAACACATTTTGTAACCAGTTGGCTTGACAAGCTGCAGATGAGCCTACAACATACTCAACTTCACAGCTTGAGAGAGCAACAATTGGTTGCTTCTTAGATGACCATGAAATAGGTGCTCCTTGCAGCATGAACACAAAACTTGTAGTTCTTCTCCTATCTCTTTTATCCCGACACCAATCTGCATCTGAGTAATCTATCATGCTGAGCTGCTCAGTTTCTTGTGCCTCAGGGAATAAAATTCCATACTGCAATGTACCATGTATGTATCTTATAATCTTCTTGGCTGCTAAGAAATGAGTTTTGAGAGGGTTACTCATGAACTTGCTAACAATTCCAACTGAATAACTTATGTCTAGTCTGCTTTGACATAAATATCTCAATAAACCAATGAGCCTTCTCAATATAGTTGGATCCACACCTTTATCTTCTTCTTTTACTTCATTTATGTTGTTAGCATATGCAAGAGTGATGGATGAGTTGAAATCTAACATATTGAACTTCTTCTGGATCTCAGTATCATATTTGGTTTGATGGAGTATCAATCCCTTTGTAGTTCTGAGAATTTCCAAGCCTAAGAAATATGCAAGCTTACCTAAATAGTCATTTCAAACTCAGACTTCATGACTGATTTGAATTCTTCATACATACATACATATAATCAGTAAACTTGTTCCTTCACTCCCTTTCACATAAACTCCATGCTCAGCTAGACATTTCTTAAAACATTGTTCAACAAAGAATTTTTCAATTCTTTTATTCCACGCTCTAGGTGCTTGTTTCAATCCATACAAAGCTTTATTTAATTTGAAAACTCTATCTTCTTTCCCTTTGATTATGAAGCCAGGGGGTTGAGTGACATACACAGTTTCGTCTAGTGTACCATTCAAGAAAGCAGACGTTACATCTAAATGATACAGAGGTCAGGCATTGCTAGTTGCAAGTGCTATCACAAGTCTGATGGTTTCATGTCTTGGAACTGGTGAGAACACTTCAGTATAATCAAAGCCTTCCTTCTTCAAGAAAACTCTAGCCACAAGTCTAGCTTTGTGCTTCACAATCTTCCCTTCAGGATTCAATTTCAACTTAAAGACCCATTTAACATCTATTGCTTTCTTACCATCAGGTAGTTTAATCAATTCCCATGTCTGATTCTTCCCACTAGATTTTAGTTTATATAATGGCTTAGTGTCTACAAGCATTGCAAAATGCACTAACTCACCATCAGAACCTATCTCATCATCACTAGTTACTTGACAATCCTGCAATCTCCTTAGCATTTGTTTGTTTCTTTGTGGTCTGGCTATAGTTGTTGGCTCCTCATATGATACCTCTTCAGAAATAACTTCTTCATTTGTGAGAAGCTCATCAGACTCCTTCTTATTTTCAATGATAACATTTTTTTCATACACACTGCATTCATTTGAATTCCAATCCCAGTATTCTTCCTCTAACACTTTCACATCTCTACTTATTGAAATCTTCTTAGAGTGTAGATCAAGCAATCTATAAGCTCCAGTGTTGTGATAGCCAACCAAAATCATAGCTTCACTTTTGTCCTCTAGCTTCTTTCTTCTTGAATCAGGAACATGCTTATAGAAGATTGAACCAAAAACTTTCAAATTATTGATTGAAGGTTTCCTTCTTGACCAAATCTCTTCAGGCACCTTATCCTTCATCTTCTTAGTAGGACATCTATTTAGAATATAAGTTGCAGTGTTGACTGCTGCACCCCAAAATTCATGAGGTATCTTTTTCTCTTTCAACATACTCCTGACCATATCAAGCAAATATCTATTCTTCCTTTCAGTAAGAGCATTGTGTTAAGGAGTGTAAGGAGTTGTAACTTCATGGATTATACCCTGATTTGTGCAGTAAGATTCAAAATCTTTAGAAGTATATTCACCCCCTCCATATGTTATAAGAATCTTAAGCTTCATGCCACTTTGTTTCTCAGGTAACACCTTGAACTTCTTAAATACTTCCAAAGCATCACTTTTGAGCTTTATCAAGTATAACCATAGCATCTTTGAGTATTCATCCACAAAAGTGATGAAATATCTATTTCCACTGTAAGTAGGAACTTTTATAGGTCCATAGATATCTGAATGCACTACATTCAATACATGCTTTGCTCTCATCTTTAATTCAGACTTGAAAGCTGACCTAGAATGCTTCCCTACTAAACATATGCTACATGATTTTTCAACGATCTTCACATTTAACTCCCCAATCACCATATTTTTAGTTTTCAGTAAACATAAGCTTCTAAAGTTCAAGTGTTCATACCTTTTGTGCCAAAGTTCAGATTCATCATCTTTGATTGAAGATTTATATCACATTTCCTCCTTAATCATTATGTTGGTTTTGAAAGTTCTATTCCTTGTAATATTTCACTGTAGTATAAGCTTCTTTTCAGGATTGTACATATTCAAGGTATCATTCTCCATTGTTACTGAATAATATTTCTCTATGAGTTGACATACACTTATGAGATTACACTTCATTCCAATTACATAAAGCGCCTTCTCAATCATTGCTTTATTTCCATCTTTGCCTTGTATGGTTACATTCCTTATACCTTGTGATTTCATACTTCTGTTATCAGCCAATCTCATACTAGTTTTCTTTCTATCATCAAATTCACTTAGTCATTCCTTCTTACCAGTCATATGATTTGAGCATCCAGTATCAAGATACCAAGTATCAAAATGACTGTATCATCATCAGAATGTGAATCTTCCTGAGAAACATTTGCTTCTTGATCTTTGTTCTTTCCATTTCTATCTTTATTGAACCAGCATTCAGAAGCATAATGTCCATACTTCTCACAATTAAAGCATTGTACATTCTTCTTGTTAAATTTCTTCCCTTGATTCTTAGAAGATTTACCTCCACTCTTTGAAGATTCAGGCTTGTCACCATGCTTCTGATGATTCTTTCCCTTTTTCTTCTTCCAGTACTCTTTCATGGATTCTTCTTGCTTGAATCTTGCAAGGAGGGATTGTTCTTCATCTTTCTCTTCTTTCCTACTAGTTACCTTCATCTCATGAGCTTCTAATGCTCCTTGAAGTTCTTCAATCTTTACTTCATTCAGATCCTTGGTTTCTTCAATGGTTATCACCAAGTGATCAAACTGAGATGGAAGGGTTCTCAGGATTTTTTCCATAACTGATTTATCAAAAAGAGTCTCACCACAAATCTTCATCTGCTTTGTGATTGTTAGAACAGATGAGAAATAATCTTTTATCTTATCTTCTTTCTTCATCTTAAGTAATTCGTATTGTCTTCTCAATGACTGTAGCCTAATCTTCTTTACTTTGTCATCTCCACTGAAATACTTCACAAGAGTATCTTATGCTTCCTTGGAACTATCTGAATTAACAATCTTCTCAAACACCTTGTTGTGCACGCACTGATGAATGTAAAAGAGACCCTTGCAATCTTTCTTCTTGGCTTCTTTGTGTGCATTTCTTTAAACATAAGTGGGGTTTCTGGAAGTGATTCAATCCATTGCTAACAATTTCAAGAACATCTTGAAATCCAAAGATGACTCTCATCTGTTTCACCCACCTGTCCCAATTTTCCATTTCATCAAGGATTGGTAAGTGCGCAGCAATATTCCGATCGGAATTCATGATTGATATTCTTCTTGGATCAAACTAGTGTATGGCTCTGGATACCAATTTTTAGAGCAACAATGGTGTTTTACTATATAGTACCAGGTGGATAAGCCTATAGAACAAGGTGGATTAGGGTTTTTGTGTTTGTAACTTAAGAATGAAGAAAAACTCTTATGAGAAAGAGAGAATGAGGGATCACTATATATATATATATATATATATATATATATATATATATATATATATATACACACACAAAGGTGTTCCTCTAATACTTGCACACCAAGTAACAAACAAAGGTGTAACAAACAAAGGTGTAACAAACTAGCTAGAAAATAGGAAAATCACTTAGTTACTTAAGAAACAATTAACTAACCATAACTAACTAAACAAACATGATTAAGGTTTGAATTACAAACTAACACTTTCCAACACTATATTGTCAAAAAAATGTCATTCAAAATTCCACAAAGTGTGTTGGAGAGTGACTCAAAATTGGAATTATGGAGGTGCCAAAATCGGTGGCCGGTTTGGAGAAATCGGGGCCCGATTTTGGTTGTGTTTTGAGCCTTCCCACTCGACAAATATTAGCATGGAGGTGCCAAAATTAGGGCCCAATTTTTGCTGTGTTTTGAGCCTTCCCATTTGACAAAAATTAGTGCCCGATTTGGTAAAATTGGTGCCCAATATTGTTAGTAGAATAAAAATAGAACGTATTTTTATGGGCTCAGATTTGTTCCAATTTTATGATGGATGCTCTTACCATAAATATAGACCTTGCATCCGATTAAACCTTGAGATGGAGAGAGAGAGGCAAAAACAAGGGTTTAGAAGCCAACAAGAAAATTAGGGTTTGTAGAGTTTGCTCTTGGCAACAAACACTAGGGTTGGGATTGATTCATCTTGGGAAACATTATTAGGATTGAGTCTCTTAGTCACGGGAAGATATTGGAACTTGGGGTAGAATTAGGTTTGAAGACTTATTTTTGGAACCCTTTGGTATCTCTTTTGTAAAGTTACTCATCATAATAGTGGAACGGGTGGATGTTCTCTCCCTTAGACTAGTTTAGTATTGGACTGAACTAGGTAAACAAATTTTCGTGTATTCTCTCTTTATTTCTTGCGTTGTTTTCTACTTTATTCATTGAGGAATCACTATATATATATATATATATATATATATATATATATATATATATATATATATATATATATATATATATATTTAGTATTGGACCGAACTAGGTAAACAAATTTTCGTGTGTTCTCTCTTTATTTCTACTTTATCACATGAGAATGGCTAACTTATGTGAGAATGGTGAGAATAAATTGCAGCCATCGGATTAAAAGCAAGGAATGAGATTAAAACACCACTTAAATTACTCATGTGCCAGGCATGTGACCATTCTCTCCCTCTTTTCCATCATTCACGCGCGCGCTTCTTCCTCACAGTGCTTGGACGTTTTTTTTCTCTCTTACTCAGTACTGCTACAAACGTTTTTTATTTCATCACATTTCAATCTCATTTTTTCGTCCCAAAATTTTTGCTTCAATCGTTTTTTGTTTCAACACTACTGCTTCAACATCAGTTTTTCTTACCATCATCATCGCATTTGTTGCCGTTTTCATCGTCGTTGTTTTGCGGTCGTCGCCGTTTTTATCGTCGCTATCACCCTTCAAATGTTTGTTCTTCCTTCCCTCAAACATTGATAACATGTAACAGTTTATTTGTTTTTGATACTTTATAATTTGTCAATCGATTACTTTTTTTTCTTTCTTCCTTCAAATGGTGTTAGGGTTATTATTATTATTTCTTAAAGAAAATGGTGATAGAGTTATTGTTTACTTATATTCTTTTTCATATCGTAAAGCTCACATGTAAATTTTATTTTTATGGAAGTTTATATCTTACGTTTCTTTCTTTTCTTTTCCTTCTTTCTTTATTTTTACTTTTATTGATAATGTTGTGTTTATTTATAGGAATATTAGTATGGAGATGGATGATAATGAAGTTGACTGTGATTCACCTATAGAAGAAGAATTTGATGAGTTAGCAAACAAGTCGGAGGAATGGATTCTAAACTGTGATGCAGAGCTGAAACCTGTGATTGGTAAGGTATTTGATACTTTAAAAGAAGGGGATGATTTCTATAAAAATTATGCTTATGTTGCTGGTTTTAGTGTGCGTAATTATACTGAAACAAAAGATAAAATTGGTGTCAAATGAAAATATTTTCTTTGCTCAAAAGAGGGATTTAAAGTGGAAAAAAAGGTAGATGAGCCTGAATTGCTTATTAGTGATGATTATTTGCCTAAAGGAAGAAAAAGAAATTTGACACGAGAGGGATGTAAAGCAAGGATTGTGTTCAAGAGAACTGATGAGGGTAAATTTGAAATCTCCAAATTTTATGATGGTCATTCACACACACTTGTCTCACCTAGAAAGAAACAGTTATTAAGGTCAGTAAGGAGTGTCAACAATGTTCATAAAAATTTATTGTTTTCTTGCAATAGAGCTAATGTGGGCACTTCGAAAGGCTATCAAATATTGAAGGAGCAAGTTGGGATTTATGAAAATATAGGATGCACACAAAGAGATTTACAAAAAAATTCAAGGAATATGAAAGAATTGATCAAAGATTCAAATGCAGATATGTTCATTGAAAATTTTAAAAGAAAACATGAAATTAATAATTCATTCTTCTATGAGTATGTGACTGATAATGTAGGGAAGTTAAAATATGTGTTTTGGGCTGATGGCATTAGTCGAAAAAATTATTCTTTGTTTGGAGATGTAGTTTCATTTGACACTACATATAGTACAAATAAATATCATCAGATTTTTGCACCATTCACCGGTGTGAATCATCATCGTCAAAGCATAACTTTTGGAACTCAGAGTCCTCTGAAGAATTTGAATTTGAATGGAATGATATTATTAATGATTTTGGGTTGGAAGAAAATGGTTGGCTTTCTACAATGTATGAACTTAGACGCATGTGGATACCAGCTTATTTTAAAGATATATTTATGGCTGGAATTTTGAGAACAACCTCAAGATCAGAGAGTGAAAATTCATTCTTTGGGCACTTTTTGAATAAGAAGCTTAATTTGGTTGAATTTTGGATGCGCTTTAATTTGATTCTGCTTTAGAAGCACAGAGGCACAAAGAACTTCTGGCAGATAATGCTACACTTCATTCTATTCCAGCATTGAAGATGCACGTGGATTTAGAGAAGCATGGTAGAGAGATTTATACTCATGAAAATTTTTACATATTTCAGAGTGAGTTAGGAATTCATGTGTAAATTGCGGCATTGAAGGAACAAAACAGGAAGGTGATAATTTAATTTTTTATATACTTGATAATGTTGTGATCAATAAAACAAAGGTGACCAAACATAGAGAGGTTGCTTTGAGTCTTTCTAATAACATTGCACATTGTTCATGCAAAATGTTTGACTCTGAAGGTATTCCATGCCGACATATTCTTTCTGTATTAAAGGGGAAAGGTTTTAGTAAAATTTCAAGTCATTACATTGTCAATAGATGGACTAAATTGGCAACAAGTAGACCGGTATTTGATTGTGATGGAAATGTATTGGAGGCATGTTCTAAAGCTGAAAGTGAGAAGATATTAATTTCAAAAGCATGGGCACAGATGTTTAAATGCATGCATATGGCTGGTACAGATAAAGAGAAATTGCTCCTTGTTTACAAAGAAGGTTGTAGTATTGAATCGAAATTGTCTAATATGAGGAGCGATGTTGAATCAACACCCTCCGATGATGTGGAGGCTTTTATTGGATTCAATGTACCTAAAAAAATTCATGTTCTTCCACCTGAACCGTCAAATACCAAAGGTTGTGGAAAACGGATTAAAGGGGGAAAAGAGAAGGCAATAGAGCAACAACAAAAGAGAACAAGGCTTTGTAAAACTTGTAAGCGATTCTCATCCCACGATAGTCGCAATTGTCCCACAAAATCCTCTTCATAGCTTTTGGTAAGAATATTTAATATTTTGTATGTACTTTTGGGTATTTATTTTATCATGATAAGATTCTTAACTTTACATTTTACTTTTGGATAAGATGAAGTTCAATTTGCTTTTAGACTATTTTCAATTTTGGATTGTAGTTCTGTATTCTAACTTTGAGAGTATGAACGGATCATGTAATTTACTTTAATGTTTTGTTTTGGCCTTGGCATGGTTGCTTAGCACTTGAACTGCATCATTAATAGTATTTGGTTTGGTTTATAAAATAATTGCACAATTTTAGCTATTGCTTGATTCTACACAAATTCATAATTGAGAAATAAGGCTTGAACAAAAACTGGCATAACAGGAAGGAAGCAATGCAGTCACAGAATTTGCTCCTTAATTGTATAAAACATCAAAACCAAACCATGAAAACTAACGCAAAGGAACTCTTAAGAAAATATAACAGAGAGACTAGGCAAGGGCACAAAACATCAAAACCAAAATAGCTACACACCAAAATCAACACAGACCAAAACAGACTTAGGTTACAACAAAATTAAAAGTCCAGTTCACAGACAAGACAGTTGTGTTATATACATGTACCATTAAGAACTGAATTATGAATTTACACCTCTCTGATATTTTGGAAGTTTGATTGCACAAATACCAAACCAGCAACACTTAGAAAACGCAACGCAGGAAAGAACCCTCAAAATCAAAATTGAAATTGGGAAGAAAAAATTGAAATAATCCAATCCCTAAATCCCAAAAAGAAGTTAAGTAATTAGAAGAAATTAGATGGAATTTGACATAAGGGGATGAAATACGATATTCGAAAGGTATACAAGAATTAGTGAAGAATTAGTGAAGTGGAACTGCAAATTCAGAAAAGAGGGAGAAGAAAAATCAGTGACAAACATGAATGAAGAAGCGCACGCTTGAATGATGGAAAAGAGAGAGAGAATGGTCACATGCCTGACACATGAGTCACTTAAGTGGTGTTTTAATCTCATTCATTGCTTTTAATGCGATGGCTGCAATTTATTCTCACCATTCTCACATAAGTTAGCCATTCTCATGTGATATGCCCCATATATATATATATATATATATATATATATATATATATTGACAAAGGTGTTCCTCTAATACTTGCACCCCAAGTAACAAACAAAGGTGTAACAAACTAGCTAGAAAATAGGAAAATCACTTAGTTACTTAAGAAACAAGTAACTAACAATAACTAACTAAACAAACATGATTAAGGTTTGAATTACAAACTAACACTTTCCAACACTATATTGCTACAAACATGTCATTCAAAATTCCACAAAGTATGTTGGAGAGTGACTCAAAATTGGAATTATGGAGGTTTCAAAATCGATGGCCGATTTGGAGAAAGCGAGGCCCGATTTTGGCTATGTTTTGAGCCTTCCCATTCGACAAAAATTAGCGCCCGATTTGGTAAAATCGGTGCCCGATATTGTCAGTAGAATAAAAATAGAACGTATTTTTATGGGCTCAGATTTGTTCCAATTTTTTTAGGGATGCTCTTACCATCAATATAGACTTTGCATCAGATGAAACCTTGAGAGGGACAGAGGGGCAAAAACAAGGGTTTAGAAGCCATCAAGAAAACTAGGGTTTGTAGAGTTTGCTCTTGGCAACAAACACTAGGCTTGGGATTGATTCTCCTTGTAAAACACTATTAGGATTAAGTCTCTTAGTCATGGGAAGATATTGGGACTTTATGTAGAATTAGGTTTGAAGACTGATTCTTGTAACTCTTTGATATCTCTTTTGTAAAGTTACTCATCATAATAGTGGAACGGCTGCTCTCTCCCCTAAACTAGGTTAGTATTGGACCAAACTGGGTAAACAAATGTATTCTCTCTTTATTTCCCGCGTTGTTTTCTAATTTTGCTTGTGTTTATTATTGTCACCCACTTTGATATTGGTTGCTTGATTAATTTTCTCAACACATCAAGTATTTTATTGGTGTGATTTTCAACGAATTCACAACAATTGGCGCCCACCGTGGGGCAAGGATCAAACAATAATCAATTATCTTGGGTTCAAAGTGTAATATTGAGAAATTTTTCGGAGATAATGATTTTGGGTTATGGAAGGTAAATATGGAAGTGGTTTTAATATAGAAAAAGTGTGACAAAGTATTGAAAGCTAAAGGTGCGTTACCGGTCACCATGTCACAAGAAGAGAAGACGGAGATGGTGGACAAGACCAGGAGTGCCATTATTTTGTGCCTCGGGGATAAAGTTTTGAGAGATGTAGCAAAGGAACCAACCGCGGAATCGATGTGCTTAAAGTTGGATTCTTTGTATATGACAAAGTAATTGGCTCATCGGCAATTCCTAAAGCAACAACTCTACTCATTCAAGATGGTAGAGTCAAAGGTCATCATGGAGCAACTTAAGAAGTTCAACAAAATCGTTGATGACTTGGAGAATATTGAGGTGCATCTTGAGGATGAAAATAAATTTATACTCTTGCTGTGTTCTCTACCGAGTGAAGCATCTAGCTATAGTTTTGATGATGTTTGCCTCTTTGGTTCTATTTCTATGTTGGTTAGTTTAGATGTTGTTAGTCTAACTTTTCATTTTAGATTCTTTTAAAGCACCCTAGTGAAACAATCGGTACATGTTCATTTGTGTCCTTTATCTGCATGAATCGATTCAACCTTGACTAAATCATCTCATTTAAGTCTCTGACTTCATATGAATCGATTCATGATGTTTATGAATCGATTCATGTTTGGATCGTATCATTCATGTTTGATTCGCATCATAAACTCTCTGACACTCTCTGAATCGATTCAAATCAATCCTGACTCAATTCAGACCTTCATCTGGGCAGCTTAAATCGTTTCACATATCACATGACTTGCAATCTCTCCTTGTGTCTGGGCTTATCTTGGTGTCTGAATCGATTGACTTGTTTAATTAATCGATTCACTCAGTTGTTTTTGTGCGAAAATTTGGCCTTACTAACTTCCCCTTAATATTGTCTCCTCCTCTTTACTCCAAAATTATTGAATCATTTCCAACTATTTTCTCTAGGTCTCAAAAAATCATTGTTCATGCATTCTTCAAGATTAAACACTTTTTCTTAGAATGACTTTGTTCTTTGAGTCTATAGATTCTCTAAGGTGCTAGTAGGAATTGTAAGTTGGTTCTCTCAAGAAGATTAATTGGGCTTAATCAGGGCTTCAACGGACATGAATAAACTCATTCCACCTCCAAAGGACTTGGGGGTCTTTCTAACCGTTCTTGAAGTTGAAGGGGATTCGTTTACCGGACGTAGCATCGAAGGCTTGAGTGAAGAGTTCGCAGGGGTGCACGGGTAATCAAAAATTCGAAGATTCAAGGAGCACCAAATTGAAGGGTTACTTGAAGTTTGGGGGAGTGTTTTACATAGGAGTTGAAGAATTAGGTTTTAATTACAAGAAACTCTTGTAAAAACATTGTATTCAACATTTGTTACATAGTGGATGACCTTCGTGAAAGCGTACTTCATCAAGAAGAGTAGACATAACTCTAGCGAGGACGAGAAAGAGAGAGCTACTATATTTTTTTTTAAGAGAAGGAAACTTGTCTTGACAAGTCCCATTAGATTGATAATAAAAAAAGAAAGAACAACAAATAAGAGGGGGGACAAGAACCTGACCCTCAAGGTTAACAAAACCTAAAAAGAGGTAAACCCAATCTATTTATAGCATAATCCCATATAATTTCTCTAGGAATACTATCCCACCAAAATTGAGATTGAATAGAAAAACCAATGTCTGCCAATTTGTCTGCACAATGGTTACCCTCCCTAAAAATGTGAGTTACAAAGAAAGACCTAGAGGAGCAAAGTTTCAAGCATTTTTGCCACCTATTTCTTAGGTGCCAAGGAACAATTTTGATCGACTTGAAAGCTAAGGTTACCAGCACCGATAAAAATATCGGTATTATCTCTTTTTCCTATCCTCTTTACATTTTAACCATTGCATGTAATTAATTGAATAATTGTTAGGATAATTGCTAGTATTGATCTAAGTTGTTTTTCATTGAAAATCAATCTAATTTGTTGAATTAGGTTTCATATAATTTGCTTAGATCAATTGATTTTAAAATCTATTCAATTCTTCAATTACACATGTATTATGTTTTTGATTTGATAGCTTAGTAATTTTGTTCATATAGGTTTGGTTTGAAATTGTATATTGTTTTGTACATTGTTCAAGGAATATTAACATTTGATTATATAATAAGATTTCAATCTTGAATCTTGAATCTCTCAATTCTAAGATTAAATCTTATTTCACATATATTTGTCTTTTTGATTCATTGATTGTGATTGTTCGAGCACGAATCCAATAGTCAATTTTGTTAATATCGGTTTTTATTAAAACTCTGGAAAATCTTTTAAAAAACTATTCACCCCCCCCCCCCCCCCCTTCTAGCTTGGTAACCATCTATCCATATAGAACAACAAGTGATATCATAGAGTCTGGTCTCTTCTTACGGGTAACTACCGGAAGAGTTGATCCATATGGCTAGTAAGGAGCCGAAGGGGGCGTATAATAGAGAATCTAACTTTTATGGAGAAAATTACGACTATTGGAAAGAATGGATGAGCGTTCACATCCAATCGGTAGATATGGATGTGTGGGATGTCGTGGCCAACGGGTGGTTTCAACCGCAAGATAAGCCTAAAGCCGATTGGAGCGATGATGACAAAAAGAAGGTCCAATACGATTTGAAGGCACGAAATATCCTCATCTCCTCTCTTGGGGTTAATGAGTATCATTCCGTATCTCATTGTAAGACCTCCAAAGATATGTGAGATGCATTGGAAACCCTTCACGAAGGAACCAATGAAGTTAAACAATAAAAAATTAATACCCTTGTGCAACAATATGAGCTTTTTTATATGAAAGATGGTGAAACCATCTCATCCATGCAGATGAGATTTACTCAAATTGTAAACAAGTTGCAAATCCTTGGTAAAACAATTTCAAACCAAGATTGCACTAATAAAATTTTGAGATGTATGACAAAGGGATGGCAGCCCAAAGTTACCGCTATCAAGAAATCATAAAATCTCGATGCTCTTAGTATGATTACACTCTTTGGAAAATTAAAGGAATATGAACATGAGATTAATTGCTTCAAGTCAAGTGGGGATGACTCTAAGAACAAGGAAAGGAAGTCCATTGCTTTAAGCACCACTTCGTTCATCTTTACCTCTTCGGTTCAAAATGATGATGAATCCGATGATGATGCTATAAATGAAGAGGAAATGAGCATGTATGTTAGGCGGTACAACGGTTACATTAAAATAAATGGGTTAAAGCACAATAACAAGAATCTAGTGAACTTTAGAAAGGCCTCAATGAAAGGAAAAAAATTGGATAGTGATGAGAAAGTGGCTAGTTGCTATGGTTGCGGCAAAGTAGGACATTACAAGAATGAATGTCTAGAACTTGCTAAAGAAATAGGAAGATCCGGACCCAATCAAAACTCAAGAGGAAGAAAGGCCTACATTGCTTGGGATGAAGATGAAGTTACCTCCAATAATAGTGATGCCAAAAACAAGGATCAAGATGATCTTTGCTTCATGGGTCAAACAAAGAAAGCTAAAAATGAGGTAATCTTCTCCGACTCCGACTCTAATTCTAACTCCGATTTTAAACCCACCTATAAGGACTTACAAGATTCAAGAAGGCGGAAGGCATTCCGATGGTTGAAGAGGTTGGGTGGAAAACTTGTAGAGCTACTTGGTGTAGGTGGAAGCAAGGGAAGATGAAGCAAGGAGACATCAACAAGGTGATTGATCGTTAAATTGACATCATCACTAATTTAGAGTCAAGGTGGAGATTGTTGGAGAGTGACTCAAAATTGGATTTCTTGGAGGTGCTCTTGGCAACAAACACTGGGTTGAGATTGATTCACCTTGGGAAACACTATTAGGATTGTGTCTCTTAGTCACGAGAAGAGATTGAGACTTTGGGTAGCATTAGGTTTGAAGACTGATTCTTGTAAACCTTTGATATCTCTTTTGTAAAGTTACTCATCATAATAGTGGAACAGATGGCTAATCTCATCAGCAGACTAGGTTAGTATTAGACCGAACTAGGTAAACAAATTTTCGTATTTTCTCTCTTTCTTTCTCTCGCATTTTCTACTTTTTCCTGTGTTTATTATTTTCACCCACTTTGATATTGGTTGCTTTATTAATTTGTTCCACACATCAAGTATTTTATTGGTGTGATTTTCAACGAATTCACAACAAAGTGTTATTTGAACAATCATTTCCTGTAACAATCGTTGAACAACATAAATTTACAAAAAAATAATAATAATAAAATAAAGTAAAAATATAATGTGAGTATAACCGAAAAGGCTTTTATATATGTTTAGTCCTTGCAAATAGGGGTCATTTAAAAATTGGTCCCTGTATTCCTTAATCGAGGCATTTTGCCCTGCCAAAATTTAATCACTAAAACTTTCGTCCTTCTCCCCACTTAATCACTGCCACCACATCACTAATGATAGGGGTATTTTTGTAATTTTACGTTTGTAATTACAATGACGTAGCAGTAATTAATTGGGGCACATGACCAATTTTTAAGTGATTAAATTTTGGTAGGACAAAATGTCAGGATTAAAGAATACATAGACCATTTTTTAAAGGCTAAATTATGGTTTTAGTCCCTGCAAATATGTCTTGTTTTGGTTTTAGTCCCTGGTTAAAAAAAAAAATTGTTTTTGGTCCCTGCAAAATTTTTTGTTTTTGAAAATAGTCCCTAACCCCACTTTTGTGAAGATTTGCATACGTGGCACATTATAACTGAACCAATTTTGTAGTTTTTGGTCCCTGCAAAATATTTTGTTTTTAAAAAAGTTCCCTGCAAAATTTTTTAGGGACTATTTTCAAAAACAAAAAATTTTGCAGGGACCAAAAACAAAATTTTTTTTTACCAGGGCCTAAAACCAAAACGAGGCATATTTGCAGGGACTAAAACCATATTTTAGTCTTTTTTAAATAACCCCTATTTGCAGAGACTAAACACATAAAAGTCTAACCAAAAAAGTTGTCATAAAAGTTTGAAAATTGTTTTTCTGACATAGAATACTTCCTATTGACACAAGTAAATGACACTTTTACCCCCAGCGGCAATTAACAACCGTTAAGCTATGCGCCGACAGTTAACTGTCGTTGCTTTCTGTTATATGAACAAAACAACATAGGAGTTTCCAAAACTCCATAGTTGCGGATTGAAGATCAAGAGGTGTCATTTTTCCCAATTGTTGCAGATTCAACGCCAATTACGCTCACAAAATCAAGTAAGTTGTTACCATCCTATTACATTTCTATTTTGTGTGATTGATTTATTAGTTTTTTTTTTTTTTTTTTGCTTAAATTGCGATTATAAAGGTTTATTGATTTTATGATAGTTTAGGTTGTTTGAATTGTTAGGTTTAGGTTAGAATTGTTTACATTGTTAGAATTGTTATGAAATTATGGTAGAATTTTTAAGATTAGATGAATTGTTGTATAATCATTGCGATTAGTTTAGGTTTGTTATGAAATTTTGTTGTTATGAATTTGTGATAGAATTGTTACGATTAGTTACGGTATAATTTTTAGGATTAGTTTAGGTTTTGATGAATTATTGTAGAATTGTTACGTCATGATGTAGGTTTTGATCGCTGATTTGTTTATGTAGATATGTCTCAGAATCAGGGAAACGTTGAGTTGAACAAGAAGAAGGAGGGTAATGACAAGAAGAAATAAAAATCACCGATGACATGACACGGAATCACATGTGATGGATCCATCAAAAAGAAGGATTCGAAGGTGCTGGTGTATAATCATTCGAGGTTGAGGAGGAGCGGGAGGACATGCTATTTTGGTCCTCAGCCAAAAGCAGGTGCCCTAGGGACTGTCGAGGACGACCCAATTGACTTGTGTATGTGGAAGATGATTAAATGTAATGGGTTGTAATATCAAATTATTTTGAATCTTTTTTTATGTTTTTTTTTATGGTACATTTTGCTTGACATATTGATACTTTGAATAAATTCGCGTTTTGAATAATTTTAATTAAAATCGCATTTGGAATAATTTCGATTAAAGTCGCGTTTTGAATAATTGCGTATTCGAATAAAAACTAATTAAATCTAACGTGAATTCAACTAATTAAAATTGAGTAATGAATAAATAAATTCGAAAAGTGAATAAATAAGATAATTATTGTTCCATTCAAAACAAAATGTATTATGCATATTCAACTATATACGTTATCACATTACATTACATTTCGGAATGTACTTTCCAACTGCAACAATTATCTTACCCTTGAATGGGGCAAATTCAAACTTGCTAAATAGCAGGACTCCAACATGCGATGAGCATCTTGAATGATGGTATTCAATTGTCAAAAGAATGGGGTGCATTCCTTGACACTTCAATACCAGTATTCAAGATGTTTATCGAATGCTGGATTCCTTCCGTTTAACAAGTTTGAATTACCCCATTCAAAGGAAGACAATTGTTGTTGTTGGACGTTTATACCTTCCAACTACAACAATTGTGTTACCTTTGAATGGGGTAAATTCAAACATGCCAAGCAGCAGGACTCCAATGTTCGACCGACATTCCCATAGTTCCATTCAAAAGATTAAATTCTTGTTAGGTTTGGTTTAAATGACGGTATTCAAGTGTCAAAAGAACCAGGTCCATTCATTGACACTTCAATTACTTCATTTAAACCGGCCTAACAAAAACTTAATCTTTTGATAGGAACAATGGGAATGCCGGTAGAACATTGGAGTCATGTCGTTTGGCAAGTTTGAATTACCCCGTTCAAAGGAAGACAGTTGTTGTAGCTGGATGGTGCATTCATTCGGTACCTAATGACGATCTTCTGGCAGAATCAAACTTTTGATGATATCTTTAGTTGATCTCAACAACGTCACCCGCATATCAATCCACTGGAACATGTTTTGCTCCCAAAACATGCTCGTCACGTTTTCGTTGTTCGTTAATTCCACCCAAGTGAATGATACTCTTTACTCGTCGAGCGTTGGACGTTTATACCGAACGTGTTCCACCCTCCTTGTGTCTCTGAGGTTGACTCCTTGGTTGAATTCAGTCAGTTCATCCTTGAGACCTCTTAACGTTACAACAAGGCACTGAACCTTCAACCTCTGAGGTTCTCCGCCGTTGAATTGTGCATGAACGTCGACCCACCCGGCCATTTTTTCAAATCTATACAATTAGAAATTAAAAATAATCAATGAAAAACTCATTCAAACACTTGTAGAGAAAATTTGACATAAACCCTAAAAATCCTAAACAAACCCTAAAAAATTTATAAAAATTCAAAAAAATATATATATAAATTTAAGCAATATAACTTCATTATAACAGGTATTCATAATATATGTTAATAACATTTCAGATCTACAACATAACTATAATAAAAACAAAAATTCAAATCCTAATTTTTTTATAAAATTCGAAAAAAAATTATAAATTTAAGCAATATAACTTCATTATAAGAGGTATTCATAATATATGTTAATAGCATTTCAGATCTACAACATAACTATATTAAAAACAAAAATTCAAAATTTAATAATTAAACAACAACTAAAATTATAAACATATAAACACATATACTAACTAAAATGTATGACAATAGCATAAGTGATAACTTACTTGTGATTTTAGTGGAAATTTTTTTTGGATGATTTGATAGTGCTTTTTTAGGGAGAGTGAAAATTTGAGAGAAAGATGATGATGGAGTGAGTGTTTGGAATTATGGCTACTGAGTTGAATTTATCATGAACACAACGGTAGTTAACAACCGTTGTTAACTGCCATTAGAGATAAAAGTATAATTTACTTAAGAACTATTCATTGTCAAAAAAGCAATTTTAAAGTTTTCTCTCAAAATATATTGCTCATTATCATGGCGTTCACAATCAAACACGGAACCTGACATTTTTCCACAAACTTTACTGCAATGTCATTCAAAATTCAACAAAGGTGGCTTTATGGCTATTATAAACACTCTTACTCCATTTTTTTTTTGTTTGTTTGCTAACTTTCGCAAACTCAGAATCTAGTTACTTGCTTCAGTTTAGTGCTTGCTCTTATTCCAAGTTCTTAATTCCCAACCACTATATTTAAATCATGTCAACCCCCAATAATCTAATTGATTTTTTGGTTAACCAAGCCAATGGTGTAAAAGGTCTTGCTGATCTAAATCTCCCTAATATTCCTCACCAATATATCCAACCTATCCAAGCTAGATTGGACTCATGCAAAATTATCCCCCATGACTCAGAAGAACAATCAATACCCATCATTGATTTCACAAACTGGGATGACCCAGATGTTCAAGATTCAATTTTTAGTGCTGCAACTAAATTGGGTTTCTTCCAAATTGTGAATCATGGTATACCCATTAACGTCCTTGATGATTTGAAAGCTTCTGTCCACAAGTTCTTTGAATTACCAGTTGAAGAGAAGAAATCTGTGAAAGAGAATTCACCGCCTGAAGTTGTGAGGTTGGCCACTAGTTTTAGCCCTCATGCTGAGTCAGTGTTGGAGTGGAAGGATTACTTGCAGCTTGTGTATACTTCAGAAGAGAAAATTCATGCATATTGGCCTGTTGTATGCAAGTAAGTAATAGTTCTCCTTATCTATATATGATTTGCTTTATGTATTACCTTAATTAATATACTCTTTACAATTATTATACACATTCTTCCAATGAAGTGTTGTCAACTTGTCAATAAATATGATTACTTATCTGTTTTTATATTCATTAATTGACGTGACATCATTAGACGCATGTGTAAAATAATTGTAGTGATAGAGTATACTAATTAAATTTATTATTTATGTGATATTTTCTCATGAACCTGATGTCAGTCTCCATTTAACTGATGTTGATGTAGCCGTTAAGTTATTGACTTGGATCAAAATGCTGCCTTTTAAAAGCTCGAGGGTGTCAAAAAACTATGTTTAATGGTCACAAATGATCATTTATAGTGCTAGAATGATCATTCGCGGCGATTAAACGTAACATTTTGACACCCTAGAGCTTTTAAAAGGCAGCGTTTTGATTCAAATCAACAACTTAACGGCTACATAGCATTAGTTAATTATTAACTGACAACAGGGGTAACGGTGAAATAATTTATCAACTAAAAGAACCTATTTGAAACTTAAAGGACTAACTTGGGAATTCTGTCAAAGTAAAAGGACCAAACGTAGTATTTGGCCTATATGTTATTAAGAGATTGAATATGAAATGGTAGTGAAGAATGGAATTGATTTTTTGGAATAGATGACGGGAATGGAGAAATCACCATTTTATTTTAGTTTTTGTACAATTGTTTATGAACAGAGAAGAAAATGTAAATAAAGATATCTGAATTTCTTTATAAATCATAAACTGTTTATTGTACCCTTTTGTGCTTATTGCATAGAAAATAATTAGTAAACTTTTCTACACACAAAACATCAGGAAGCTTATTCCAATTATGAGTCATGTACAAACAAGTATACAAAGGACCAAAGTCATATTTACAAGATGAAGAGTAATAATGGAGTGGAAATTTGAACTATTTACTCTTTTGTTTGTCATGTGATGTGAGCTATTTGAATGTAGCTTAGTGTATATAAGGGTACAATGTTTATAAGAGTTCAAGCAGGGTGGAAATAGGTTGAACCGCGATAGACTTTACTAATTTTTTTGAAAGTTTGAATATAAATATTGATATCAGTCTTGATTGACTATCTTTTTTTGCAGGAATCAAGCACTAGAATATATGAAATATGCTGACGCTTTTATTAGAAAGTTGCTAAAAGTGCTTCTTAAGAAACTGAATGTGAAGGAGTTAGACAAAGAAAGAGAATACGCGTTAATGGGTGCAATGATATTAGGCTTCAATTACTACCCTGCTTGTCCTGAACCTGAACTTGTATCAGGAGTAGGTCCTCATTCTGATATATCATCAATCACTGTCCTTCTACAAGATGATATTGGCGGACTTTATGTAAGAGGCAAAGACGGCGATAGTTGGATAAATGTTCCTCCTGTTAATGGAGCGTTGGTGATCAACATTGGGGATGTGCTACAGATAATGAGCAATGGAAGGTACAAAAGTATAGAGCATAGAGTGGTTGTTGATGGAAACAAAACTAGGATCTCCATGCCAATCTTTGTCAACCCAGCACCTGATGCTGTCATTGGTACTTTGCCAGAAGTGTTGGAGAATGGAGAGGAACCACATTATAAACAAGTAGTGTTCTCCGACTATTTCAACTATTTCTTCAGCAAAGCTCATGATGGGAAGAAAACTATTGAATTTGCAAAAATATGATTGGTCGGACGAAATTTTATTTGGATCTACACAATTTAATGGAGCATATTTAAATTTCAATAAATATGAAAATCATGCGGGGGCTGAAGAAATGTGCTAACTTTGATAATGTGCTTAAATACATGTACTTTTCTTTTTGGTTATTGTGTGCAACTACTTGTATTTGATTATATATAGAGATAATCAGTTATAAAAATCAGCTTTGGCTTATTTGCAATTTTGACTAACATGCATGGTTTATTACTATTTTCTTAAGAAAAAGTTGATCACAGTCGCTATATGAAAGGAAATTCTGCATACCCCTTTAGGTATATGGTGTGACAAAGGAGTTTATATGTAGCACAGACCTTTAACTCTATTGTTCAGAACCTATAACAACATCCTGTTAGTCTATGCTTGTCCTTACATTTCACTAAATTAGACAGAGATGACAAATTGTGGGAGGCGGAAGAGTTTTTCTGGTACTCCCTGTCTTATGTTTCGACCTGCAGGAGCAGCTGTTTGTCTCGGTTCCGGCAAGGGGGTTGTCAGTAACATGTTAGCGTTTTGTAGTATGTGGCCACTCCTTGTATGTGTTATTGAATAACATTTTTGCTGTTTCAAAAAATATAAATACATCTTGTTCCTTTTATGATGCATTACTTTAGGGAACCAAACAAGTTATTTACAGCATCAACCATAGAATCAGACGGAAACATTCAAAATAAAAAACTACAGAGGATGCATCTTAGACAACTATTTTCATAAGGGAAATAGCTTATAAATTTGATTAAAATTCATATCCTATTCTGTATGTTTCCTCTATGCAAGTAAATGCTTGAATTTTGAGAACTGGTATAAAGAAGACACAAGATTATTGGATACATAGTCTATCTTCTGGTTTTCACTTGGAATATCTTAGGCTACCAAAAACATGAGGACTCGTATTCATCCTGCTATTTTAACTTTTTACAAGTATGAGTTATGTTGATTTTGAAAAATATACACACACATCATGAGACTTCAAAACTCATGACATTAATCAGTAAACTTACAAAGATAAAGATCAAGTGAAAACTTACTAAATTAGTATATTCGCGGTAAAAATACATCCCAAAACTAAAGAATTGCATATCCATAAACAATAACAATAACCGAAAGTGTGGAGTGTGGACAAACAAACTTAATCAATAAACAATGACCGAATCTCTTCGAATTTGTGTTTCGGCGTAACACAAATTCACAAAACAGACTTGTGAGGTGATGATTCTCATCACTTATAAACACATATTTAAATTATCTTTTAACTGATTTGGAACTCTTTTAACACCCCCTCATATCCAACACTATTGACTTGGTGCGTAAAAACAAATGATGGGTAGCGTGATAGCGAAAATCTGATAACAAATAATCCAATACTCCCTCCGTCTTTAAATATAAGCAAAATTGACTTTTTAAATTCATTCAATTAATGATGTATGTGGTTCATAATATGAACCACATACATCATTAAATGAATGATTCTAAAAAATCAATTTTGCATATATTTAAAAACGAAGTGAGTAGGTCTTAAAATGAGTCTGATACCATCTTAAAAACCATTGTTGATACTAACACAACTACACAAAACAAACTTATAATGTGAAATAACACAACTACACAAAACCAACTTATAATATGAAAATTGTCGCTACTTATAAACAAGGATCGAAACCATCTCTCAAACTTTTTAAAGAATGGCAAAATTACACTTTTAGTCTCTTAATTTTATTTTAGGTAACAACTTAGTCCTTTATCTTTTTTTCATTTCAATTTTGTCCTTTTGATCCATTTACATATGAATTTTTAAGTTCAAAATTCATGATTTTATTTTCTTATGGTCTTTCAGTCTTCAAATCTATGATCTTTATCTATACTTGCATAAGAATATTTAATTTAAAGCTTGAAAATGTATATGAAAATGGACAAAAAGGATCAAATTGAAATTAAAAAAAAAAAAAGATAAAGGACCAAACTGTTATCTGAAATTAAATTAAGGGACTAAAAATGTAATTTTGCCATAAAAATCATTAACAATAATAAATGTGAATAATTTTTTATCCATATTGTTAAAAGAAGAAAAAATTAAAGATAACATCATGAACAAGACAAAACAAGCCAATCACAACGAATGCTTATTCCCAAAGATAAATTAACCAATCACTTTCTTGCAAAGGAAGGGACCACAACCACGAGCTTAGATTAGATACCCTCCTACTCCTATATCCTATGATGAGCTTTGTTTCACGCACCATTGTCTGCTGGTCTCACTACACACACACGTACGCTAGTCCACTTTCAACATTCCACACCCACATATGCGGCGCGTCGATACACCTCCGGCAAATCTGCTCCTCTCTCCCACTCTCCGGTCACACAATCATACACCAAAACAAACCCATCTCTTGACTTCACACACCCACCAACTTGGATCAACATCACCTTACCTCCCATTCCCACGCAACTAAACCTCATTCTCGTGTGGACTCTAATCGGCGACCGCATTGGCGGGCTTTTTATCCTACACCATTCACCAAACGCGCCACCGCCACCGTTGCATTTTCTTGTTGCATCAAAACTCCAAAAGGAAAGCTCCACCGTATGACTAGTCAACATGTATATTTTCCCGGCTACGGCACAAGCAGCCACCACACAACCTCCACCGGGCACCGCTCGACTCTTCAGCCACGTACGTCCCTCCACTTCAAACAAGTCCATTGAGCTTGCATACGCTGCGGCGTGAGTCTCACCTCCCAAGCTAGCGCGTGAGAATTCATTTTGCTCCAATGCGCCAATTCTCAACCCGCCAATCACGTAAAATATTCCATCCCATGAAGCTCCAATGCAACCGTATCTCTTCCTCGGCGCGTGCGCTACCACGCTCCAACTATTTCTAACAGGATCATACTCCTCGACCGTGGCTGTCTTCGAACCTCCCCCTGCGATGTAGATTTTTCCAGAAACAGCCGCCATTGCAAATTTCTTTCTTGGGGATATCATGGCGGCGCGTGGGGTCATTTTTCCCGTCCATGTGTCGTAAACCACAGTAGCATTTCTTCCGACAACGAATATCCTAGGACCAATTGAAGCAAGGCGTGCTTGAGATAAAAGCGAAACAGCGTCGTAGCAAGGGAGGAATACGGCGGGGCTCCAAACGCCGTTGAGGAGAGTTGCGGTGGAGAATCCAAAATCGGTGGCTACAAGAGCGATGACTGTGTGGTGAAGGAGGTGGAGACGGCGGCGGAGGTCGGAGAAGTCAGACGAGTGGAGGAGGCGAGACCAGCGACGGCAAACGAGGGAGAGAGAAGGGAGGGAAGAAGGTGGAAGACGAGAGAGGAAATCTAAAACGATGTCGTCTGGGAGGGAGGATATTGTGGTGGCTTGTGTATGGGAAGTAGTGTGGGGTTGCGGTTGTGAAGAAGAGAGTTTTATTGTGGTTGTTGTTGTTGTTTCATGAGGATTTGGGAAGCAAGATTTCATGAGCCATGTGAAATGACGAGAGTTGCAGGTTTCTTTGTGGGGACTCCTCATTTGGTTGAAGCAAGAGAGAAAGAGATAGTGAACCAATGAGGAAGCTGCCACTCCTAAAAATGGTGGTTCTTTCTTTGCATTAGATTTTTTATTTGGATATCACTTTATTTTGTTTATTTATTCAATAAAAAAAATGAAAAGAAAATTAGAATATGAGATAATAAATCAAGTTGATGTATTTTTATTTTTTTCAAAACTATGACCCAAAAAACAAAAGTTAAATTACATTAGGAATCATTTAAGTTTGAGGTTTTTTAACAGATTGGTTCTTTAAATTATTTTGATCATACATAAGTCTTTAAGTTTAATGTTTGTAATAGATTAGATTTTAAGTTATTCTGGTCACACATAAGTCTTTTAAGTTTGTAAACGTTTTCAATTTAATTCTTCTGTCACATCATCGTTTTGGTTAATAGAAGGACTAAATTGAAAATATTTACAGACTTAAATGACTTATGTGTGACCAAAAAACTTAAATGTTTAATCTGTTATAAACCTCAAACTTAAAGGACTTACGGTGTAATTTAGAAGAAAAAAAATATCAACTTTGTTTTGGAGGATAAATGAACTTTTTAATTCCTTTTCTTATATTCTTTTTTAGTTTCAATTGCATTCTTTAATGTTGTTACCATGTTTAGTTATTTTTTTATGGTCTTGGACTTCTAACATCTCTATTAGGAGTAATGATACATAGACATCCTTAGGTGGCAATACACCCCTTGACACCCACATAAAAATCTGACATGTGTTCATGTGGACCTCACACAAGCACACTTTCTCTTTCATCTTCTCTTCTCTCTTTCTAGTGCATGAGGTGTAGAAGGATGTATGAGAATAAATGGTGTCTATGTAACATTTTCCGATCATTAATCTCTATGTTGTTCCTATCCGTCTATCGTCCCTCGTCAATCTCTTTATCAAAGAAGTTATTGAAGTCCTTAACTCCATGAAACCTTTCAAGGCCTAGCCCTAATGACTTTCGATGCATCTTATTTAAACAATATTGACACATGATGGGCGTCTAGGTGGTGACACCTTGAACCTTGTCCATAACGCCTTTTGCTATTACCTTTAAAACCCTTCCCAAAAGTGGACCTCCTCACGGTCTCAAAGGAACTGAGACTTATAAGTCTCAGCAACACGATATAAAAAATTATTTCCAAAGTCTTGGTTAATTGTTTTTCCCCACCTTGATAGCGTTATTGGTCCTTGCGAAAGAAGTTTTGTGCGAGGTAGCGGTACTTATTACAATGTTGTTATCTTGCAGTAAATTGTTCATGACATGAGAAAGTCCAATAAAAAGGATGATGTTGCTTTCAAACTTGATTTAGAGAAAGCTTTTGACAAAGTCAATTGGGATTTCCTCAAGGATTGCCTTAATGACTTTGACCTTTCCTCATCAATAATTAAGCTCATCATGCATTGTGCAACCTCTTCCTATTTTTTCTCAGGTTTCCACCTTTCGAAGTCTAGGGATTTCTACTCGACAGGTGTTCCTCGTACGAAGATCAACTGTCTGACCGCTATATCCAAATCTTGAGCACCACTTTTCTTGATAACTATCTTGGTTTTCCTATCCTTAAATGTAAAGCAACTAAAAGTCATTTTAACTTTATCACTGTGAATATGCAAACTAGATTGCCTTCTTGGAAGGTTGGATCTTGCAACCTCAATTATGTCTTTCATACCTTCATACTACATGCATGTTACTTGGCTTCTTCAAAATATTTGTAACATCATTGATAAACCAAATTTATACTCAGTGATAATTGAGGGAGCTTGTTGTGCAAATGTGACTAGCACTAGGTTAGGTTAGTGTTAAAGCTCATTCTCAAAGTTCTCCACATTCTAGTTCATATCAACTGCAATTTTTTTTTTTTTTTTAGAGAAGTGAAGTGCAATGATTAATTGTGATCAAAATTATCCTTCTCATTCTTAATCCAAAATGGCTAATATTGAAGACAATTTGATGTGGAAATTTAAAGTAGAAAAAGAAGAACAAGAGTTGAATGAAAATGAAAAGAGTTGTTGATCTCTTGTTGATCATGGTTAGGGAAGATTATTTAAGGTGCCCCATTATCTCATGGTGTGATTCACAAGCTGCAAGTTCTGAAAGAAGTTCACATGCTTGAAAAATAGTTCATTCAATGGAAGTTTCTTTTGGTTTGGTTCCTTACAAAGAGGTTAAATTAATTAAACTTTTTAGATTCATGTTGGATAACTTGTTTATTGCATTACTTAAGTTTTACTTTTCACATATGTACGTGATTCTGCAAATTTAATCATGGTCAATGTTTTATTAAGAAAATAAGTAATTAAAAGTTTAATCATAATCAAAGTATACAAAATAAAATAAAATAGATGAATATTAATTTTAAGGTCTTGTTAACCGGTGCCTCTGAAGCACGGGTTAAGGAATCCAAAAATAGAAAAATTGTATTGAAAATATAAATTGTTACTTTTGACCAACTAATTTTCACACCACTTTTCAATAAAATATTACTTCTTTTAGCTACTTAACTAATGTCCCGGAGACACTGTTAACCTTAATTTTATAACATGGAGTGTGCTCGTGATCCAGCTGTAGTCGAAAGTTTCACATCAAAGACTGAACTTGATAATGAAATATGATGACATGAATAATGATAATAACATTGCATTGTGCTGTGACCCCATGTGTCTTCACAGAAAACAAATTCCAGATCTAAGAACAGTATATCAATTGCAATGTGAATTTGTTTTCTTCATTTTGAACATGCATGCTTAATTTTTATTTTTTTTCTTTTCAGAATGCAATTTTTTTAATTTTATTTGGCATTTGGTGCGTAATTAGATCGGCTTTTTTTAGGGACACATGGCATGTGATCCACAAATGAAGGAGTTGAAGAGAGGAAATGCTTTTTAGAAAATGAAATAATTGTGAAAGGTGAAAACATTGAATTCATGATCCATTGTCTTCTTTATAATTCCAAGCCATTAGAGTTTGGTCTTTAAATGTGTTTTTCGTTAGCCATTTTAATGCATAAAATTAGCAGCTAAAGATATGCATAATGATATTTTTGCAATGCCAATATAACTAAGGACTATAATGACACTGTTTCACACATTTATATATCAAAATGACATTTACTCCTTTGAAAGGAGTTAAAGGAGAGTAATTGTTAGTCTCCTTTTCTGGATTGAACCTAGAGTATAGGAGATTTATTATTAGAATACTAAACTACACCTATTAGAGACAACAACCCACCAAAACTCACCTCCGTCTCAACAAAAGGAGACATTAAAATTTCAAAGGAAAATGTTAACGAGTGCTCCTGGGGCATTCAGGGGCACTCTTTAATTTAAAACTACGAGTAGTACACTTATCTAGTGAAACATATGGCGTAGGTAACAGATTTGTGCAGTACAGTTAAAATATGTAACATATCATATATTAAAGTTTGAATAACTTCTACAGATTACACACTATTGAGTATTACGATCAATTCGACAAGACAAAGCAAACAACAACCCTCCCTCAAAAAAAGAAATAAAAGAGGCACAAACCAACACACAATGTTCATCTAAAACCCGTGACAAGGTAGTGCTACGAGGATGTCGTGAACTTGAACATGAATCACGTACTCAAAACACGAACCATGCTCGAAGAAGAGTGAAATCCAAAATGCAACTGATATTCACAATGAACGCTGACAGGATCATCTATTTCAAACGTCACAACTTGATCTCTCAAGATGCACAAATGGTTATCAGGTTTAGAAGTGATGCCTCTAAGTTCAGGTCCATTTTACTTAACTTTATAATGGATCTAAGCAGTAAATATAAGAACTGATACTGATAACTTGCTGCCACTTATTCCTCAATCCTGCAAAAGATCACAGTATTAAAATTTCACATGTTTTCATCTTGTAAAAAATTTGCATTCATCTTCACAGATATTAAATAGACAGGCTCCGATGGAAACTTGTGAATGATAATGAAGTGAGAGATAGGCACACAATTTTTACACGATAAGTTTAGTCAATTAAGTAAAAGAAATGTGTTTCGACATCCTGAATTTTGGTTTTTGCTTTTGTAAATTATTCGTATTCTTTTAATCGAAGGCCTCATACCACAGATTATTCGATAAATCTATTTTATGTTTCAAATTAAGCTGGGAAAAAGTACAAATTTATTTGATTTGTTCCTTAACATAACTAAATTGTCAATATTGAAACTCTGCTAGACAATAATTTAAAACTCTAGAATCAAAGTAAGCCCCTGAAGTAACAAATATAGTAACAATCAAATTTCTACAAGTTAGGGGTGGCATTAGTTATACCGGTGTTGTCGATGGTGGATGGAAGGAGGCCAAAAATCCACCATATAAACACAGCATTGCGGCCTAGAGCCGCCATGGAAGGCATTCCTTCACAAATTGGCTATGACAATTGTCAAGAGAACTACCACGTTATTCCGCCATAGCGACCATTTAACAATGCTGAATAATATTATGATGAATACGTCAGAAAGAAGAACATACTACCATCAGAATTTGAAAAACAACATTCTGAGGCACAAATGCAAGATACTAGTGAGTCGATTAAATTTATTACTATCATGCTTGGTCATGACATACTAGACAAGTTTCAGTCTCAACAATGAAACATAAACATGCATATGCAATTATGCATACACACATAAAAAGGAGTAAGAGCAAATAAGCAACATAGAGTAAAGAAGTTAGCAAACCTCATCATCGTCTCCACCATCTTCCTTACTCTTCTTGAGACGGGTAGTACCGCCTTCTTTGCTAATAGGCAATTTCATTGCTCCAAATGGTGTGTCAACATCAATATGTCCTTTCATAGTGTATCCTGTACCTTTTCCTCTCATCATGTCCCAAAGTGCTGACCCAAAATCCTTCGGCCTGAAGGTAATTGGAATATCAATGGAACTAATCCCACCTTTTTCAATTTTTGCAGACTTTGCAAGATCAGCACCTCCAATCCTATCATCACCAAGCCATACCTCATAATCAAGAGCATTGAGTCCCAAGTCAAAATCATTCTTGTTATCCAACTTCAAATGAAGAATAGCAACGGTCTCTTCAAAAGAGAAACTCTGAAACTGAATTTTCTCAAGATCAATATCAGGCTTGTATGGAATTGGGATTTCTCCGGTTTTTTCCAAAGGTATAGTGATCCTTCCAATCACAGGAACATCAACTATGAGATCAACCTTCACCTTATAAGGAATGATACTTCCTGGTTGAATATCGGCATATGTATTCTTTATGTCATCATAAATCAAAGTAACAGGAATTTTCACAGTCTCCTCTCCATGTGCATGAATTGTACCGGAATCCGGTATTAAACCCGAAACTAGCTTCCTCCCATCACTCTCAACCAAATAGTTAATATCAATTAGGGGAATTGGCACCGGATTCGGATTCTTTATGAGAATATCAACAACAAGATCTGCTTTTTCAAGATTAATTTTAGGAATGTGTATCGCCGAAACATCTGCAGTTGGTTTCCCAAACCCAACTGTTTCCTCAATCTTCTCTCCAATGTCCTGAATGAAACCCTTCACTGTATTGAGAAATCCACCCTTTCCATCATCTTCCTTTTGTTCTTCACCCCTTTTCACTATTTCTGGTTTATCCGATGTCGACATCTCTACATAGCAAAGGGTAAATCAAATTAGATATTTTTTTTCCTTAGCCCCGTGGTATGAAGCACATACACTTTTCAGATTAAGTTTGTTCCGGTGTCGGACACGCATTGTGTCCGGTGTCCGACAGCACATATTATTACACTGAATTATGTGGTTTTCTTAAATTATTAGGGGTGTCAGCGTCTCAGTGCCCGTGTCGTGTCTGGTGTCCGTACCCGTGCTTCATAAGTGGCCAACATATACTCAGTTAAAGACACACGGGTATGGGGGACGGGTTCAAATCAGGGTCTACACATAAAATGTCATCACAGTCAAACCACTAAATTGTAACAACAGGAGATGAGATTAGACAAAAATCCAATCACAATAAACCAAATGAAAACAAAGTTAACTTTATTCATAAGAGGTTGAAGAACCATAGAGAATATAGATCATTCATACAAACACAAACAGGTCAATCATTCATAATACAAATTTTACATGACCAGTTTAAGAAAACATTACAATTAACAATTTTACCTATGTGGTTTTCCAGTAGAAATCTCTAAATGGTGGGAAAACTTAATCACAACAAAACTTAATCAATGATCACAAAAGTCCAAAACAACCATGGTGGGAAAATATAAATCAAAATAACATTGAATGAATTAGAAATAGCAGAGAGAAGTACCTGGTAGATTGAAATGAAACTGAGAGAGAGAGAGAGAGAGAGAGAGAGAGAGAGATCAGAGAGGTGCTTAAAACAGTAAAGAACAGTGGGAGATCAAGATTATGAGAGCCATCAGTTCATTGACGGCCCAGATTTTGCCACAAGTATCTAGGACTAGTGATAGCCGTCCATTTGAGTTCTTAAATTTTTTTGGTTTAATTGAAATTTTGGTCCTTTTATTTTTCAAATTTTTATGGATTTGTTCCTCTATTTCTAAAATCTGATCATTTTGATCATCAATATATTTTTGAAGTATAAAATTGGTGATGTGATTTCTTTTATACAAAATATGATCTGGCGATCGAAAAAGATAAATTAAAATTATTAGAAAATTTCTTTAAAAACTTTATTTAAAATGTCATATTTGATAAATCTAGTTTCTCATCCTTCATCCATAAAAAATAGTGATAAATCTAGTGATTTAAATGATTTTCACGTCTATTTAGTTTTTCCTTTCATGGTTTCATCGTCTTAGTGCGATGTTGTGAGGTCATGGCCAACCAGATATTCAGATTTAGCCCCCTTCCACCACATGCGATCACCGCCAAGTCCTCCCTCTCCGAATCTTCAAAACTCGCCGCACTATGCTTCATAAAGGAGTGGCTGAAGAAATTTTGGTACAATAAGAAGGACATGATCCAACCGAAGCTTGGATCATGTCCTTTAAGAGTATTCCAATCCTTGAAGTATACATTGCACTTGAAAGTAAATCCACTATCACTCATAACAAGTAAATCCATTGGAAAAAATGCAATGCAGAAAATTCTGACAGTATTTGGATCAAT
Organism: Medicago truncatula; assembly: GCF_003473485.1. Lineage (NCBI taxonomy): Eukaryota > Viridiplantae > Streptophyta > Magnoliopsida > Fabales > Fabaceae > Medicago > Medicago truncatula. Next base: position 15,811,509 of record NC_053044.1, on the reverse strand, counting down.
CAATCAATAAAAAACCATCAATTAATACCTCAAACACTGAACTTGGCTTTCACCAATTCCATAATTGGTAAACTCTAAAACTTTCATCAACTATCACTCACAAAGGCTAACAAAAAAAATGCCCTGGTGTTGGTGAAAGAAAATTATATAAAGGAATTCAGACCACAAGGTATGATTCTATAGCACAATAAAAAGGCATATTTCACTTTTACACACACTTGTAATACAACAAGAGAGGGAAACTCAAATAATTACAGTCGAGAACGTAATATTCAAGTAAGTCCCGTCATGTTTCTGAAGAAGTTCTGTGATCTGGACCGGCTAGAACAATCTGCAAATAAGGTATTGGAAATTTAGCGACGGAGACATGAATGCTAAAATCCTAACAAATATTGCATTAGTTTCAATCTATTGTAAATAGTTTAGAAAGACATACATTACAGTCAAATGCAAACCTCCTTGCAAGCATGATAGCTGCATTCCTTTCTCTCTCTGATTCAAAAGCTAATACGAAAGAGAGTCCTTGCTTTGGTTGCCAAAATAGTGCCTGCGCCGCAGCATTGCCACCTCCTCGAACTCCACAAAGCTGAAGAAAACAAGAGAGAAAAAGCGCCACAACTAAGTATATGACAACAAGCAAGAGAGGGAAAGGAAAATATCAAAATGGTAGACCGCCGAAAATGTTAAAAACAGTATTTATAATAACAGGCTAAATAAAGAGTTATCCAGAATTGACAGTTACGACAGTTGAAATACCTGCATTGAACTCGAATAGAATTCTTTGGCAATTGTTGTTTTCCCTTTACAAAGCTTCATTCTCATCTTACCCACATTAAGTATATGAATAGATTCAGTTGAATGATGTGAGTCATTTGTCTGGGTTACAACCACCTGCAAAGTATTCAATATAACTATTATTATCGTCACTTGAGACTTTTCAAATTTGATATAGTGAAATATTGAAAAATCAAGACACAATTACAATTTACCAAAATTAGACACTAATTGAAGGTTTACGATAAGACTAGAGGGACAAGCATGGATGGATCCATATACAAGAACAAGTGATGAATAAACGATGAAAAATAGAGACATAACAAGCTATGAATGATAAAGCTTATATAACATCTCAATTAATTAAAATCATAAACTTATATTGATGCTTTTGCTAATTATAAGAGGGAAAAAATGATAGAACAAAAAAGTTAAAAGGATTGTAGTGACATACATTGAATTCAGTGTCATGTTTTCGAACAAGGGCCTCTACATAGTTTCCCAAACCAGCAGCTGAAAACAAATAAAAACTCAGTTTAACCTCAACTTGATTGGACAGAAAAACAGGTCCATTTCTTTGAATTGAAGCAAATACATAGAAGCAATTATTGTTGACTACTTAACCAAAAGTGCATGAACCAGCATTGTAGCAAACCTGGTTCAATTGGACCGGTGGTTGACAATGTGATCTGCAAGCCTTCTGAAATAATACCAACTTGCAATATGCGTCCAACGTCAAAAGGTTCTGGGGCATAAACTGATTTGGTAGCTCCTGAGAACACAAAAGCCTTGTTACATAAAAGGAAAGGAAAAAAATAAACAAAACTAACTGATATGGCATCAATAACAATACATATCCTTCATAGTGCATCACCAGGGTATTTATAATAATGTGGACCAACATATTTGAGCAAGTTAATGGCACATCGTTTTTTTTTTCTCATAATGCTTTATAAATTGAGAAGGCTTATCCCACAAGGCGGAATTGGCTACATGAATCGAACAACATCATAATGTCTCCTATAGGTGTTTTCGGTCTTCTGCTACCTCTAGTGATTGGACTATCCTTCATCTGATTTACTATCCTTACTAGGGAAATTTATTTTTGAAGCAGATAGAGAAAACCGTATTATGATCTATGCCAAACAAAGTTAACATGTAAAGTAACAAACATGTAAGTTCATGAATAGGTGAGATTCAGAGCTCCCAACCTCCTGGAATACTGGAAAGCATATGGCATTATAATTGACTCTGTTTAAGGGACTCACAGTGTGTGCTCGTCAATGGCAGTTTTCTACTCATTGCATCTAATAGTACAAACCAGACAGAGAAGCGCTTCAAGGTATATATTCCATTCGGCTAATTCAAAGAATTTGGCCGATATGACGGAAAGTATAACTCCTCTTTGGAGCAATTATATATTTTGTTCGACATAAAGGGTGTATTGGCTAGGTTACCTTTTCTTTTTTCTTTTTTCAATTTCAATATTAGTGTTGTTTATAAGAGGTACCCTGATAGACACAAAATGATGTGTACATGAATGCATATTTTATTTCCTACTAATTTTTTTTACTAATAGTTGTATTATAGCTAATTATATATTACGTATGATGGTACATTGGATCAGTAGCGATTATTTACTAATAATTTATGCAGTCCTTATGAAGAACATCTTGAGGCAGTTGATAGAATACTCAGATATTTGAAGGTCACTCTCGGAAATGGTCAAGTTTTTAAGACTGGTGAAAGAAATGTGTCTATCTTTACTGATGCAGACTGGGCAGGTCCAGGTTTAGTCACAGGCAGAAGATCAACCTCAGGATATTGTACCAATGTCTAGGAAAATCTTGTGACACGGAGAAGTAAAATATAAGGAGTTGTGCAGAAGCTGGGATTACGGCTATAGATTAGGGAATTCGTGAAGGATTATGAATCTACCCAACCACAATATACCAGAGGTAGATAAAAGTAGAAATCATGAGTTCAATGATGGATACCCAACTGACTCGCATGAAGACCCTTGAAAAGCAAAAAAGATACCTTCAAAAGCTATTCACCAAGGAAAGTGCAAAACTTTAGGAAGATATACCTGAAATAAGTTCCTTTTTGGCACTTTCGGGTGATACTCGATACCACTGAATTGAACATTCTGAAAGTTCGGGGGCATTATTGGAGCAAGGTTGAATTTGCAAATACGAGCCTAATGTTTCAGTCCCTTCTAATTCATATAAATGAGGAACATTTTCCTCTCCTTTCTTTTCCCTTGCCAACTGAAAAGTGAAATGGAAGAAAATCAGTGATAACTTAGAATGGAAGACAATTATATTATTCCTCAATTTAATAAAACAAACATATAATTCACTTCAGTTCAGATGGAAGAAATGATTAAAAAAGCACAAGAAATAACCATGTAAGAGCTTCTTCAAAGATCATCCCAACTCCATATCTCACATTACATCTTTGTGGAAGGAGTATGGAAGATTCAAATGTTTTGCATATAAAGTGATACCGAGTAGGCTTAAAAAATTTAAAAGAACGAAACATGTATGCAAGACAGTGGGAGTACAATATCACAAAAACAGCTCCTCAAACTACCCAACTGAACACCAAAATATAAAACCACATCGATGTTACCCAATATAAGATTAACTAAAGGATAATGTTGAAGAAAATAACAATGCCGAAAGTCTTGTATTGTACATCAAAATTGTAAATATTTCATAATTAAAATCAGAACCTCTTCAAAATGGCATAACATGATAGGCATACCTCTTTTTGGAGTCGAAGATAATGTCTAGACTTTTCTGCAAGTTGAGTCCTTAATGCTTGAAGCTCGTGCTCCATATCCATAACCTGAAAGTCAATCAGAAATCAATTTATTGAATTTCCTCAAAATAATGATAAAAAAGTCAATATCATAGAAAAATGACGAGACAAAAAAAGTAGTGGAAAGAAGTGTATTTCAACAAAGGAGAAGAATATCAATCATGCACACAAAAAAACTGCAGCCAAAATCATAATATTTTTCCCTGAAATGCTCCAATTCTGAATCCATTATACACCTTCTTAGATGCAATATCTTGCACTTGCACTGATTCAAATTAGTTATTTAGTTTTGAAAGATATCAGCGGTCATACATCATTAGACCTGCTAAGTAGCTATTACTGAAAGCAAGCAAAACAAACATATCAACATTTGAACTCATAAACAATAAACAAATATGGCACTGTCATGACGGTCGAGACAAATCAAACTTCCTTAACAAAAAAACAGAAAAAACAAGGCTTGAAAATTCAAATCAAATGTACTTCATGTACTGCATACGTATGTACACAGTATTTTTCCTAATGATTTCATAACCAAAGAGAGGTAGGGTCAGGGAACTACAACCACGAACAAGAGGATGTTTCAAATAATAATAATGATTGATAAATGATGAGAGATACCTTGCTCGGCTGATGCAGCATTTTGATTCTTCGAGCCTCTTGAACCTCCTTCATTAATTGTTCCAGGTCCTGCAGATCCCACAGAACTAAACTTTATTAAAATAATTTTTTCTCAGTCGATGTCGATACAACACGAAAATATCAATCGATACATCACGGAAATATCAACCGATAACAGTTACACTTTCTATTCATACAACCAGTATTTTGATTATTGAAGAGTCTTTCTTTGTTTAATTTTCTTGTGAAAATATTTCTTAACAGAGAATATAAATAATGAAAAGGAAAGAGAGTCAAGAATGATTAAATACACATCACAAATGATTAAACACCCATGCACTAAAGCACTAGATAAGCAATACAATTATTAAATTTTATGGAAAAAGGTCCGTAAAAAGAAACGAATTCATCCAACTGCATACTACCACAAATTCTGACATCTTTGTTTTATCCTAAAGAAATCTTTAAACAGAAACAAGAGAAATTGCTTGTAAGTTTTATGAACAGGTCACTGATTGTGTTTTAACACCCTTGACTAAGTACTGTCCAGCCAACAAAACTAGATCATACATGAGTTTTGAAATCCAAATGGAGTTGTTAACTAGACCCTTCTCTATGTTAAAAATGGGGAAAACATAAATGACAAGGAAATAAAATGAACCTGGTTTCCTGAAGTTCGAGACATCCTCTCATGCTCTTGAAGAGCCTCCTCCACTCTTTGAACTGCTGCCCGGGCATTATCTATTTCAAAACGAGCAAACGCTCTTTCCTCATATACAAGTTTCTTAGCATCTTCAGAAGCCTACAAATGAATCTAGATACTCAGCCTTGGAAAAGGAAATTTCTTTGTAAAGCCAAGTATAGAGGATTTTAGTTGAAAAAGAATCCATTTCACAAATAGGAATTAAATATTGAAGTTATCTTCAATGTAAAGATCAAATAAAAAGGAAGCAAAAACTAGACAGCCTAATAGATCAATAGACAGATTAAAGTACTGCAACACGCAGCATTCATTGTATATGCACTTCTATATGTAATAATTACAAATTTGCTATCTATTGATCATTGCAATTGCAAATACTTTCCGATTATTCAACTCTTTCTTTCAACTCAAAATAATACGCTTCTCAATTTGTGGCAATGTGCAATTTGTGATGCTTTTGGTTGAAGCTGAGTGCTTGCAGGTTATGGAAATCATGATGCTTCAATTTTTTATAAGTGTGAATGTTGATCTTGTTCTGTTTTCAACTACCGCAGTCATATTTGTGCTTCTATCACCAAAAAAACAAGAGATTGAAGAAGTTAACATCACCTGCTTAAGAAAATTTGTTAGCTTTTTCACCTCAGCCTTCTCTTGTACTAGCTCCCCTTCCCTATGAGTTAACTGAACTGCAAGGGCTTCAACCTGCAGATTGAACACTACTGTATATGTTACAGTTGATTAAAGATTGCGTAAGCACAAATAAACTAATGGAAAAAATATTTTATAGAAATTTTAGTTTTTTCACTAAATATTCTATAGAAAATTGTAGTATTATATACATGAGAAAACTGTCCCATTATTCATTCACAAAGACTTTTCATTACATCTCTCCTCATCCATTCTCCCATAATTCTACTCTGTCTCCATCAATTCCCTTGTGAGTGTCCCCCACACCCCCACCCCACCCCTAATTACAAGTTCTTTGAAATCACGCTGGAAATGTTTGTTAATACAACAAAGTTATTACGAAACACATTAATGTTTAAAGAACAATGACACCCTAAAATGCTCCATAGTCACCAAATGTATCAGAATCTCTTAAAATGATGACATAACTTGCTTTTTGCTAGAACATCACATAATGAAATATAAATATTTGATGTACCAAGCAGCTCCACAGAAGGCCATGACTCGTATATGAGACCTCTAGCAACATGGCATTGGTTGTAAAGGGCACTCAACTGTCCAGATATACCACAATCAATTAAGACTATCATGACTCTTAGAAATCAGGTTGGGCCTAACACAACTCCACTAAACCGGCTTGTGAGGTGAGGATTGCCCCCATGTCCAGGCCATCTTTTGTTCGATGTGGGACAGGGACTCTTTAACAATGACAATGCAGAACAAATACTCACACATTGGTGCCGAAACAAGGCACTGCAAGCGAGATTATCATAGAAGCATAGGAAATAGAACTAACCAAAGAAATAGCTTCGTGTACATCATCCTTATTTCTTCCCGTCACTCGACCTTTTAAGGATTCCAACCCATCTCGGAGCTTCTTTAAAAGAACATGCTTCTCTAGTGAAGCTGCTTCTCTAAGTTTAGCCTGAATCCCACAATCAAACAATAAGGACATTGATTATTTCAATTTGGAAAATTAAAAACCAAAAAGAAAATGTGTATGACCTCTTCAGATAACTTAGCAGCAGCTGCCAAACCCTTCTCAAATTTACTCGCAAGGTCGCGAACTGAGAGACGTTTCTGCTGTTCCAACAGCTGTGCAGTCTCACGTGCAACAACCTCCTTCATCGATAGCACTTTCGGGTCATCCATGATCTTATTATTAGATCCAATTTGATAAGTAGGAAATCGAAGAGAAGCGAAAATTACATCGGCTGATACCACGTCCTTATGCATCATCATAGTGTCACCAAAACTGTGGGTCACCCTTGTCATTTTTGGCAAAGTATTACCTCTGCAAATCACAAAAATGAAATCTGATTCATATGCAAAAATAATGATAGTAGGCAGATTACAATTTACAATGAATTTTACATTCATACCATAAGAAAAAAGAAACATTCACTCACACAGTCACACATTTATGTATAAACAGAAGAAAATATTTATCAAATTCAGAAACTAATAAATTGAGATATCATTAGTCCATTCTACCTAACCATCAAGCTTATTAACAATGTTACTAATAAATAAATAAATAAATAAATAAATAAAAGAAGAAGAAGAAAAGACAAAGGTTAAACTTACAGTACAGATGATGGGTAGTTAAGGTTGAGATTCTATGATGAGAAGTGGTTGTTCAAACTTAGTTATGCACCAAGAAGGTAGCAGAGAGAGAGAGAGAGTGTAGTAGAAGAAAGATGATAGTTTTGCTTTTTTGAAAGGAAAAAGAGAAGGAAAAGAGAATACCGCCCCAGTCCTGGTCCCTCAACTGGTGGTTTAGTGTTATTAACGTTTTCAGCTGTATTTTATTATATTCTTTCGAATTCGTCTCACTTTCGACCCTGCATATTATCATGCATTGTTTTTAGGGATATACTTGGGTCGGCTTGATACCAAAATCATATATGATACTCTAGTTTGGGTGATATAAAATAACCGCTCATTGTACTATTGAGTCGATTTGGACAAATTCATTAATTTATGTTTTGGATCGGGTAGTGGGGTTACTCAAATTATTTTTCTAATTTTGTTGTTAATATTAAATTAATAATGGTGAGTCCTCGTATTTTTTCTTAAAAATTACTCAACTTTTTTAAAAAAAAATTGTGTAACTTATTTTCACTATATTTTAGCGTTATAAAATAATAAATGATAAATCAAATAATAAATTTTATCATAAAATACTTACAAAAAAACTAAAGTTGCATTACACAAGGCTATATTGAAAATCAAAACATGTTAGAGTTTCAAATTAGGATGTTGCACTTTTTTCTTATTTTGAAAATTATATCGGCTTATGACCAAAACTTTATTTTTAAAAGATTATGACCAAAATTTTTGGTATTCTCCTTCTTCCATATGAAAATAAAAATCAAAATGTTGACATTATTGGGTAAGTGGGTTTATTAGGTATGAGTCTGGTTTTACCTGAACCTGTAATTTTTTATGGGTTTTTCATTTTTAAAACCATATACTCACCCAATAATCCAACCCACTTTTTTTTTTAGCGGATTTTCTAGATTGTCCAAACCCATGTACACCCCTAGCTAACCCAATGATAACTTAAAGTTAGGTTAACTTTCATGTTTTCTAGAACTAAAATATTATAATATAAAAAATATATATTTTGTTGATAACAAAATCACATTTTTAATTAACACCTATAAAAAAATTACTTTACAAATACAAATAATAGCTTCAAAATGGTAAATCCCTCCACAACCAAATTACATTTATAATCATTTTTTTTAACAAGTCAAAATGAGATATATTAACAAAAAAAAATCTGCTCCATAGCACAAGGAGGGCATAAAGAAGCAGAACAAAATTACAACATTCAGTCCTTAAAGTTCAGATAGAGAAAAACAACGGTCAGCCAATCCCAAACAAACAAGGGGTTGTTGCCACCACATATGGTAACCAAATGGAAAGCTACATTTTTAGCTTTCAACCACGCTAGAGAAGTGGATTTTACCTTTTCCATAAGTTGCATGATTGATTTAACATTAGTAGAGAACAACCTATTATTTCGTTCATTCCAAAGAATCCAAATACAACATAGCCAAATCATGTGTAAGAATGAACGGCGAGAAGTGTACCCTCCTGAAGAATATTTGAATTTATTAAAATGCTCCATGACATGTTGAGGTTCCACAAAATACACACCTATCCAAGTCTTCACGAGTTGCCAAACAGAACCAAAAGTTGAACAATGTAAGAAGATGTTCTGTTGTTTCATTTTGGCCACATCCTTAAACACACAATTGAGAATCAATGGGAATAACACCACGACACAATAAATCATCCTTTGTAGGCAATCGGCTGCGGAAAAGTTGCCAAGCACATATAAACACCTATAGAGGAACATTATTATGCCACACCGCTTCCTAAACGACATCATGGTCGTGAATGTCCTGCCTCATGAGCATTTGATACACACCACGAACTGTATAGCCATCTTATGCATTCGGGCACCAAATTCAAACATCCAGACTAGAAGGGTCCTGCAAAGACACGTTAGCAAGTAAAAGCTTAACTTCCCCCACTAACTTCTCCTCCCACGCCAACAACCAACGCCTCCATCCCCACGCCAACAACCAACGCCTCCATCCCCACGCCTCCCCTTCCTCTCCCCACCCTAAAGCATGCATCTCTCCCACCGTAACGTCCTTGTTAGTGGACAAATCATACAACCTCTTAAATCTCTCCCTCAACGACACCGACCCTACCCAATAATCCGACAAAAAAATGTAGAAAAACCATTACCTACACGCTTCAAACCAACTCCCACCCTTAACTCCTATTCCCTCCTGAATTTTCACAATCTCACGCCACCAGGCTGACCCCCTCCTACCTCCATCTTTAAGGCGCCCTCTTTCCTCCCCATACTGGGAGGACATGACCTTAAACCACAGACCATCCCTATCTACGAGACACCTCCAACAACACTTTCTTAATAACGTTATATTAAATTCATGCAATCTCCTTACCCCCAAACCACCAATCTCCTTCTTCATGCATATAGAATTTTAGTCAACCCAAGAAATTTTCCTATTATCCTCACCCCCACCCCAAAATAATTGTATTAAAATAGATTCAATGGAGGAGAATATACCTGCAGGAGCTCTGTAAAAAGAAAGGGCATAGAGAGGCAATGAAGACATGACGGGTTTTAGGAGAATCAAGCGGCCACCGAAAAACAAATTTATGCTCTTCCAATCAGACAGTCTAGCCTTATGCGATCCATAACAGGTTCCTAGAAAATCAAGCGTCTAGCATCACCACCAATGGGGAGACCAAGATACATAAAAGGAATACTCCCTATTTTGCAGGATAAAACAGTGGCAGCTTCATTCAACCAAGACTCATCCACGTTAATACCAACCAACATACTCTTATGGTAATTTACATTCAAACCAGACATATCCCCAAATAACATAAGAATCGCCCGCAAGGCTCTAACATTCGCCCAACTCTTAGTACCTAAAAATAATGTATCGTCTGCGAATTGCAAGTGAGAGAGCATAGTTGCATTGTGCGCCCCAACTGAGTACCTAGTAAATAAATTCACAATCACTGCCTCAGTCATCAAGACGTTCAAATCTGCAGCTGCAATGAGAAAGAGAAAAGGGGATAACGGGTCACCTTGTCTCAACCCCCTCTTCAATTGGAACTCTTCAGTAGGACTCCCATTAACCAAAATTGAAGCGGTTGTTGTACTGACACACTCTTTCATCCACTTGCACCACAAAGTTGGAAACGCCATCCTTCCCATACCATCATCCAAGTACCCCAATCCACATAATCATACGCCTTCTCAAAATCTACTTTAAACAATAATAAATCTTTTTTCATCTTACAGGCCTCATCAACCACCTCATTAGCTATAAGAATGTCGTCAAGAATTTGTCTATCCTTTACAAAGGCTGATTGTGACTCTGAAATAACGGTACCCATAACTTTTCTCAACCGGTTGGCCAAGACCTTCACCAAAATTTTATACAAGCACCCCACTAGAGCAATGGGTCGAAAATCATTCAGGTGTTGAGGGTTATCAATCATAGGAATCAGAGCAATGAAAGTACTATTGATTCCTTTAAACAGACGACCGTTGTGATGAAACTCATTAATAAATCTCATAATATCACTTTTCAAATCCAACCAGAAGTCTTTTATAAAACCCAAATGAATACCATCCAGTCCAGGACTCTTGAAACTATCACAGGTCCACACCTCAACCTTCACCTCCATCTCACTAAACGGGTAAGTCAAAAGAGTACCTTCAGCAAACGATAAGCTACGAAATTGTAAATTATCCACCCGAGGTGGAATTATGTATGGCGCTTGAAAGTGGTCATAGAAGTGATTATAAACCGCATCCCGAACATTACAAACGCCCTCCACCAGATTATCACCAACCAGAATAGATGAAATAACATTACTACGGCGTCTGCCTGACATGATAGCATGAAAGTATTTAGAATTTGCATCCCATTCGCGAAGCCATAATAACCTGGATTGTTGCCATGTGATGCTCGCGTTTGACCTGGATAAAGACTTAAGGTCGCTTGTCATGTTATGTAATTCAACCACTTCCACTTATGATAAGACATTCACCTCTCCCCTCGACTCCATCACGTCAATCTGAGATTTTAAAGATTGAATTATGGCTGGTAAATTCGTAGTGTGTGTTAAATGTCAATCTTTAAGAGCTGATTTTAGTAACTTCAATTTTTCCTTCACAACATATCCCCCCCCCCCCCCCCCAACCCTCCACAATAAAAGATTGCCACTTTGAACGAACAAACTGATGGTACCTTGGTAAATCCAACCAACATTTCAGCATGCGGACCGGCCTTGGCCCCCAATTCTCCTCATCAACTGATAAAACCACTGGACAATGGTCAGACAATCCACGTAATGGTGCGACTTGCAAAGAATTTGGCCACTGAGAGCACCACTCTTCTGATAACAAAAAGCGATCAAGGCGACTCATAGAGTTTCCATCCCCTTTGTACCAAGTAAAATTACGACCATGAAGTGGGAGTCCACCAACAGATTATTATCAATAAAGTCATTGAAGGGATCACAATCCAAGGAACGAATAGCAACCGCCCTCGACCGCCTTTCCTCCATATTCCGAACCGCATTGAAATATCCACAGAAACAAATATTTTTTCCCACTAAATGTTGCATGTAAACAAATAAAGCATTCCATAATGACTGCTTAGCTCCATTATCACAAGGTGCATAAATATTGAACAAGTAAAATTCATCATTATTATGAATAAATCGACCATGAATGATTAAAACATGCTCCATACTAACCGATGACCAAACCTCCACCGCAGACGAATCCCACATAGTTAACAAACCTCCCGACGCTCCCTCTGCCGGGCGATATTGATGGGATAAAATCACAAGTGCACGGTTCTTTCGAAATAGTAAAAAGAGAGTATCGTTCCAATAGGGAGTTGTTTAATTCAATTAACTTTAGTTGATGATTAGAGAGAGTTGAATTTGCAAAGTTGGGGTTTTTTAACGGTTGAAAATAATATTAAAAGAGAGCCTTGGGATTATTGGTTCGTCATGGCGACAAATGTAACGCGCTCTTTGTTTATTTGATTATTTTTATAGAGTTTAGAGTCTATTATATGATTTATGTGATTTAATGATTATGTGGTGTGTTATTATTTTATTAAGTGGCCTTATTTTATTATTTAATAGAATAAGATTTGAAAATAAAATAAATATTGAGATGAGGAGCTGTTTTGAGAATTTAGAAAGTTTAGTGGGATAAGAGGAAATAAGATAAAATAGATGGGAAGAGATAAATAGGAGAGACTAGGGTTAGAAAGTTTTCACGTGAAACTGCTTTTGGAAAAGGGAGAACCAGAGAAGATAGGAACCAAGAGAATAGGCTGCCAATCAATAATTCTAAGGTAAGGGTGGGACTAATATTCAATTATCTTAAGTCATTGATTCTGAAAATTGTATTTAACTTGTTGTAGCTTTAGTTTTGAGAATTTGGAATTAGGGTTAAAAGTGATGAATTGAGGATTAGATGATGGAAAACTGTTAGATTGATGTAGAAACTGTGTACAGACCTTAGATAATCCATATGATGACAATTGGGATCAGTTTAAAGGTTAGAACCATGAGATTATGTGTATTTTTGAGAAAATCTGCATTCTGCCCGAGCTGACATTCATCGCTCGCCTCAGCGAGCAGCTTGCCTCACCTCGCGAGTGATGAACTTCATCGCTAATCAAAAGTTTACAATCAAGACGGCTAAATTATAGGGATAAGAATAAAAGCTGATATCATAAAGATGTAAACAAAATATTTACATAATCGGAATAAAGAAAACTAAATCAGGGCAGCAACTCAAGAAGAGAGAAGGGGACTACTAATCACAGCCATATGATGCCTTTGAAACTTAGTTTTGTGGTGCATATTTTAGACGCGCAGATTAACAACTAATAAATATTTCTTTAGTATAAATTTGTCGCATTGGTAGATATACACCAACATGTTTAAGCGACAGCCCTTGACTTTTATTAATTGTCATTGCAAATGATACAGTCAAAGGAAATTGTTTTCATTGAAACTTAAAGGGAATCCTGACATCTAAAGGCGATATAGATAGCCTGGATACAAAAACCTGATCACCAACATTACTTTCGGAAATGACCCTCCCCTCAATGGCGTATCTTCCCATCTTAGTGATAACCAATTTGGTTCCTTTGCATAATCCATATCGTGTATCTATATTTCTCAACAACATAACTGGCACACCAACCTTTAACCTTAATTTGTGATTAGGCAGTCCATAAGTAGTGATGGTGTTGAGGAATTCGGGTGGATGAACATCGTCAATATGATCACCGTTTAAGTTACGATGAATAGGTGAATCATAACTCAAATAAACCTTCTCCTCACTTGGAACCATGTCCAACATATAGCCGTTGATCTTCTCAACTATGGAATGTTTTGTTGTCAATATAGCTCTATTTTAAAAGTAACTAATGTCTGCCACTCATGCTCTCCAAGATGTTTGGTTAAAACGGTAAAATTATGGTTGAAACAGTAAAATTATGCAATAGGGTTTAGGTTAAAATTAGGGCTTACAGATTAACTTTAATAGATAAGAAGATTAATAACTAGACCACCGACCCGTGCTGTCGCACATGCCATATTGCAGTATATATGAGAATAATGTATATCAAATAAAATAGTTGATGTTAAGTTGTATAGTTCAATTAAATCAAGTACATGATTTAAAACATAAATTATGAAATAACTTTATAGACTCGTCAATCCACATGTCTATTAAAAACCACGAAATAACCGGATAGATTTAGAATACTGAAATGAGAAACTTACAAACAAAAATAAATCATATTTTTATATATGATAATATGATTAACATCTTTAGCATGTTGAATTTTAATGGGCTAGTTTACCTTCTTAAAAAAACTTCAAATGAATTTCATTTTGAGTATATAGCAAGAAGAGTAAATAGTTTTTTTTTTTGAAGAAATTAAATTAACCCACGTAAATTGGCACCGGAAAGAAATAGTGGCTTAATTGAACTTATTTCAGCGAAGTGAGAAGTTTCAAACAAACCTGCATATGGAGATGTCCTCCTCTTCTAATTTGTCGTTACTAATTCAAATATATTATGTGGAGGAAGTACGATCAATGCACATATTCCATTCAACAATGTAAATGTAATGCATCCAAATTTTAAAACTGTAAAATATATATGCAATTTTAGATAAAACTACTACTTGCAGCGATTTGTCAAAAACAAAGGTTTTTTGAAGAAAACAAAATCATATATGTTTTACTTGCTGATTAAAAAAACTATATATATTTAGAAACTGAATCACATTCATTTAAAAAAGAAACAGCAGAATCATATAGAATATGAAGGAAAAAAAATAGAGATCCACAAAGAAGCAGTAACAATACTTCATTTTCTTGGAATTAAATTCACATATTACAGATTATAACGTTATTTTCATTGAAATTGAAGAACGAATTAGGGAAACAACAATAGAAATAATAAATTCAAAGTGGTGGTCACTATCTTAGAAGAATAGCGTGCAGTGAGAAGAACAGCGCCGTCGGTAACGACCTTGGTGAGAATCATCTTCCTTGCTGTGTTTTTTATTGGTTGTATTTTGTTCCTTACCAAACATAATTTGTTCACAATGCTGTAGATATTATTATTTGCACATTAAAACACAAAAAGATTCACGCTGAAATGTGGTTGTGGTTGCGATGAAGGAGGTTTGGCCGGAAACGATGGTGTGCTGCGATCTGAAAAGCTCATCTAAACAAATTGTGAAAGAGGGGAACAGAGAAAGAGAGGGAATGAGAGATGAAATTAACACACACAAATAGCAACAACAAAATACGTAACAAAGCATAGAAACCTAACCTGAAACACCTGCGATGGATAGATTCGGTATGGAAGAACCGACAAAAACTGGAGCAAGAAATAAAGTGTTGAAATAAAGATTATCTGAAAGAAAACTATTTGTTTTGTTCAAAAAAATAGGAGTGATTTGTTTTGTTCAGAAAAATATGAGGGATTTGTTTCATTCAAAAGAATAAGAGATTTCTGCAACAACACTCACCGCCCTTTTATATTAGAGTAAATTACACTCCCCTCCCCTCAAAGATGCTTGAATTACACTTCCCTCCCCTCTTAAGTTAAAATATACACTCCCCTCCCCTCTTATTCAAAACATATTAGAAAAAATTTCACCCTGCTCCCCTAAGAGAAGCTTGAATTACATCCCCCTCCCCTCTTATGTTAAAATCTACACTTTACTCCCTCAATATTCTTTTTTATTATTTCTAATAATTGAGCAAAAAATAATAATTTAACACACTTAAAAAAAAAATAGTATTGCGAGTCTATTTTAATATAATAAAAAATTGAATGCATATTTTTCGTTATTTTTTATTCACAATTTCATTAACATGTAGTTTTAAACCCTATTATAAAATATGAAACAACCCAAAACAAAATTAAAATATGTGGAAAATTACTAAAATCATTAAAGCATGATTATTTAAAAGTTAATTTTATACTCTAATTTATAAAATCAATAGAAATATATTTAAATTTAATTATCATTGACATTTAAACTATAAAGAAATGAATTAATTTTTCTTAAATGATGATTCAAAATTAATATATATTATAAGAGTATTTATTTATGTTCAAATAGATTAAAGTGTAGTGCATATTTAATTATTAAGGGAGGAGTTTGTAATTCAAACATCTTATATTGGAGGGGAGTATAACTTTTAACATAAAAAAAATATTGAGGGAGTAAAGTGTATATTTTAACTTAAAAGGGGAGGGGAGGGGAGTATAATTCAAACATCTTTGAGGGGAGGGGAGTGTAATTTACTCTTTATATTAATGGTGTTTACCTCATCACTTAAATTGCATTATTTAAACATTACTCCCATGATGTACGAGAAATTCACTACCAAATCTTATTTATCTTATCGTATATTTCATAGTACACAAAGCAATATTATACAAAAACAACACTGTACATGATTTTCCCTAAAAAAAAACAATCACCGAACATGATTCATACACTATCATGTGAAAATTATATCATAATAAAAGTTGTTACAAGGAAAATATAACAAAATAATAATAAAAATTATTACAAGAATAAGATAAACTAATAATAATAAGATTGTTACAAAAATAATAGAGTAAATTACATTCCTCCCTTAAAGATGTTTGAATTACACTTCCTTCCTTTCTTATGTTAAAATATACACTTCCCTCCCCTCTTATTCAAAACATTTTAAAAAATATTTCACTCCCCTCCTTTGAGAGAAGTTTGAATTACATTCACCTCCCCTATGTTAAAATCTACTCTTTACTCCCTCAATATTTTTTTTTTACTTCTAATAATCTATAAAAAAAAAAATAGTCTAACAAATTTTGAAAAAAATAGTATTAGAGATTCATTTAAATATAATCAAAATTTGAATACATATTTTTCGCTATTTTTTATTCACAATTTCATTAACTTCTAGTTTTAAACCCTATTATAAAATATAAAACAACCAAAAATAACATTAAAATATGTGAAAAATAACTAAAGTCAATTAAGTAATGCTTATTTAAATGTGAATATTATACTGCAAATTATAAATTTAATTATAATTGACAGTTAAATTATAAAAAAACGAATTTATGTTTTTTAAATCGTGATTCAAAATTAGTATATTATAAAAATATTTATTTATGTTAAAATAGATTAAAGTGTAGTATATATTTAATTATTAAGGGAGGGGGTTGAAATTCAAGCATCTCACAAGGGAGGGGAGTATCAAATTTACTTTTCAAAGGAGTGAAGTGTATATTTTAACATAAGTGGGGAGGGGAGTGTAATTCAAGCATCTTTGAGGGGAGGGGAGGAGAGTGTAATTTACTCAAAATAATATAATCTAATAATAATAATAAAAGTTGTTACAAAGTTAATATTGAGATTTGAAATTAATTTAAGGATAATTATGACAATGTAATGAAATTTTAAAGAGATTTGTTCCCCTCCCCTCCCCTTCAAAAAATTGAACCAAACACTTCAAATTAAAAATTTCTCCTCCCCTCACCTCCAAAACTCTAGAACCAAACAGACTCTTATGAATAAAATTGAAAGAGCAATAAACAAACTAAACAAAATGAAGGTGAATTAATACTACAAAATCAATAGTAATAAATTTTAATAAATATTATATTAATGCGGGCTACCCGGAGCTCGGTGGGCTAGCCCGCCATAGGCTCAGGCTTATACGGGCCTGGGCTTAAAATGTCCAGTTTTAAACAGGCTTAATTTTTATGTTCAAGTTCGGTACTTTTTGGGCTTTTACAGCCGAGTAGATCCGATCCGTTTTGACAACTCTAATTATCTCACTTATTTTTTATTTTTTTTAAAAGAATAGATAGTCTCACTTCATCATCATAATTTTTTTTTTGAAAGACTTCATCATCATAATTGAATCCGTCAAAAATCAAATATTTGAATAAGTCAAAAATCAAACATAAATTTGATTTTTTATTTTGGTCTAAATATTTTCGTGTAAATAATTTTTTGGTCTAAGTATTTTCTTATAAATAATTCATCTAGTCATATTTATAAGCAAAAAAGTATTTTGAGATTCATTCAATATATAATGTATCTGATCTTTATAAAGACCAAATACATTATGTATTCAATCAACCTAAAAGGTACATTTTTGTTTATAAAAGTGACTGGAGAGAGTATATTACAAAGAAAAATAAAAAAATTCATATTCATATAAATGCTCTGAACCATTTTTGAATTACAACTACGGTTAAAGTTACACAGAACACAACAATGGGAACACGAAAGAGACTCATCTCTCCAACAACACAACCTTCTTCTCCAGATCAAAAACCTCAACAACAAATCACTGACCCACCAATTGCGCCTCCAAAATGGGGTTTTCTTTTCAAGCTCTCTCTCTTTTCCATCCCTTATTTCTACCTCATCTTCTTCCATTTCACCATTGATTCTCATCTTCGAAGATCCATCATCATCAATGCTGGATTGAGTCTTGTTGGATTCTTTGTTACTGTTAGAATGATCCCTGTTGCTTCTAGATACGTTCTTAAACGGAGTCTTTTTGGTTATGATATTAATAAGAAGGGTACTCCACAAGGGAATGTTAAAGTGTGAGTCTTTCTACAATTTTTTTTTATTTTTTATTTTTTTTATGTTAATTCTGTTCATTAATCATGTGGGTTTGTCTTAGATTTTGATTTTATTTAATAATCATGTTTATCGTTGTTGTTTTCAATGTATTGAATTGACAGAGAATTCATCATTTTGGTGGGATATAGCTTCAGTTTAGGATCATAATAATTTCAGTCATATTTATACATATTTTCTCTTTTCTAATTGAGTGTACATCTAATTATTTGTTTAGACCCTGTTTGGATAAACATATAAGCTATTTCTATAGTAAAAGATACACAAGTTAACGAGTCAAAAGTAGAAGAAATATTGTGTTGTAATCAATGCATTGAACTTAATTTTTTTTACTTTTGATTAATTGAATGCACGAGAATGTTTCTACTTTTGGGTTTCTTAAAATGTGCCAAGTTAGCATGCATGACCCTAAAAGATAAAATAAAGTCATATTAGTTTCGCATAAGTTATAAGCTGTTTTTATAACCTATTCTGGAGTGCTTATGAAATAAGTTGGAAACAACTTATGGACATGTCATAAGTTATTTCCATAAACTCCCCCAAACAGACCCAAATGTGTTTATAATAAGATTAAGTAAGTCAATCCAAACACAAGTGTAATTGCTCCTTCAGTTCTAAAATGAGATATATGTAAATTTCATGTGGAGGTTTAAGCTCCTCTTTTGATCATATACATGTTGTTACCAATTGTTCATCACATCCTTTTGGTTTTTTATGTTGATTATTAGTCTGGGTTCACTCAGTGGTAAGAGCTTAGCATTTTAACCTCGAGGTACTGAGTTTAAATACCCTCTGGGACAGTTGTAACATGGCCATTAGCGTCGCTTTAATAAAAAAAATTCCCTTCCTCAATTTAAAAGAAATATGTGGTTCTCTCTCTTTGAATTCTGATACATGTATTGTAAAATGTCTATGGTGTTACTATTTAGCAGACCAATTATTCTATTTGATAATTCTTCAAATATGGATATGTAAATTATAGTCATTCAGATTGTTCGCCTAGAAGTTAGAATACTTTTTTTACTTCGAGTCGCTGAAATGATATAATTATATTTTTCCTTTATCATTGGGATTCTTGAATGAGGCATCTTCATTTTACATTTTAATTTCATATATATAATAATAAGAATAAGAATGTGGATGTTAAAATGGTTGATGGTTTAATTTAATCATCAACTAATATGCTTGAAACATGTGCACATAGAGATTGAAATGCTCAGGTGTACTCTAGAAGAAAGGTTATATCCTTTGGTTAAAATAGTAAGTTGAAGATGGTAGGAGAAATATTATTAATCTTTTTTAGTACAGTAAAAGTTATAAAATTGAAGCTAAAAAGTTCAATTAGAGAACAAAACTTTAGCTAGGGTGAATTTGGTTTATGTATGTCATGCATGCATAGCAAGAAATAAAATTCTATTCAACTAAATAAATTTTTGGTACTAAAGTTTTGATTGTGCCGTATTTTCCAATGCAGGCCTGAGTCATTGGGTATAGTTGTTGGTATTGTCTTTTTGGTTGTTACAATAGTATTTCAGTATTTCAACTTCACAGCAGATTCCAATGTAATTATATTTTGTAAGTTACAAACTAAAAGTATGGTAATCAAACTAGTCAGGAGGATCATGATTTTAAATTGCGGTTGTTGTTATTCTGCAAACTTTTATATTGCAACAAAGTTCAGCCAATGCAGTCGAAATTGCGGTTGCAGAGACCTCAAATCCTTTATATTGCGCTTGCAATTTTAGTTATCAATCACAATTTAAAATCATTATCCGTACCATACGTCTTGAGAATGATATCAATAGAATATTGGAGCATTTAAATATATCAGAAATTATGATTTTGCAGTGGCTTGTGGAGTACAATGCTGCTTTAGCATGCATCTGTTTCATGACATTGCTTGGATTTGTCGATGATGTCCTTGATGTCCCTTGGAGAGTGTGAGTATACAAGTTTTCATTATTTTCTTCCAGGATTTATTCATGTCAACTAATGTTAGAATAATTTCTTTTTTTTATTTTATGGTCGATGTAAAGAACAGAAAATTAGTACTACCATCAATTGCTGCACTCCCTTTGTTAATGGCATATGCTGGACACACAACCATAGTTATACCAAAACCACTTGTACCACACATTGGCATAGAGATTTTGGATCTTGGTAAGCTTTAGATACCTCTATGCAAATGACGCTTCAAGAGATACTAATAACTCTAAAATCTCATTACCTTGACTTTTTTTTAATCACGCAGGATGGATATATAAACTATATATGGGACTATTGGCTGTTTTCTGCACAAATTCCATCAATATACATGCTGGACTAAACGGACTTGAAGTCGGACAGACAGTGGTTATTACATATGCTGTAAGTCGAAAAGCTTGTATAAGTAAATAAGATATACTTTGGTCATAGAAAATGATTCATACTATGGATTTGCAGATTCTGATACACAATATTATGCAAATTGGAGCGTCAACAGATCCGGAATATAAGCTAGCACATGCATTCTCCATTTACTTGGTGCAGCCATTGCTAGCAACCTCTTTGGCCTTACTTTCTTACAATTGGTATTTAATAGTATATCTCTATCATTTTATTTGAAACCTTATATTCACATATAACTGAGAGTAGCTCGCTGAAAGTCTGTTGTTGTTTTTGTTCTAGGTATCCATCTTCAGTTTTTGTTGGTGATACGTATACATACTTTGCAGGGATGACAATGGCTGTGGTTGGTATTTTAGGCCACTTTAGGTATATCCTTGCTTTATCTGACAAAAATATTAATTTGGCTATCCTTTTTTATGTGTTTTCAGTGCTAATCAAGTTAAAACTTGGAATTAATTTTTCTAATTTCTTGTCTGACTTGAATTTTTCCCTTTCTTTCTGATAAGTGATTTTGCAGTATTTTATGTAAAAACCTGTAGTTTTTCTCTCTGTATGTTAGATAAAATACCTGTTTAGAAAATGGACCATTTGATTTTTCATCTCAACCATAAACTTGTAATAATAACCTTCCGAGTCTATAATGTATAAATATCTCAATTTCTTCCTTCTTCCTTAAAATATTTATAAATATGTTTATTGATTAACTTATAAAAAAGAAGAATGCTTTGGAATAATATGACTTTCTGAGTTTTGTTTCAAATGCTACAATGTATGCGGTCAACGGATGACGTAATTAGCAAGGCATCTACAAGGATCTGGACAAAGAGAGAGAAACATTATTATAAATCTTAAATTTCGTACACTGGGATTTATTGTATTATAATGATTATTATTGTTTGTTTTCTAATAATCTCTCTTTCATTATTTGCTTCAGTGAAACGCTCTTGATTTTCTTCCTACCTCAAGTTTTGAACTTTCTCTTGTCACTACCTCAGGTTTGACACTAACAGAATCTCTCCATTTTGGATAAATTGAATCTCTTCTGAACATGTTTTCTAACATAGGATATACATTTTCCTTCAGCTTTCTGGCTACATTCCATGTCCACGTCATCGTTTGCCGAGGTATGCTTCACATGGATTTAACTAGTTTGATGCATCTTGTTTGGTTGAAATCTCACATGTCATCTACTCATTCAGGTTTGACCCTCAAACTGGACTACTGACCGGAACAAATGATGGAACCCTCGTCAACTTCTTTCTAAGAAAATTAGGCCGGAAATCCGAGAAATCACTTTGTATATATCTTCTTATTTTCCAGGTGATGATTCCCCGCTCTTTTGTTTAATTTTACCTTTTTGGTTTGTAATTCGACTAATATCTAAGTTGAACTTGTATTTTTGTTTTGTTTTGGGGACAGGGTATTGCATGCTGTTTCTGTTTCATGCTGAGGTATTTCCTTGCTGGTTGGTACAAATGAATAACTAAGCTGATAAAGTAAGACATGGAAAATGAGAACCACCTGAGAGATTGCATTGTTGCATAATCATTTTTGTAGAAAATCTTATTTAGTGTAATTGGATATAGGAATTTCTCTTGTTACTTGAATGCTGCATGATAAACATCACAACTTCAAAAAATACACGTTTGGAAATGTTAAACCTAGCAACATTTTATATGTCATACCTTCACAACTAAGTTAATTTCTATTTTATATGATCATCAGTCTTGTAACACCCTAGTATTATCTACTTTATTGTACTCCAATCACGTGTTATGATTCAAAATAGCATATGAAAAAATAGACTTGGGATAACAGAATTGGTTGAAGTAAATGGGCATGTGGCTTGTGATCCCATATGACCATGATGGTCATTACGTTGCCCTTCACAGTGGCAATTGTCTAAAGTGAATACTGAGTATTGGGAGCAATAGGCTCAAGAGTACAACCTGACCTGCTCAATCAGGCTCAAGTTATAGCTCTCAATGGTTGGGATTAACATATCAATTTATTTTGACCATGATAGTCACATTATAGTGTAATTCTTTCTTTACGTTGTGAATATCACGGGGTAATATAGCACGATCTATATGCACATTGAATTAGGATGATTTGTTACTCTGATTTTAACAATACTTTGATAATTTTAACAATAGAATATTGATGAGGATTTTTGACGTGGTCGAAATAAGAAAGGAGCCTAAACCTTGCAAAAGTAGATGTTCGGTAGTTCAACTAGTTTGAGGTAAGAGATTAGAGAAATTGATGAGTTAAATGTCCAAGATGTGACAAGAAACAAAATATTAACATAACTAACATATTGACATTTATCATTAAAAAAACGTTGTCAAATAGCAATACAAACAATAAATTTGGGTTGTTTTGTCAATCTTATTTTAGATGTGGCAGTAGTAAAAATAAAGAGGATTGCAAGGGAAGGAAAACGATACAATTTTCAACAAGAATAAAATTAAATTTGATAAAAAAATAAATAAAAAAAACTTCAGTCAAATTGGAGAAAACATGTCCTTGAAGTTCTCCCTTCTATACTGAGTACTGACTTCTATGTCCTTTTATCTTTTATAATTACCAATCATGCCCCTGAAGTGGAGTTTGCACCCAAAACTTACTACACATTTTTTTGGGTAATATTTTTGGGTAATATACTTGAGTGTTCTTTGCTCAATAAAGGTTAACTTCTACTCCCTCTGGTCTCAAATGCAAACAACTTTTCACTTTTTAGGTTCATTCAATATAGACCACATGCAATATTTATTGAATGCACCTAAAAAGTGAAAAATTGCTTACATTTGAGACCGCAGGAAGTACAACATCTTCATTTCTGACTTAGCCCAATCAAACTTCTTTTAACCTTATACTTAATTTTGGTGAAAAAAAAATCCTTATACTTAATTGTTATTACTCGAGAACTAATTAATTAAACTCAATAGTTGTTTTCAGTTCTATTGTCTAATTAATGTTTTTGGGATGTTACAGTTGTTATTGCAGTATGATAAAATTTGAGATAATAGAAGTTAAGACAAGTTAATACTGAACTGTTATTTTGAGGTTTGTCTAAGCCTGTTTAGTGTAGTATGTCACTGGTAATGTTCCAATCAAACAAATATTAAGACGTGAAATATGTATTTATATAGTATGCCACATAAAAACACTGAATAAAAGACAATTTACTCATGCTGCATCAAGTGAGGAAGAGTATAGCAATATTTCCATTCTCAGCCTATGTCTCAAATGAGTCGAGCTACAGAGTCAAGCTAAGCTTTTGTTTCTATCAAAAATGATTAATCTGATTCCTGTCACTAAGGCCCGTTTACAAATCGTATATCATTCAAATAGCCTTAGTCAACATCCATAGCATGCTCACTAGTAGTGCCGCTGGACCACAGCTTTATGGTGCGATCATGGGAGACGGTAACAATATACCCACCATCTGCAGACAGTAAAAATACATGCCAAAATCAGTACAAGGGAGGCAAAAATAACATGGACACATACGAACCATGCTAATCTCTTAAGTATCGGACAAGTTACATGATTATAGTTTGAAGCTTTTATATTGTGTGACAAGAATATATTCCACTGGAAAAAAGTACAAATACCTTTAAAGCACATAAACTAGGACATACAAAGAAAACAGTTCCCAAACACAACAACTGGCACATATTACATATATTGCTCGATCTTGGAACATAAGATGTTCTATTTTTTCCTTTTGTGATGATAATGTTTCGAAAACACACTCAAGGTTTGCACTCCATATTTCTAAACAAATTTCTAGCTTATAAGCCACATGAGAAGTTTTTTTTTCTCTCTTTTCTGAAACGGCAAATTATATTATTGAAGGCCGTTTCCCAGAACAAGTTGTAACAGGGAGGGCGAGAGAAATACAACACTGTGGCAGACCTAAATGTGTGACAACAACCACCTGGCTGGTCCACAGAAAGAAAAAAAATGAAACCAAAAACTAATACACCCAACTCAAAGAGCCCAAAGGCCAAGCCTAAATCAGAAAACCAAAACCACCTAAAGAAAAACAACTAGTGCAGTCACGGGATAAACAACCAAACACAGGGACAGCAGGCACACCAGAATAACATCTCCTAAGGAAAAACAGCCTCTGAACCTGCACAGTGCCGAAAACAGTGCACAGCAAACGGAAACCAGTGGAGATTCCAGCCGGAATTTGCCCAGAGATAACGACAGAACAGGAAAACACGCAGACACGGCGATAAAGCGGACTGCCCATGCTCTAATCAGACCCAGAAACTACTCTCAGCATTCTCAGTCCGCGAAGCTGTCAATACGGTACCTATACTGTAAATAACTCAAAAGACAGTATCCGGGGTCCCAACGCCACATGAGAAGGGTATGTAAAAGGAAAATAAAACCCTCATTTTTCAGCATGGCAATATGATAATAAACGAATGAAAAACCATTGCTCCGGATTTCCTTTCACTTTGGCAACACTGCATAATCTGGAGTAGAGATCATTTTCATAAATGGGAGATCTCCGTTGTTATGGTTTTGAATGCATAAACGACTATCTCACTATAATAAGAAATGTGTGTCTTTACACCTAACACTAATGGAGCTTTCCACTACTTTTGGAAAATGGAGAGAATTCTTACCCCCTCAGTCTGTGGCAAGAAGGAAACACATGCAGTAAAACAAAGCTTGCATATTTTTTTGTTTCACTGAATTTTCCAGGGAAGCTTGCTTGTTCAGTTAATTACAACAAACTATTCCGATATATATATTCATTACCATTTCAAAACATCCTCTAGTTAACTTTTTAATTCATCATTTACAATTGAAGGCAGAACATGGGTGAGGTCAAATGGACACATCAATCACATAATAATGGAATAACACATAAATTAGCAAAAAAGGTGCCACATATGTATAATTCATTTATAAGATAGAAATCCTACCTCCAAGAACATCCAGAGAAGTAACTTTAGCTTCATGTCCCAATAGTGTCTTCACAGGCTTAAAGTCCCGGCCTGACCAAACCTGGAGTTAACACATAAATATAAGTATACTCAAACGAAATAAACTACTAAATGACTTCTTTACAAGAATAGTTATTCTAGGTAGAAAGAAATTGAAAGGTATACCTTGGCCGTCATGTCATATGAGGCAGTTACCAAAAAGTAACCCTCCTGTGGCTCAAATTTGACCTGTGATATTAGATTAGAGTGCGCGGGAATGGTGTACAAAGACTTCTTCTTCCTCAAGTCCCAAATACGACAAGTGTTATCTTCACCACCGGTGGCTAAATGATATCCATTGGGAGAAAAACTGATGCCAAGAATCTAAAAATGAAATTTAAGAATGGTCAGCCTGACAAATATTGATGGAAAAACAGATAGAAAGATGGATAAAAGAGAAGAGGGCGATCCTTGATATCTTACCGATTTGACATGACCTTCTAGTGCAAGAACACTTCTCCCAGTTCGAAGGTCCCATACACGAGCCAGAGCGTCTAGTCCACAAGACGCAGCTAACGATCCATCATGATGGAAATCCAAACCATATACACTTCTACTATGGCCTTCTTGAAGAAGCAACTCCTCTTCTGTTTCAACATCCCATAACCTCCATGTCTTGTCGTAGCTAGCAGTGCCCAAGTACTTCCCTGATGGATGGAAGGCAATGCGTGCAAGACGTTCAAGATGACCCTTAAATGTTCCCAAAAGAGCTCCTTGATCATTCCAATACTTTGCTGTCCGGTCAGCAGAGGCAGTTGCTAAATGATTTTTGTGCACAGGAGAATAAGCAACATCAGTAGCACGCTGGGTGTGCCCCTTCAAGGTAGAAACTTTTTTAACATTAGGCATGCTCCACAACTTGGTAGCTCCAGTGAAAGAACTAGAAAAGAAAAAAAGCCATTAGAAGATTAGACAAGGCAAGTAAGATGGAAAATTAAACCTTAAGCTGCACAATTTGCAAAAAAGACATACCAGGTAGCAAGCCCTTTTCCATCCCGGGAGAACGAGCAACCAGTAAGTGGTCGATCATCTCCGATTTCACTGAATTCAAGATTCAAATTCGCTGCCTGCTTCAATGTCCAATCAATCTCCGCATCCACATCTTCATCCGGATCCTCTCTTCTTCTCTGGGCACGTTGAATACGCAATGCGGCCTTTACTAAAGAATATTTCGCAATATCAATCCTTGCATCAAGGAGAGACTTTGACCCTTCAGTGTAAAAAGGATACTGCAGATCATCCTCAGCCTCATCTTTTGGAGCAGAAGTTGCGGCCTCTTCATCCTCAAGAGCTTTCATTAGCTTTTCCAGCTGACCATCCGCATCCAGCTTTGCCATAATCATCCGCAACCTATCTCGTCTCTCCATCTCCCTCTCACCAAAGAGAGTAATCGGCTCACCAAGATGGCGAAGACGGGCCCTCACTGCCATGTCATTGGTGGGAACAGCAAGAGCAGCAGCTCGCCTCCTCATCATAAGGTCTTGCATGGCTTTCTCCTGCCGCTCCCTCACCAGTCTACTCTCTTCTGATATCTCATACTCCCCAGTACCCTTATTAATTCTGGTGGCTGCACCATCATCATCATCCGAATCAGAATCACTAGACCCAACCTCGCCATTTTGCGGTACCGGCGGCCTAATAACCGGTGGGCGGATTGGGAGCGGTGCCAGAGGTCGGACAAGAGAGGAAGGAGCTGTAGGAATTGGAGCCAGAGGTGGCAAGACAGGAGTAATAACCGGTGGTTGAGTTGGCTGGGACGAAACTAGAGGGTTTTGATCTTGAATATCAGAAACAGGTACAGACGATTCAGTCGTTGTTGAATTTTCCATCTCCACTTTCATGATTCCTAGCAAAGAAATTAAACAAAATCTTAAAATTTTGTAAAACCAAACTATAGCACATTAATTAAAAACAAAAGTGTTGTAATATCGTGAAAGAACCAGAATTACAAAAGCAAAAAGAATGCATAAAGGAATAGAAAACTCTAAGTAGCATAGTAAAAATCCTTATACTAATTAATCAAATATATGTTTTGAAAGTGTAATAATTCATTACATATTACACTAACACGAATTTACAAAACACAAGAGTAGTTTTACAGCATCATCCCATAAATCTATAACTCATATTATCTTTGAGAACATTTATCGAACAGTTTAGATGCAATTTGAAAAACTAAAAGAAAAATAAGAATTGTTACCTCAAACGACCAACCTTCAAAATCCCTTGCGCTCTCTGGGATCACAAATTCAGTGTCTCTGTTCGCTCGGTTGTGTTGTGCTGTGTGTGTGAGTAAAGAAGAAAATGCGACTCACTCACTAATTAATTGTTTCTTCCAATATTTAGATAGTGAAGAGAATTAAAAAAAACAGAAAGAAAGAAACTTGTTGCTTCAAATTCATCTTCCTTCCGC
Organism: Medicago truncatula; assembly: GCF_003473485.1. NCBI lineage: Eukaryota > Viridiplantae > Streptophyta > Magnoliopsida > Fabales > Fabaceae > Medicago > Medicago truncatula. The sequence continues at coordinate 15,783,300 of NC_053044.1, read as the reverse complement.
AAAAGATATGCGGATGTAGTGTCTAGATCCAGCAACCATGACCTGACCATGGTGTTGAAGGGATTTTCTATCTGGTATTAGAAAGTTTACGGGAAGGAAGGTGTTTAAGACTATTTATTATTGAAAACTTGAATGAAGAAAATTAGAAAGGGGCTGTAGATCTAGTTAGAGAGAAGGGAGGCGCAACATAACCGGTATAGGGTTTAGGTTTTCACTGCTCACCTTTTATTTCTTCTTTTTATTTTTAATTACATTTCATTTTATTTGAGATATATAGTAACTCCCTTGCCTTTTTTTTTTCCTTCTAATAATAACTTTTCTTAGGGAGGGTTATAATAATAACTTAGGTACCGTTTGGTCCGGCTATTTTTCAGCTTTTCTACGTTTTTAAGGAGAAGTTAGGCCAAACACAATATCAATAAAGTACCTTCGAAAAAGAGTACTTTTTTTAGAATGCATAAAATTGAATGGAATGAGCTTTAACCAAAAGTTGTTGAATGCTACTTCAAAAAACTATTTCTCCCCAATTTATTTCACAAGCATCTCTCTTCAACTCCCGCCGGCAACCTTTTGTTTTATTTTTTCAATACGCTTTTTTCATCCTTTTTTTTTTTTTTTAACCGGTCCATTTAATTTTTTAATGAGGTTCCATTTAAGTTTATTATCTATTTTTTTAAGGAATTTTATTATCTTTTTATCACTTATATATTAATTTCAATATCTTTTGATCATCACAACCACGCAAATATTTGTATTCACGCTGTCAATGAATGACACCGAATATTTTTATTCCCTTTCTTCAACCACGGAAATACACACACACATTAGTGTTTAGAGTAATACTTTATGTTCCTCTTTCTGTTTTTTTTTTGTTATGCTAATGCGTATAATTTTTGTTAGTGTTGTGTAATGCGTATAATTATTTTTATAAAATTTTGATTTTAATTAAAAGTACAAGTGTAGTTGCCTAAAAAAATTATACTTATATATAATTTACACATTTGTATTGTAACAAACTATGCATATCTTTTTCTTATTAAAAAAACTAAACATATCTTTTTCAATGACACCAGCAATGTAACAAATATAATATTATATATATAAATTCTTATCTTTTTGACCAACACTAAAAATATGGTATTCTTATAACAAAATTTGTTATAGAGTATAATTGGAAAAGAAAAAACCAATTATTCTCATTATATATACACACATATACATATTATAGATATGATTGAGCGTGACGAAGAAAGCAATATAAATGAAGAAATCAGTTCATATAATCCAGGAAGAGTGCAAGATGGAGGCTACATGAATAAAGTTAGAAATCAAATAGGAGTTGCGTTGATGGAGAGTAGAAATATTTGAGTTTGTGATGATTTATGTCTTTAAAAAAAAATGATTATTGTTTTTAATTTTCCAAACTACTTTGATATTATTTATGTTATTATTTGAGCCTCCTTAAATTATTTATCCTATTCAAATATTTAACAAGTCGTTTATATGATGATACAAATTTGTATTCATGTTACACAAAATAAACGTCATTGAGTAAATATAGTATTGATAAAAATATATCTTTTATATTTTAAACATTTTTTCCTTTCAAAAAATATTTTAGACATTTTTTTATTTATTATGTTAATTCATAATGAATTCAAAATTTTTTTATTTATAGACAATGCATAAATATATGCAAGGTCCCGGGTTCGAACCCCAGACACCACCAAAAAATAATAAATTCAAAGTTTTGTACAATATTTTGCCAAACAACTTTTAACTCAAAAATAACTTTAGAACTAAAAAAAAAATAAAGAAATCAAATAGCTTTAACCTTTTTCTTAAAGAGCTTTATTTTAACTTTGTTTTAAAGTAGCTTTTAGACCGAAAAAAAGTCTGGCCAAACGGTACCTTAGTTTGTCTTTTATTCTTCCGTTGGCTTTTTTTTTGTAGGAGTTTTTATTTTATTTTTAATAAGGCATAGCTTTATTGAAAATGATTTTGTTGTTGATCAACTTGGAAATCAAGCAAAGTCTTTTTTTAGTTCAACATGTGAAACTTGGTATAGTTTGGACATTTTGACTTGTAGGAAAATATTTGAATGTCCTCAATGCTTGCGTAATTGCTTACTATCGTAAAGCAACGATTCTTTCCTTTTTTTGTCAACATAGTGTTGTATTTATTTTTGCTTGTACAATTTGCAGCCCCTAGATCCGCTGCAGTGAAAAACATTAAGGAAAAAATTATTTAATGCGAATTGGAATGGAATCTCAAACATTAAACACGCAATTACACACATTGATCAATCTCAACCATTAATCAATCTCAACCATTAGTTAAGATCTCTATTAAAAAAAGAAAATTTTATGGTGAAGTCATTAGAATGACTTTTCAAAAGTGTTGTGAGTAACACCTCACTATTTATACAGTGATATCAAAAGTTTTGTCCCCTTAGTATCATCAATTCATCAGATTAACAAGAATACACTTAATCTAACTTTATCCTACCTTGTTTTAAGTGTAACACCCCACAAAGTGTAACACTCGTATGATATCAACAACTATGTTTGCATGTTAAAGATGCCAACGATAAAATAGTACGGTAAGTCCAAGATGTTGCAAGCATTACTAGATAAATTACTACTGATCATTAATCAGTAATCAACAATTTAAAAATAAATCAAACATTAAGATTAAAATTAATTTTTTCAAAAAAGTCAGTTTCACGAGTGCACCATAGAAGCTCCCTTAAAAAAATGAATAAGAGTCTAGTTGATATTACAAATTTTTGAAATACATACATTTATATTATTTATAATTTACTTCAAAACTATAATAATCAACTCAAAAGAAATAGACAGAATCTCGATCATTTGTTAACATGTGTCTTAAGAGTACATGTTAAATAACTTAAAATTGATAATTTTACATGTGTAAAATCAATATGTTGACTATTTAAAAGTTGGTTGCGTGACTTTTTTTTTTAAAGTTGGTTGCATGAGTTTTCTACATTAAGTACATTAATGTGTGCCCAATACCAATATAAGTTTTAGCCTCACAAAAGTGTCTCATTTAGACATGGCAATGGGACGGATCGGGGGCGGGTTTAAGCATCCTCGTCTCCGCCCCCGCTCTCATCCCCAAACCATATCGAAGGTAAAAATTGAACACCCAACCCCGCCCCTAATGTGGACGGATCTCCTGGACCCGCCTCTGCTCCCACCCGCAAAAACTCTATTTTTTTATTATTTTTTTGACAAAAATAAACGATATTCATTCATTCAAATTGATAGAGTACATCAATACAATACAAATTCAAATTCGCTAAAAACAAAAAGGATGAATCTGTGAGCAAACTCACGGCATCCATGTTAATAGCATAAAACGGCAAAGTACATATGCCTACAAATATGACTAATATGACTGTAATCATGTCTCCGGAATACTCATGTCTCCAGATCTGCAATGTTGACGACGCCAAAGTCATTGTCATTGATCGGATCTGCACTTGCTCAAAGCTGATCTTTCAACCTGAATCAAATAAACACCGCACTAAGACGGGAAATCAAAAACACACCGCACAAAGACGGGAAATCAAAACAAACAGAGTCGTTCAGAGACGAGGAAATCACAAAAACAAACAAAAGAAAACAGAAAATATGTGAAATCACTTATTCAATTAGGATAGAAGGAAAAACAATTTAGAGGAGTGATTTTTGGGTCAAAATTGACTCTAAATCACCCCTCTGAAAAGAAGAAGACGAAGAAAAGGGCGACGACTAGGGTTTGAGAAGGAGAGAAGAGAGAGGAAGAAAGGGGAAAAAACTCTATTTTTTATAAAATATTTAAAAAATGCATATTTTTTCATTATTTTTTAGCAACAAAAAACAATAATTATATTAATAATCCTCTTTAAAAAAAATTATATTAATAATTAAATATCTCTTGGATCGGATATCGAGTTTTAAAAAAAAACAATAATTATATTAATAATTAGATTGAAGAAGATGAGAAGATTCTTCTTCATCCAGAACTGAAAGGAAAAACCAGAGAAGAAATGAGTTTAGAACCTTACTCAGGGACACAAATTAGATCAAGCATAATGGGAATTCCGGTTCGCATTAACGAGGAAGTTATAGCTTTTGTCCTCAGAAGGCCAGCTACAGGAGATTATAAAGCTGGTATCACTAAAGTAAAAGATAGTCCTTGGAATGAGATTGTAAATCAGACTATCTACAACAAAGCAACAAAGGGCACGTCTTCTGATATGACTGCTCAAACCAGAATGATGCTGAAGATTCAGAATGAGAATCTGCTACCAAAAGGTGGTGGTAGTGATCAGCCTTCACTGGAGCACAAGATCCTCCTTCATTTCTTCATAACAGGCGTAAAGGCAAATGTGCCCAGATACATCTTCAGGCATATGGTAAACAGCTCAGAGAGAGCCAGCTGAAAAATAGGTGTTGGGTGCCCTATGGAAGGCTTCTTTCTGAAATCTTTCATCAAGGAGGTCTTCTCGATCTTCTTGAGGAAGTGGATTTCTTCACTGATGATCAACTGGGAACTGTTACAGGAAAGATCATCAATGCAGAAACTCTGAGGTCCATGGATCTGATCAGTGCAAAGGATGTTAAGAAGCTGAGCACAGATATGATAGAATCTGATGCTAAATCAGCCCTGATGAAGGACTTTCCTCCGATATGCAAACAAGACCCTCTGGATGTTCAGATGCACTACATCAGAGAACATTTTGAGAGAACTAAGGTCAAAATCAGCTTGAAGGATGTTCCTGAACAGATGTATGGAGGAGCTCTTCCTATTGCCAAGAGCAGGAAGACAAAGAGCAAAGCCTTGACCAAGGAAGAATACTTGGTAGAAGAAGTTCCAAGTAAAGCTTCTAAGAGATCAAAGGCTGCTGATAAGGATGGTGAAGCTGCACCTAAATCCAAGAAGGCTAAGACTGTCAAGACTGAAGGTTCAACTGTTTCTGCTTTTGAGGAAGTTATTCAGAAAAATAGAAACAAAGAGCCAGAGGTTCGAGATGCTGCTAGGGAAGCTGCTCTTCGTGAAAAGGCTATCAGAAAGGAAGCTGCTCTCCAATCTATCAGAAGCAAAAGAGCAAAAGGAGAGAGAAGTGTTCAGGAGCGTATGAAGGAAGCTGCTGAACAAGCCAGAAGAGAATCTGAAGAGCCTAGTCCAAAGAAGGCTAAGAAGCCAGTGCCAATGGAAATGCCTTGTTTCAGAGTCACTCCTGAACAAGAGCAAGAGGCTAGAGAAATTGCTGCAAAAGAGATTGCAAGGAGAAAGCAAATGGCTGAACTCTACAAGAGAGAGAGAGAGAGATGAAAATCTTAAAGCAGCAGGGTATGAGGTGGATGCTGAGAAAGCTGCTATTATTAACTCATTAGCTGCTGAATTGGAAGAGGAAACTGTCAAGGAAGGAGCTACTTTATTAAAGCAGGCTCTGAAAGCTAAGAATGTTTCAGGAGCAACATCTTCAGAAGCTCCTAGATCAGAAGCTCCAAGAACAGAAGCTGCTAAACCAAAAGTTCATCCATCAGGTATTCCTTCAGTTCCTAAAGCTTCAATCAATGTTCAGACTTTCTCCCTTCCATCTTCACCCTCTTCATCATAACCCTCCTCCTCATCCTCCACTGACTTAGATGACATTCCTCTGAGTCAGCACATCAAACAAAGTCTACCAAACTTCAAACCTTCAAAAACAACCTCTTCTGAAACAGACTTTGAACAAATACAAATCAATTTCTCCAAACAAAGGATAAAGATCTGTGAGAACCTGCCTAATGATCATTTCTTCCAACCACCTATCTATGAACCTTTAAACGTTCAATACCCAGAAACCAACCAAACACCACAAAAAGCCTCTGAAGTAGCTTCAGAAGCAACTACTTCAGAAGACCCCCAACAACATGAAACTTCAACTCTACACAACCTAGAAAAACATTTAGGAGGTGAATTGCAACCAACCCCCACAAAGGCCTCTAAAACAGTCCCTGAAAAGACTGTCTTAGAAAACCAACCTGGAACCTCAACCAGCCAAGAGCAAAGTGTTCATGAACAAACTGTTCATGAACAAGTTGCCTCTGAACTACCCCAAACAAACCAACAACCAGAAAACCTTAATCACTCACCAATTCCTGAGCATCAAACCACTTATGACCAACCTTCTTCATCTCATTCAACACACATTCCAGAATCAATACCTATCCCAGATACCATCCTTGAGTCTGAATACATTGATGAAGAGCTTCAAAGGATTAGTGATGAAATTCAAGGACTTGTTCTACTCAGAAAAGTTCCTTCACTTTCAGTTCACTATGAAGACCAATGGATGAATCTTAAAGCTGGTCTGAAGAAGGATTTCGCTGAGTTGCTGGAACTACTAAGTGAAAAATGCATCACAACTCATGCTGATTTAATGAAGAAGCGTTTGGAAGAACTTCACTCTGCTGAGAAAGAGGAAGAGAAAGACTCTGTGCTTCTGTTAGCCAATACTCCTTTCTTTCCAGAAAATGATTATGTATCAAGAGGAGATAGAATTCGTCAAGGGCTGAAAAGAAGACTGAGAGCTAAGAATGAAGAAGTTCAGAAAGCCAAGCAGAAATCTGATACTTTGGAAGAAGTAGTGAACAAGCAAGCAGAAGAACTCAAGAATCAATCTGAGCAGATCAAGTACTTGATGGAACAAGTCTCTAAACTAGCCAACCCTTAGTTGCACACCATTTTTTTGCGTGTTTAGATTTTGTTTTAAGTATAAACTTGCTCTGTTTATGTATCTTAAACTTGCTCATCATGTATCAATTGCATATATTCATTGCTTCTGAATCAAATTGCATGTTAATATTTTATGCTCTGATACTTATGTTTATTTAAAGATTAAACTCATGTGCTCTGATGCCTATTTACAAACTCTGTCTTTTGTTTTATTTACTTTTTGTTGATGACAAAAGGGGGATTAGTTGTATAGTATTTTTAGGCTCTGAGCCCCATTAAATTAACTTGATTAAGTTAACTTTTTGCTCTGAACCAATTTTTCTTAAAAAGCTTGGTATTATTTTAATACTTCTGAAATTTTATTAATTACCTTGTGCGGATTATATTGAAATTTAATTAACAAGTATAGAATTTAGGGGGAGCTTTCAAACCTCACCTTAAAGGCTATTAGACTCAGGGGGAGCTTACAAACCTCATACCCAAAAGTCAACGTGTTAATTAGGTTAACAACAATTGAACATTTTTAAATACTATTGTTTGTCATCATCAAAAAGGGGGAGATTGTTGGAACAAAATGTGTTTTACAATAAACCTTAAATAGTTAGGAGGAGATTGTTAGAACAATATGTGTTTCACAATAAACCTTAATGAGTTTTGATGATAACAAGGTATTAAAAATTGTCAATTGGTTATTGCTAACAATTGTTCAAGTGCACAGGACCATATGCAAAGTCATTCAATTTCAATAGGTCTTGGAAGAACAATAGAGAGCAAAGGAATCCAAAGCGTCTGAAGAAAACTGCGTCTGAAGCTAAGAAGTGCTTCTGAAGTAACAAGTGCCTCTGAAGTGATGACGTCATCAGAAGGCATCAGAAGCAGAAGTCATCAGAAGCAAGATTTCATCAGAAGCTATATCATCACCAGAAGCTACAAGTGATCAGTAAATTTAAACTGAAGATTCAAAGGAGCTTTTTTTCGTTTCAACCTCGTCTAGAAGAACGAAGAATTGCAAGGGAGGTATCAACGGTCATTTACAAAGCACTGGGTACTTGTCCTTCATTTTCAGCGTTGACAAAGTACAAGTGTACAACCACTACCTCCACTACCCTGTTCTTGTCCACGCTACAAGACAAGACAACAGCTCTACCTGCAGAATTTGTTCCTTCAAGATAGGAATGAATTTGAAGTTAATTCTTCAAAGGACTTCATCCAAATCAGGCAAAAGATTACTGGTGGATGATCAAAGGAACTCAACGACTCTTTAGACGTGCTAAAAATCTCAACGTCTCTTTCACACCTCCATATAAAGGAAGTGAAGACTTGAAGAACAAGAGAGAGACATCACAAGTTAAAAGCGCACAAACTCTGCCAAAATTGTTTCTCAAAAGCACTTTGAATTTCTTCACTGATTTGATATATCTTAGAAATTCTAGAGAGTCTTTTATTGCATTGTATTGTGAACACCACTGATTGTATATCAAGTGTTCAAACTCAAACATATTTTCTGTGTAATTCTGTTTGAATAGAAGTCTCTTGCTTTAGTGCTTGAGCATTGGAAGTCTCTTGCCTGCGTGCTTGAGCATTTGAGAAGTCTCTTGCCTGCGTGCTTGAGCATTTGAGAAGTCTCATACTTGAAAGTATTGAGCAGTTGTAATCTGTGAGATTATTGATTTAGTGAAAATCTCCTTGGAAGTGCAAGGGTAGACTACTTCCGGATTGTGGAAGGAACCAGGATAACTGCTTGTGTCTCTCTTTCTTTTCTCTGCTCTGTTTTTATTCCGCTGCATATCTAATTCTGAACATCACATCAGAAGCATTCCTAACCAGCTTCTGAAGTGTTATCAGAAGAAGGATTTTAAAAGAGAAAAAGAAAACACAATTCAACCCCCCCTTCTTGTGTTTTTCTCACCTTTACAGTCCATACCACCAAAACAACTTCTTCAAATCATGATACATTTTCGTAGCTCCTGGGTGAATACTCAAGCTACTTCTGTGACTCTCCTCAAGAATCATCTTCTTAATCTCTTCATCGTCTGGAATACAAATTCTACCTCGAAACCTTAATACACCTTGATCATCGATCTTGAAATCACTATCTTCAATCTGATTACTAGTAACCAACAAATCCACAAACTTGACATCAACTTTCTGTGCTTCCTTAATACTTTTCAAAAATTCATTATCAATCTTCAACATTCCTAGCTTAACACTCTGAGATGACATTTCACAGACTAAACTCAAATCTCTGAACTGTTCAAGCAACTCGAACTCTTTTACCATCATAGCGGACATGTGTAAATTCTTCCTACTCAAGGCATCTGCAACAACATTAATTAGCTTTACCCGGATGATAATTCAAACCAAAATCATAATCTTTTAACAACTCAAGCCATCTTCTCTGTCTCATATTCAATTCCTTCTGATCAAACAAATATTTCAAACTCTTGTGGTCACTAAACACTTCAAATCTCGAACCATACAAGTAATGTCTCCATATTTTCAATACAAAGACCACATCAGCTAACTCCAAATCGTGCGTAGGATAATTCTTCTCATGAATCCTCAACTGTCTTGAAGCATAAGCTACTACTTTACCATCTTGCATAAGCACACCACCTAAACCCAACTTGGACGCATCACAATAAACAACAAAAGGTTCATCGCGTTATACTCATAATGTCCAGGTGCATTTGTAACACCGAACGACATCACCTTATACTCATAATGTCCATACCGCATTCTAAAAGCTGTCTTCTGCATATCTTCATCTTTCACTTTAATCTGGTGATAACCTGACCTCAAATCAATCTTGCTGAAAACACGTGCACCCACTAATTGATCCATCAAATCATCAATTCTTGGAAGTGGATACCTATTCTTTATCGTTACCTTATTCAACTATCGATAATCAATGCATAACCTCATACTGCCATCTTTCTTCTTTACTAACAAAACGGGCGCTCCCCAAGGCGAAACACTTGGTCTTACAAACTTTTTCTCAAGCAAATCCTCTAATTGTTTCTTCAACTCAGTCAACTCAGAAGCTGACATACGATAAGGTGTCATAGACACAGGCTTCGTTCCAGGAACAAGATCAATAGAAAATTCAACTTCCCTTTCTGGAGGCACATCAGGAATTTCATCAGGAAAAACTTCAGGGAAATCGCATACCACTTGTAGCTTGTCAATCACCGCTCGATTCTCAATAGATAAATATGCCATTAAGGAGAACATTAGAATTCCATCTCGTTCTAACTGCTTCAGCTGCTTAGTAGATAAAAATTCTGCGCCACTTTCCTCTTCAGCAGAAGAGAAATACACCGACTTACTAAAACAATTAATATGAACATGGTTGTACTCTAACCAGTTCATACCTAGAATCACATCCATACCACTCAAAGGCAAACAAACCAAATCAATTTCAAAATCACGATCAAACATAGACAAAGGACATCTTAAACATACGAAAGAAGTAGTCACTGAACCCTTAGCTGGAGTTTCGACAACCATCTCTCCATTCATATTTGACATGGGAAGACCCAACTTAGAAGCACAATCAATAGCAATAAAACAATGTGTAGCACTAGGATCAATAATAGTAACTAAAGGTGTATTATCAATAAAACATGTAGCTCTGATCAAATGATCCTCATTCTCAGTCTGAGTACCAGTCAAAGCAAAAACTCTACCAGTAGTCTGCGCCTTCTTCGGCTTCTTGCATTGCCATCCTCATTGCAATTGAAGCATACTATATCATCATGTTTACACTCAGCAAGTGTATGACCTTTCTTACCACAACGGAAACACCTCTTCACATCCCCAGGACAAGCATTACTCTTGTGGCCTTTCTCACCACAAGCATAGCACACAATCTCAACAGGAGCATCTTTCTTTCTAGGGCGCCTATCATCAACCATTCTCTGTTTACCCTTATCGGCAGGAGCATTGTAAGGCTTAGGACGGCTCTGCTGACCCTTGGCCTTCCGCTCATTCACAATCTTGTAATGAGCCTTGGTATCATCCTCATAAATCCTGCAACTGCTCACCAGCTTAGAAAAGTCACGGATCTTCTGGTAACCAATTGCTCTCTTGATCTCAGCACGCAAACCATTCTCGAACTTGATACATTTAGAGAACTCAGCATTCTCAGCGGTGTAGTGTGGATAAAACTTAGCCAACTCCATAAACTTGGCAGCATACTCTGTCACCGACATATTCCCTTGCTTTAGCTCAAGGTACTTAATCTCTTTCTTCCCGCGAACATCTTCCGGAAAGTATCTGTCCAGGAACTCTCTCCTGAACACAGCCCAAATAACCACAACACTATCTTGCTCTAGTGTAGGTAGAAGACTAACCCACCAATCATCAGCTTCCTTAGCTAGCTGATGTGTGCCAAAACGCACCTTCTGGACCTCTGAACACTGCATGACCCTAAAAATCCTCTCGATCTCCTTGAGCCACGTTTGAGCTACATCAGGGTCATACCTTCCTTTGAACACAAGAGGATGATTCCTCAAAAAAGTCTCTAGCATCCTCACATCAGCATTTGCACCCGCATTAGCATTAGGCTGTTGTCCCACAGCTTGAGCAACAGCTTCCAGTGCAGCAGCAATCGTAGCGTCGTTTCTACCAGCCATTCTTAGTTTTCTACACAACACCCCGTTTGACACGACTCATCTAATTGGCCGGACGAACCGACCTGCTCTGATACCAATTGTAACACCCCGTTTTCCCAACATAAAAATTTCAAACATATATCAGAGTAAAACATCGCATAAACGGGATATCACACTTCTTAAAAATCAGAAATAGATAAATAACAATTTATCCTGTAACATAAATCAATTTCAAAACATCGCAACAGATTTAGTTCAACATCGTAAAAAGTCTTGGCACGCAGGCCTCATCATAATATCTCATAAAATCAGGTAAACAACTTATTCATAAATCATATACGTAAGGAATAAGAAATTTCCACAAAAGATCCCATCCCGTTACGTATCAGAGCACCTAAAAGACTCAGTGAGGAATGAATCACTCAATATAGCGACACCAACAACCTACTCTTGATTACCTGCAAGTTACTCATACGAAGAGCAACATTTCCAAGCAGAAGGGGTGAGATTTCACAAAACAATAATATTAAGCATATAATTCAACAATGATATTTAACAACATAAAATCATCGTATTATTCATCATAAACAATAATGTATCATTTAACACTTCATTCGTAATTCATATAAACATTCACAACTTATCATCTTCGACTCGACAAATGCGATTATGCATCTTAGACGTCTTATATGCATGTGGTACCAATCATCGTAATAAGTATTAATATACGTCCAGGGCATCAAGCCCTCATCGCTATTGAGCTAAAGCTCCAACGTGTTGAGTACAAAGCTCCAGGGCATCAAGCCCCCAAAAATGAAATGCAAATGCATGGACTCGACCTCTTAAACATCTTAAAATAACAACCTCTTAAGTAAGTCCAATAATTTGGAACATCATCAACATCAACTTAGACCGACTCATTCAACTTAGTTAAATAACAACAGCAACATAGACAGTATAAACAACAGCATGACATAATAATATCAATTGCAAGTCAACAACATCTTAAATATTCAATTATACTTCAAGTAATGCATATAACATTATATCACATCATAATCAACATCAACACATCTTAAACAACTTCACAGATTATAATTAACATCATCATTAAATCTTAATACTACCCCAAGGTTCAACTCTCAACAACTCGTGCAACAAAGGTCGCAAAATCCTAACAAGGCACTTTGTTTCTAGGTCACTCGCGAGGCGAGAGCCTCTACTCGCCGTGGCGTGTTCAGGTCAGATTTCCAAAGGTTTCATTCTAAGTCTTTCCAGGTTCAATGTCATTCTACATTCTTTTCTAATCATAATTAGACATGTTCAGGCACTCAAAGGCATCTAAGGATCAACTCAAAAGTCAAAATCACGAAATCTTGCATGCTCTCTGGTCAAGCTCGCTAGGCGAGTAGGATTGCTCGCTGTGGCGAGCTGCATCGTGCAACTCGGGAGGCGAGTAAGGTTTGCTCGCGAGGCGAGCGATGAACTTCATCACTCGCCGTGGCGAGGATCATTGCTCGGGAGGCAAGCGATGAATGTCGCTGCGGGCAGAAGTGGAGTTTTTCATAAATTTCATCAATTCTCATGGTTCTAAGCCTAACATTGATTCCAGAATTCATCCTAAACATTTTCTAGGGTCTAGGAACAGTTTCTACATCATTCTAGCAACTTTTCACCGTTTAATCATCAATTCTACCAATTTGACCTAGTTTCCAATTCCTCTAAAACTCATCCTAATTCATGCTAAATGTAACCATTGAATCACAGACTTAATAATGTTGCAAGTTAGTCTCACCCTTACCTTATAAGATGAAATCGCAACCCTCCTCTAGGTCTTCTCTCTTCTCTTAGCTTTTCTCCCTTTTCCAAAACTTGTTGTACGTACAATGTTTTTTTCTATAATTATGTCTTCCCCTATTTATAACTCCTCTAACTATTTTATCTTATTTCTCTTTCTCCCCCAAAACTCTCTAAAATCTCAAAACAACCCCGAAACTCAATATTTATTTATTTTTTAAATCTTATTTTATTAAACAATAAAATAAGTAACAACTCCTCATAAAATCATATAATTCATCTAAAAATCATATAAACCTCTTAAATAACACATATATCATATAAATATAATATAAACTCATCTTAATAACTTCTAGACTCAATTAAATAATTAAATAATTAAATAATCAAAACAGACGTTACACTATTGATTGTGCATATAAGTTGGGTCTGGTTGTATCTGATATGAAAGGAGAAATGGTTGTTGAAACTCCAGCTAAGGGTTCAGTAACTACTTCTCTTGTTTGTCTAAGGTGTCCGTTGTCTATGTTTGGTAGAGACTTTGAAGTCGACCTAGTTTGTTTACCGTTGACGGGTATGGATGTAATTTTTGGAATGAACTGGTTAGATTATAACCGAGCTCGTATTAATTGCTTTAGTAAGACGATGCATTTTTCTTCTGCTGAAGAAGAGAGTGAAGCTGAGTTCTTGACTACGAAACAGTTGAAGCAGTTGGAGCGTGATGGAATTATAATGTTTTCCTTGATGGCATACTTGTCATTAGAAAATCAAGCTGTGATTGACAGGTTGCCGGTTGTGTGTGAATTCCCAGAGGTTTTTCCTGATTAGATTCCAGATATGCCACCAGAGAGGGAGGTTGAATTTTCAATTGACTTTGTTCCAGGAACGAAGCCGGTGTCGATGGCACCTTACCGTATGTATGCTTCCGAATTAGCTGAATTGAAGAAACAGTTGGAGGACTTGCTTGATAAGAAATTTGTAAGACCAAGTGTTTCACCTTGGGGAGCGCCGGTGTTATTGGTTCCAGGTTTGAAGTGTTTAGTGATCACAAAAGTCTGAAATATTTATTTGATCAGAAAGAATTGAATATGAGGCAGAGAAGATGGCTTGAGTTGTTAAAGGATTATGATTTTGGTTTGAATTACCATCCGGGTAAAGCTAATGTGGTTGCAGATGCTTTGAGCAGGAAGACGTTGCATATGTCTGCTATGATGGTAAAAGAATTTGAGTTGCTAGAGCAGTTTAGAGACTTGAGTCTTGTTTGCGAGTTGTCACCTCAGAGTGTGCAGTTGGGTATGCTGAAGATTAATAGTGATTTCTTGAGTAGTATCCGAGAAGCACAGCAAGTGGATGTCAAGTTTGTTGATTTGATGGTTGCTGGTAGTGAAACTGAAGATAGTGACTTCAAGGTTGATGATCATGGTGTGTTGAGGTTCAGAGGAAGAATTTGCATTCCTGATAGTGATGAGTTGAAAAAGTTGATTCTAGAAGAAAGTCACAAGAGTAGCTTAAGTATTCATCCGGGAGCTACAAAGATGTATCACGACTTGAAGAAATTGTTTTGGTGGTCTGGGTTGAAACGAGATGTTGCTCGGTTTGTTTATGCATGTTTGACTTGTCAGAAGTCTAAGGTTGAGCATCAGAAGCCTGCAGGGTTGTTGACATCGTTAGATGTGCCAGAGTGGAAGTGGGATAGCATTTCCATGGATTTTGTGACGAGTTTACCGAACACTCCGAGAGGGCATGATGCCATTTGGGTTGTTGTCGACAGGTTGACGAAGTCGGCACACTTTATTCTAATCAGTTATCCGGTAGCTCAGTTGGCGGAGATTTATATTCATAATATTGTGAAGTTACATGGAGTTTCGTCGAGTATTGTGTCAGATAGAGATTTCAGGTTCACTTCTAGATTTTGGAAGAGTTTGCAAGATGCCTTGGGTTCGAAGTTGAGGTTGAGTTCGGCTTATCATCCGCAGACAGATGGTCAGTCAGAGAGTACGATTCAGTCGTTAGAGGATTTGCTGATGGTGTGTATACTTGAGCAAGGTGGAGCTTGGGATAGTCATCTACCGTTGATAGAGTTCACGTACAACAACAGTTACCAATCGAGTATTGGTATGGCACCGTTCGAAGCTTTGTATGGTCGGAGGTGCAGGATGTATCGCCTGTTTTGATTATTTAATTGAGTCTAGAAGTTATTAAGATGAGTTTATATTATATTTATATGATATATGTGTGAATTAAGAGGTTTATATGATTTTTAGATGATTATGTGATTTTATGAGGAGTTGTTACTTATTTTATTGTTTAATAAATTAAGATTTGAAAAATAAATAAATATTAAGTTTAGGGGTTGTTTTGAGATTTTGGAGAGTTTTGGGGGAGAAAGAGAAATAAGATAAAATAGATAGAGGAGTTATAAATAGGGAAAACCTAGTTTAGAAGAAACATAACGTACGTACAACAAGTTTTGGAAAAAGGGAGAAAAGTCAAGAGAAGAGAGAACCACCAAGACGAGGGCTGCGATTTTGATCAATAAGGTAAGGGTGAGACTAACTCTGCAATTTTATTAAGTCTATGATTCAATGGTTAGGTTTAACATGAATTAGGATGAGTTTTAGAGGAATTGAAAACTAGGTCAAATTGGTAAAATTGTTGATCAAACGGTGAAAAGTTGTTTGAATGATGTAGAAATTGTCCCTAGACCTTAGATAATGTTTAGGATGAATTCTGGAGTCAATGTTAGGATTAGAACCATGAGAATTGATGAAAATTAAGAAAAACTGCACTTCTGCCCGTAGCGACATTCATCGCTCGCCTCCCGAGCAATGATCCTCGCCACGGCGAGTGATGAAGTTCATCGCTCGCCTCGCGAGCAAACCTTACTCGCCTCGCAAGTTGCACGATGCAGCTCGCCACAACAAGCAATCCTACTCGCCTAGCGAGCTTGACCAAAGAGCATGCAAGATTTTGTGTTTTTGACTTTTGAGTTGATCCTTAGATGCCTTTGAGTGCCTGAACATGTCTAATAATGATTAGGAAAGAATGTAGAATGAGATTGAACCTGGAAAGACTTAGAATGAAACCTTTGGAAATCTGACCTGAACTCGCCATGGCGAGTAGAGGCTCTCGCCTCGCGAGTGACCTAGAAACAGAGTACCTTGTTAGGTTTTTGCGACCTTTGTTGCACGAGTTGTTGAGAGTTGAACCTTGGGGTAGTATTAAGACTTAATGAAGATGTTAATTATAATTTGTGAAGCTGTTTAAGATGTGTTAACGTTGTTTATGATGTGATATAATGTATTATGCATTACTTGAAGTATAATTGAATATTTAAGATGTTGTTGACTCTCAATTGATATTATTATGTCATGCTGTTTTGTATACTGTCTATGTTGCTGTTGTTATTTAACTAAGCTGCATGAGTCGGTCTAAGTTGATGTTGATGTTGTTCCAAATTATTGGACTTACTTAAGAGGATGTTGTTTTAAGATGTTTAAGAGGTCGAGTCTATGCATTTGCATTTCATTGTTGGGGGCTTGATGCCCTGGAGCTTTGTACTCAACACGTTGGAGCTTTAGCTCAATTAGCGATGAGGGCTTGATGCTCTGGAAGTATATTAATACTTATTACGATGATTGGTACCACATGCATATAAGAGGTCTAAGTTGCATAGTCGCATTTGTCGAGTCTAAGATGATAAGTTGTGAATGTTATATGAACGATGAAGAAGTGTTAAATGATACATTACTGTCTATGATGATGATTTTATGTTGTTAAATATAATTGTTGAATTATATGCTTAATACTATTGTTTTGTGAAATCTCACCCCTTCTGCTTGGAAATGTTGCTCTTCGTATGAGTAACTTGCAGGTAATCAAGAATAGGTTGTTGTTGCGTTGCTGTCGTGAGTGGTTATCCCTCACTGAGTCTTTTAGGAGCTCTGATATGTAACGGGATGGGATCTTTTGTGGCAATTTCTTATTCCTTACGTATATGATTTATGAATAAGTTATTTAACTGATTTTACGAGATATTATGATGAGACCTGCGCGCCAAGACTTTTTACGATGTTGAACTAAATCCGCTGCGATGTTTTGAAATTGATTTACGTTGAAGGATAAATTGTTATTTATCTATTTATGATTTTTAAGAAATGTGATATCACGTTTATGCGATGTTTACTCTGATATATGTTTGAAATTTTTATGTTGGGAAAACGGGGTGTTACACAGGACTCCTTTGTGTTGGTTTGAATCGGGAGAAAGTGTTGTGTTGGGACCGGATTTGGTTCATCAGACCACGGAGAAAGTCAAGATGATAAGAGAAAAGATGAAAGCGTCGCAGAGTCGACTGAAGAGTTACCGTGACAAGCGTAGGAAGGCCCTTGAGTTTCAAGAGGGAGATCATGTGTTTTTGAGAGTTACTCCTATGACGGGTGTAGGACGTGCATTGAAGTCTAAGAAACTGACTCCTAAGTTTATTGGTCCATATCAGATATCTGAGAGGGTTGGAACAGTGGCATATAGAGTGGGCTTGCCACCATATCTTTCGAATTTGCATGATGTGTTTCATGTGTCGCAACTTCAGAAGTACGTAGCGGATCCTTCGCATGTTATCCCGAGAGATGATGTGCAGGTTAGAGACAACCTTACAGTTGAGACCTTACCGTTGAGAATCGAAGACCGTGAGGTGAAGAAGTTGAGAGGCAAGGATATACCTCTAGTGAAGGTTGTTTGGGGTGGAGTAACCGGTGAAAGTTTGACTTGGGAGCTAGAGAGTAAGATGCGGGAGTCTTATCCAGAGTTGTTTGTTTGAGGTAATATTTCGAGGACGAAATTCTCTAAGTTGGGGAGAGTTGTAACGCACTAGTCGTTGTTTTATTTATTATTGATTTATTTAGAGTCTTTTATATGATTTTAAATAATATTTGTTGATTATGTGGTGTGTTATATTTTATTATATAGTTTATTTTAATATTAATTAGAATAATGTGAAAATTATTATTATTTTGGAGTTAGGGGATTTAATTAGAAATTAATAGAATTAAGGGGGAGTAAATGAATTAAAAGGGAGTTATGTAAAGGGGAGTTAGGAAAGAAATAGTCAGAATTGCTTTTACGTGCAAACAGACAAGTTTTGGAAGAAAAGGGAGAAGAGCCAAGTAGAGCCAAGAGAATTCAATTCCGGTGCATTTGTCCTTCTGAATTAAGGTAAGGGTGAGGTTTGCTTCAGTAGAATAGATATTGAATTCTGATTTTGGTTTAACAGGTTTCTGGATGAAAATTGGGAATTTGGGTTAGGCTTTGAATTCTTAGTTTTTGGTGAATTGGGTGTAGATATTGTTGTTTTGGTGTTAGAAATAGGTTCTGATTGCATACAACATTTTAATACATATCTGTAAACTAATTTGGGGAGTGAAATGGAGGAAATTGGGATTTTGGGGAAAAACCTGCATTCTGCCCGTACTGATGTTCATCGCTCACCCCACGAGTAGCCTAGTCTCGCCTCGCGAGTGAGCAACTTCATGGCTCGCCTCGCGAGCAGAACCACTCGCCATGGCGAGTTAGTGAGTGAGAACCCTGATTTTCAGATTGTTGTTATAAGGTGTAATTTGGTTAGTTTTGAGTGCCTGATTGTTTTTAGAGAGGACTGGGAAAATTTTTTAGATTAAAAGGATGAATAGGGAGCTTAATAATTAAGTTTTAGTGAGAAAAATGTCAAACTCCCGAGAGCACCATTTTCTTGCTCGCCTCGTACTCGCCATAGCGAGTAACCCATTCTTGGAGCTCGCCATAGCGAGCAGATGTGCTCGCGAAGCGAGTTGCCCAGTTTATGAAGCTGTTTGTTAAGTAATTGAATGATGATGAATGAACTTGATGTAGAACCATGATTATGATTAATTGTGTAATTTTCTGGGATTGTTGGATTACTTATGATGATCTGCTGTTGACTGTGATGTATGCTTTTACATTAATGAAATCATACATGTTGAATTGTGGAGTTGTAAGTCATATACATATATGCATTGCTAAGTTGTATGTAGATATACACAAGTGGAGTCTATTGCATAAGCATATAAAGCGGGAGGGCTCTTGCCCTGGAACGCCTTGTTGTTCAAAGCGGGAGGACTCATGTCCTGGAACACTTTATTGTTCAAATTGGTGAGGGCTTATGCCCTGATGAATGCTTTAACCATTCCATATTCGGTGAGGGCTTCTGCCCTGTAAATTGGTACCACATGCATGTGCATTGTCGCATAGTCGAGGAGTCTTAGCGGTGTTGTCGAGTAGTTGCATGAGTCGTTGTTGTTGGTTGTAAATACCATTAGTGTTGATGTTGTTGATTATGAGATATACATTTATAAGGAATAATTATTATTATGTTAGGGTGTTAGATTCAATTGATGAATTTTATATCTATATTTGTTGTTGTGAATCTCACCCCTTCTGCTTGAAAATGTTGTCCTTCCTATGGGTAACTTGCAGGTGATCCTGAGTAGTAGGTGGTGGCTCAATGTCTAGGACTCTGATACGTACGGGATGAGATTACTTTATTTATTTTTCATTCCTTATGTATCACATTTTTTGGAACATGCCGATGTAGCCCATTTTGTTGGTTGTTGAATTATTTTGATGAGGCTTTTATGCCAGGATATTTTGTGGAGTATTAAACATGGATGTTGATGTTCTTATTTAATGAAAAACATTCCGCTGCAATTTATTGAGGATAAATTAAATAGTTTTATATTCTATTTAAGAACTTTTGGAAAAGTAGTGTGACATGCCCGCTTTGGTGTTAAACTCTGATGTTATATTTGTTATTTAATTGCTTTGGGGTAACGGGGTGTTACACCAACATTTTGGAATGACAACTTACAACTTGATCAATATTCAACAGCAACAGAAACAACACAAGTAATTCACAACATATGAATAATAATGACAAACATCAACTCTTTAACATCATACATTTTCCACATAAGGTATATACATATTTTACCATAACCAACAACAGCAGAGACAACAACATACAACAGCTCATGATATAACAATATCAAGTGACAGTCAACATCAACCTAAACATCATATATAATTCACATAACGCATATACAATTATATATCACATTAACAACAACATCAATCATCTATTTACATCTTAATCAAGATTCAACAGCAACACAGGCAGCACATATACATCTCAAGATATAAGAATATCAAATGATAATTAACACCAACAACATCTTAAAACATCACCCTATGGATTATCTAAGGTCTGTACACACTTTCTACATCAATTCTACAAGTTCCCATCAATTAAAGATATTCACGTCAAACCAAGATAGATTCATCACAACATAGGTTAGATACTCTTAAACACCTTAATTAAACTCCTAGGCTCTGTTTGGATTGACAGAACATAACGGAGCGGAATGGAATTGAGTGGAGCGGAATGGAATGGAATGGAACAAAGATTCAATTCCATTGTTTGGATATGTTATGATGTGATAGAATCATGTTTCCATTCCATTGTTTGTATAGTGAACGGAACGGAACAAGTTATAAATTTTCATTCCATTTTTACCCTTATTTAAAAAATAATATTATTATATAAACATATTACTACTACAACTTTATTGCCTTCAACCGTTAAAAACATCCAAACAAAAGTTGAGCATCCTAATTTGATATAGACATTCCAACCAAATGACTGCATTTCTTAAGAACTCTATAACAAATCTCGGAATATACATGCATGTTCAAACTTCAAAACCCAATATAACTCATCAGTTTGTATACTAGCTAAATTACTGGTAAAATAGCAAAAACAAAATTGAAGAATATATAGTCATACTTCAACATAGCAAAGTTCTTTTTATTTTTTTATTTTTAAAAAAAAGGTAAATATAGAGAAGAAAAAAACATGCCAGAGCAAGAAACAATAAGCATGCATATGAGAAATTAAGAGGAAAACATGTCAGCAATGAAAAAATTAAACAGGAGAAGAAAAAACCGTAAGAAAAGTAGTTGAGAGGAACATGTTAGAGGTCAGTATGAAACTCTATTCCATTGGATACACCCCAAATTGGGGGGAATGAAAAATTGAAGGTTTGGATGGTATTGGATGGAATGAGTTCCATTGTATTCCATTCCACTCCATTCACTTTTTGCAAATCCAAACAATGGAATATAATTATGTACCACTCCATTCCATCACATACCACCAATCCAAACATAGCCCTAGTACTTCTAGTTTTGAGGTTTGGAATTATTTCATAAGTTTTGGATTAACTTAGAAACGGTTATGCTGAATTTTCATAAGATTTCACTAAGACCTCCTTGGAGTATTTTGATCATAAATCAAAAACTAAATGTCATTTTCAATTCAAACTTTCATGTTTACACCAAAGGCCAATTCTGTACCTACCAATACCAGTTTTCATTTCAAATTCGGGAAAAGTTGTGCTGAAATTCATAAAAATTCACTGTGACCTACGTGTAGTAATTTGACTATAACTCAAGTTCTATAAATCCTTTTGATGTTAGACCAACGACATTAGAAAGCTAACATTCATACCTACAACTTTCGTGTTTACACCTAAGACCAATTCTTAATAAATTGAAATCAATTTTGTATACTTATTTGAATTTTGACTTTGGAATGTGCAAGACTAAATCCACTTGTCTTGTTTGTGTAATTTTATTTTATCACTTTAGCCACTGCCATCTCACCTTTACTTCTTACCTTTACTGGTTGTTTTGGTGATATTCCTTCATATTGTTTTTGTTCTATTTTGGTTTAATATCTCATGTGAAGATCGTCATTTTGCTTTATGTTTCAGCCTGGTTGGACGCTCTTTATCGTCAATGGATATTCATGCACCGTCAAAATCTTCTCATTGCAGACACCCTTATTTTTGGTAAGTGTTGCACCCTACTCTTAGTTTGATCTGTGAGTAGAAATCCTGACCCAAACATAGGATCTATGATGCTGGTGGAATGCCTCCAAAAATATCTGTTGCCCAGAAACGTCGTATTCTTGGTCTTTTTTCTTGGACTTTACACTAATGTTTATTGAGTTCTAAACAATTACATTCTCTAGTCCTTTTTCTTCTGGTGACGTTTTGTAAATTAAATTAATTATGATTTGTTTGAAGATTTAGTCAGAGTTATAAATATGAATATCATTTATTTGTAGGATAATATTTAAAACTATTTGAATAGAATGCATAGAAAGTTTACTGGCATTAATGCTAAGCTATTTTCAGGTTTACATAAATAGTCAGGGACTGAAGGGGATAATAATTTACTGAGATATCTTATGGGCTCTTATTTTCAAACTCATTTTTGTATAAATCACAAATTTCCATTTTCTATCTTGATATCCAATTCCCTCTTAGACTTCAAATTTGAAATTTCATTTTTGGTGATAAATTGGATTGCTTTTTGTTTCAAAATTTCATTTAACTTTCTATTATGATGCAGGCGTATGCATATGTCATATGTGTTATTGGACCGTCACAATATTCCTAAAGACTTAAAGACCTCTAAAGGGGCTTCTTAGACCTCTCAAGAAGGCCTTAGCACCCTTGAAAAGAGCCATGAGGCCCAAAGGCGCGCTCTACCCACAGCACCGCCATAATGATCTCTAAAATCTTCTAGAAACCGCCATAAATACGTAAATACCCCTATTACTTGGAGAATAAGAAACCAAAACCCAAGTCCATAGAAGGCTATAAATACCACCCTTGAGAACAATCTCAAGGATCGAATGATCAGTCTAAACCCTAGTATATGATTCTTAGCCCTAGAATCTCTTATTGTACTTTTTGCAAGTACAGTTGGCGCCGTCTGTGGGAACGGTAAAACTAACCTTGGCCACGATTCTTTAGCTCGGTACAGAGAAACACTGAGTCGTAGTCCTCCCTACGATTCGGAATCCTAACCTTTACGCAAACCTAAATCGCACCGCACGTACGATTTAGAGAAAGACCGCTATGGCAACACCAGAAGAAGCTGAAACGATGAAGAGTCAGATCGCCCAATTATTGGAGCAGAACGAAGCCCTACTCGCTTCAGTGGAAACCATTCAGCAACAGCAGCAACAAGAAAAGGCGGACTGTCATCACGGCGAGATGGATGTACCAGAACCCCAGCCGTTCTCAACTGAGATATGGAACGCTCCCGTTCCGGATAACTTTAAGCCGCCACACTTGCCCACTTTCGACGGGAGAGGAGATCCATCTGAACATGTAACCGTTTTCAACACTAGGATGTCAGTGTATGGAGTTGCTGACTCCCTTAAGTGCAAATTGCTGGCGGGGACCTTCTCTGATGCAGCTTTACGCTGGTACATGAGCCTTCCTCCCTTTTCTGTTGTTGGTTATCAGGATATGACAAAGAAGTTCACCCAACAATTCTCTGGAAGTCGCCATCATAAAGTTTTGTCAACTAGCTTGTTCAACGTTCGACAGGGCCAGAATGAATCGCTGAGAGAATATCTTGCTCGCTTCAACGATTCAACAATCAAAGTTTCTAATCCCAATCAGGAAGTTTTCGTTGGAGCTTTTCAGAATGGCTTACGCGCTGGGTAATTTAATGAGTCACTAGCGCAGAAACCCGCTGATTCGATGGAAGAAATAATTGCTCGAGCTGAATGCTATGTGAAGGGAGAGGAATCTAATGCAGAGAAAAGAGCTAGGGATGCCAAAGAAAAAGGAAACTCAGGGGCAGAGCGGAGGAATCCTTATGTTCCACCTAACAGGGATAGGGGAACCTTCAAAAAGCCTCACGATAAGGGACCTCATCGATATTCGCATGATCACTTCACCCCCCTAAACACCCGCCCTGAAAAAATTCTCAGAGAGGTTCTCGAGTCAAGAATAATCCCGCCAGCTGCGGAACCCCGCGTCAAGTACATGGGTCTCAACAAAAATGCTTGGTGCAAGTATCATCAGGTACTGGGCCACGACACGGACGAGTGCATTCACTTGAAGAGAGAAATTGAGAAGCTTATTCAGAACGGGAAGTTAAGAGGTTATACCAAGAACAACGAAGATAGACGTCGGCCGGAGGTAACCCTTGATAAACCCGCCTCAGAGCCCAAATTTACGCTTCATACCATCTCAGGTGGTTTTGCTGGATGCGGGGAGTCTGGTAAGTCACAAAAGAAGTATGCTCGCCAAGTGATGCTTCTAGGAGATGCTCATGCTTTAGAAAAAATCCCGACTATTTCCTTTTCTCAGGAGGATTTCGGACAAATAATCCCTCATGATGATGATCCTTTGGTCGTTTCTTTCCAGCTTCTTAACTAGGAAATCAAAAGGGTACTTGTGGATATCGGTAGTTCTGCAGATGTTCTTTATTATGATGCTTTCAGCAAGATGGGTTTAAGCGAAGAACAGCTTCAACCTTTCAAGGGAACCCTATCAGGTTTCACCGGATAGAGAGGGTACATGTTCGTGGTTATGTCACTCTAAAAGCCACTTTCGGAACCAGAGATCAACAGAAATCCATCAAGATCAGATATTTAGTAATCAACGCGCCCAGCTCATACAACGCTATCATTGGGCGTCCTTCCATCAATCTCTTAGACGCTTTCGTCTCCACTAAACACTTGATGATGAAATATCCCCTGGACAATGGGCGAGTTGGGATAGTGAGAGGCGATCAGAAGATCGCATGAGAATGTTATCACGCCAGCCTCAAACTCGGCGTGAAAAGCGGTGAAATACTCGGTGTAAATCTCATTGACCTTGATCCACGGGAAGATTACCAGCAAGAGCGGATAGAACCTATTGAAGATTTGAAAGATATCACGATTGGGGCAGGCCCTAATCAGACCACTAAGATCGGAACCTCGCTCGAAAGAGCTGAAAAGCAAGACTTAATTCAACTTTTACAAGAAAACTCTGACCTTTTTGCGTGGTCTCCTTCTGATATGCCCGGAGTTGATATTAAAGTAGCTTGTCATCATCTGGTAGTTAACCCAATAGTGAAACCGGTAATACAGAAGAAGCGGAAGATGGGCAAGGAAAAGCGAAAGGCAGTAGATGAGGAAGTAAAAAAGTTAAAGGAAGCATGTTTCATCAGCGAGATCAAATATCTTACGTGGCTCGCAAATACTGTTCTAGTAAAAAAGTCTTCAGGAAAGTGGAGAATGTGCGTGGATTACACAGATTTGAATATGGCATGTCCTAAAGATCCCTAACCCTTACCAAATATTGATCACCTGATAGATAACGTCGCCGGGTATAAAACCCTGAGTTTTATGGACGCCTATTCCGGCTACAACCAAATCAAAATGGATCCTTTGGACGCCCCTAAGACTGCTTTCATGACAAATCAGAAAAATTATCACTATGAGGTAATGTCATTTGGTTTGCGAAATGCTGGAGAAACTTTTCAACGCTCTATGGATACTATTTTTAGCGCTCAAATTGGAAGGAACCTGGAGGTATATGTGGACGATCTCGTGGTAAAGACACCGACTGAGGGTCAACACTCAGTAGACTTAAAAGATATTTTTCAGCAAGTGCGGAAGGCAAACATGCGCCTTAACCCCGCTAAATGCACGTTTGGAGTACGTGCGGGAAAATTTCTGGGTTTTTTGTTAACCAGAGAGGGTATTGAAGCTAACCCGGATAAATGTCAGGCCATCATCAGCCTGAGAAGCCCATGCAACGTTAAAGAAGTTCAACAGTTAACAAGAAGATTGGCAGCACTATCCAGATTCCTTTCTTGCACAGGAGACAAAGCTTTCTCTTTCTTTGCCACATTAAAGAAAAAGGAAAAATTTGAATGGACTCCGGAATGTGACGAAGCTTTTCAGAAGATCAAGATTTTTCTCACCACGCCACCTATTCTTCATCGCCCAACACAGGGGGCGGTCTTGTCTCTATACCTTTCAGTTTCAGAGAACGCTTTGAGCTCCGTCCTCGTCGAGAACTCAGTGTTTTTAACGAGGCACCCCAACTTCTTAAAAAATGCGTGATCTTTATTTACTTATATTATCAGAAATATGCTGTTTAAAAAAAAAAAATCTGAAGAGAGCGCCATCAACCTTATTAAAGGCTCTGCACTTGGTGACCCGGTAAAACAGTCCGAGAGAGCGCCATCAACCTTATTAAAGGCTCTGCACTTGGTGACCCGGTAAAAAATCCGAAGAGAGCGTCATCAACCTTATTAAAGGCTCTGCACTTGGTGACCCGGTAAAACAATCCGAGAGAGCGCCGTCAACCTTATTAAAGGCTCTGCACTTGGTGACCCGGTAAAAAATCTGAAGAGAGCGCCATCAACCTTATTAAAGGCTCTGCACTTGGTGACCCGGTAAAAAATCCGAAGAGAGCGCCATCAACCTTATTAAAGGCTCTACACTTGGTGACCCGGTAAAAAATCCGAGAGAGCGCCGTCAACCTTATTAAAGGCTCTGCACTTGGTGACCCGGTAAAAAATCCGAAGAGAGCACCATCAACCTTATTAAAGGCTCTACATTTGGTGACCCGGTAAAACAATCCGAGAGAGCGCCGTCAACCTTATTAAAGGCTCTGCACTTGGTGACCCGGTAAAAAATCCGAAGAGAGCGCCCTCAACATTATTAAAGGCTCTGCACTTGGTGACCCGGTAAAAAATCCGAAGAGAGCACCATCAACCTTATTAAAGGCTCTGCACTTGGTGACCCGGTAAAAAATCCGAAGAGAGCGCCATCAACCTTATTAAAGGCTCTGCATTTGGTGACCCGGTAAAACAATCTGAGAGAGCGCCGTCAACCTTATTAAAGGCTCTGCACTTGGTGACCCGGTAAAAAATCCGAAGAGAGCGCCATCAACCTTATTAAAGGCTCTGCACTTGGTGACCCGGTAAAAAATCCGAAGAGAGCGCCGGTAAAAATTATGTCAGTTAGAGAAATGTAAAAGCAGAAAATAAGGGAAAGAAGCGTAAGTCGTCAAAACTCACGAAGGTATAATTCAAGGTCCTCCGAATCCGCTTCTTTGTTCAAAAGTTTTCGGATGTCTGTGTGAAGCATCCGATCTAAAAAGCCAACTACATCTTGTTCATAAGGAGTCATTTTTTTATAGTTATAACCTGAGACAGCCGAAGGATTAGCAGTCCATCCTAAGGGAAACCTAACCTCGCCCGCAACACTAGTAACACTCACTGAGGAATCTTTTGATGCTTGAACTCTCAAAAAACTCTTTTTCCAATCCCTTTTAAAATTAGAAGCAAAGGGAGGAAAGAGCTGTTTCCCAGGATGTGCGCTAATTGGTACCCAGGAACCTTTATCCACTCCTTTCGTTCCGTAGAAGTGGAAAAAGACTCCGGCAGAAGGAATCATATCCAAAGCATCGCAAAGAATCTCGAAACCACGAATGAACGCCCAGCTGTTAGGATGAATCTGAGTAGGGGCGACATTAAGCAAGCGTAGAACGTCCATCTCGAACAGGGTAAAAGGGATTTTTACCCCGAATTCCTCCAATGCGGCACCGTACATGTGAAAAACTTCCTTTACTCCCTTGGGGCGCATAGTACACACTTTCTCGCCGGCAGGGCATGGCGCCAAGACGATATCTTTTTCTCTTTTAGTGGACGAAACCAAAAGCTTACTCCTAAAGAAGTTTACCTTTGCCTGATCGTTATACGTAGACTCATACCGTTGCACGTCATCTGAAAAACATTCGGTGTCGGATTCCTGACAGGCACGCTGGACGCTCTTTCCACAAACCATATTCGAAGAGGAGATATCAACGATTTCTTTTCCAAAACTATCTCCTGGGGTTGAATATATTAAAACACAATCAATATCATCAGATTCGCTACAGTCACTCTCGCTAGATATATCGGAGAAATTCATATGACTAAAGTAAGTAGAATCATACACTTCCCAATCGATTAAACCATTTTTTCGAGCGGCATGCTTCAAACATTGTAATCTCAGTTTTTGCCTATCTAAAGGATCTGAAGGAGATAGTTCTCTTCCCTTCTCATCACACTCCCTAACTACTACCATGGGTATACAAAAAAAAATGGTAAAAGAAGAAAGGAACGAGCAAGTTACCTGAGTTTTGCAAGCGAACAGTCGAAAGGCGGAAAAAGAGTTTTTTCTTCGCGAGAAAACGGAAAAGAAGAAATGAAATGGGAAGGGAAGAGGTTTCTGTCTCTTTTACAGGAAAAAAAAAAACTCTGATTTCTCGGGAAAAGCGCAGGTACAATAGATCGTAGACACATGTGAGGCATCGAGCGAGATAATGACACGCCACCGGAACAACAAAGGTCGCGACATGTGAACCGTTAGATGAAAAAGGCATCATAAATAGAAAACGTCTCGTCCAAAGCCAAAGATTCACAAGGGCTCTTTAGCTTTAAAAGCACC
Organism: Medicago truncatula; assembly: GCF_003473485.1. Lineage (NCBI taxonomy): Eukaryota > Viridiplantae > Streptophyta > Magnoliopsida > Fabales > Fabaceae > Medicago > Medicago truncatula. The sequence goes on along the minus strand of NC_053044.1, from coordinate 15,754,782 downwards.
ACGCCTTGTACCAAGACTTGTGCTTGGGGGCTGTGGACCGTCACAATATTCCTAAAGACTTAAAGACCTTTAAAGGGGCTTCTTAGACCTCTCAAGAAGGCCTTAGCACCCTTGAAAAGAGCCATAAGGCCCAAAGGCGCGCTCTACCCACAGCACTGCCATAATAATCTCTAAAATCTTCTAGAAACCGCCATAAATACGTAAATACCCCTATTACTTGGAGAATAAGCAACCAAAACCCAAGTCCATAGAAGGCTATAAATACCACCCTCGAGAACACTCTCAAGGATCGAATGATCAGTCTAAACCCTAGTATATGATTCTTAGCCCTAAAATCTCTTATTGTATTTTTTGCAAGTACAGTTATGAATGTTTTCTTTTTAGTATACTTTTTGACTTTTGAGTTTAAACAGTTTTAACATGTTACAACTAAATGCAGCCGCAAATGAGTATGCAAGTGGTCATTAATATAATATTAGAATAAACTGTACTTTTGAAATCCCACATAAATAGGATCTTATCCCACCACTTTTTTTCAACAAACATCATTACTTCTAAGGGTACAACTTTGAAATTTAGCTTTGTTAGAATGAGTTGCAATTGGAAATGAACCCGTGTAAATGCAGATGTGGACATCAAAATGCAGATGAACACTGGGGTTATTAAGCTTTCTCTTGTAACTACTAACGTAAAAAGTGCCTGATATTCATTACATGATTAGAGACCCTTCTTCAAATTTGATCTATAATTCTACAATAATTAATTTCTCCTTTTTATTTAGTTAGTACCAAATCTTATATGGTGCTTGTCTCAATTCATTTTTAATTTTGAATATTGAATTACATGTTTATGTTTGTTTGTTAGCAATGGATCTGGTTATGATTTTGGGGAGCTAGAAGAAGCAATAGGCAAGGAGATAAGTGTAGAAATGATGAGAAAAAAAGCATGTAAGTTTTCCTTTCCTATCTAATACCTTTTATCTGTTGTAAGATAATAACATAACCAATTCTTGTCATAAACTATTTATCCTTAAGATAATAGCATAACCAAGTACCTTTTTATCAATCAAACATATCCTTGAACTATCTACCATAAAAGTGGATGAGATTCTGAGTAGTTGATAGAGACTCTGAATTAATAACATAACCAATTCTTGTCATAAAAAATTTATAACCATTGTTGAATTAATATTTTTTTCAATTGGAGACTCTGAAATTCTGATCATACACAATTGAAGGAATTAAGTGATGATATAAAATATTTATATATGATGATTTACTGATCATACACAATTGATTTTATTGTAAAATTAATATATGATATGTGCTTGATCTTCTTAGTGTTAATATTGGCTTTCTTGTTGTTGTAGCTTTGACAGAAATCTTGCCCAACCTAAATCTCCTTAAGCTTCTTTTTACACCACTTCTTCCTTTCATACATGATTAGAGCAATTGATTTCATGCATGGATGATAACAAATCATGTTTAATATTTCTATTTTCATTGGTCTTCAATATCTAGGTACATATTTTGAACCAAATAAAAACTTACAAATCTAAGGTTTAAGGTTTACTGAAATACTTCAAATTGAATTATTGTTGTTTTAATAAATTGTGTTCAACTTTGAGGACAATGAACTATGACAACTAATGATTTATTTTCTTTGATTCAAGGTACCAAGCCATGCAATCAGACCAAACTACAAATAGAAATTGTGCAATGCAGTTTCCAGAAAAGCATAATCATCAAGAAGAGATAGCTGACAGATTGAATGTAAGGACTTATTAACCTATATTTGTTGCCTCATGGCAATTTCCACACAGTTTGGCATCGTTACTTACAGTGCAATGAGAAGTCAAATGTAAAAAAGAACATTAAAATTGACTGCTAGATACATGTAAGTTTTCATTTTCTATCTAATAGTACAATGAGAAGTATTATACCTGTGTAGTGAAAAATAAAATGTAAAAAGAACATTAGAAATCATTGCTAGTTCATTTAAATGAAATTGAAAATAACTTGTCTATCTTGCTTGTACAATAAAAAGGGGAAAACATAAATATAAAGATAAATTATATGTTGTATGTCACTATTTTTTATTTTCATTCTTTTGCTAAATCTCAGCATGGATCAATTGTAGGTGAAATAAAGAAGCTTGTTGATGAACCAATTTTATTCTCTGAAAATGGTGGGGATTGAGAAGGAAGTGAAGAAAGAAAGAAAGAAATGGGAGCTGTGGATTTGGCAGTGATCAAAGCAAAACTACTTTTATTTATAGAAAATGTTGAAGTGAAGAAAAGAAGCTTGGAAAAGGGGATTGTGTCTCGCACAATCTATTTAATTTTTTATTTTAAAATTGAAAAGTGGTTTTCTAAGTAGTTGCCTTTTTGACTTTTAGCCCTCTTGTGTTGTTTATAAAATGATGAAATCCTTTAGTTTTAGGCTTTTTCTGATTGCAATCCCATGTTTCTAAAATGATAAAAGAACCAAATACTACTTGATTATGCACATAAAACAAAAATAAATGACTCTTGTACTTCTCAATCACACAAAAAGTGGATCATGTCGTGCCATTTTTTCCACAAAATGTTGGAATTTTAACCTTATCCACCGTAGTATAACTGAAAGAGTGCCCAGTGCCCATATCACAACCCTTCAAAGAATTTTGGACCCAAAAAAATTAAGAAAATTCCTTGCAATCCCAGGTTTTTGGCTCCACATATTTTGGCTTTTACCATGTGAGGGAGCTGCAAACTTTGACAAAGAGGTGACACTTTAAAAAAAAAAATCAAAACTCTAAGAAAATTGCATTTCAAAATCCTGCAATGTGAGAGGCCACGTTGATGGCCTAAAACCGCTGCATAGTAGAATATTGAAGCCTTCGCTTGAGAAGATTATAGATAAAGTGTTTCTAGAAGGATGACACGATCTGGACTTGGGAAAATCTTGTTGAGATACCTCTTGTGAGAAAACACCAACCTCTAACCTCTCATCCCATCCGACCTTCTGCGGAAGGATGGTTCCATCGGCATTATGAACTTTTTTGAAAAAGATATTTAGGTGATCTCCATTTTTTAACTTTTGTTGTAAAAAAAACCGGCCTTGTCGATATCTTCTTATGAACATTAATAAAATTTCCTTTTACTATCCACGTTTTCGTTGTGACTTTCCCTTCTTTTTGAACTAACCACGAAACAACTAGAAGACTCGTTTAAGGGTGCATATGGTTTCGGTGAAATTGTTAAACTACTCGACCCAACCAACCCAATCCATAAATAGCGGGTTGGGTTGGATAGTCATATAAGCTTGGCATTTATTTTAGTTAACCTACATCCCTCGGGTTGGGTTGTAGTTTCAATAATTTGAAATTCCTTCAACCTAACCCAAACCATACAATAGAGATTTAATTAAAAATAAAATAAAAAGTTCTTTTTACGATAAGATATGCTTTAATTTTAATCTCTTTTCTCATTTCCCAAATTCTTATTTCCTGCTACAACCAACCTGTTCATAAACCTAATAAGGACTTGTGTAGATGTCTCTTGTTTCATCATGGACTTGGCTCATTTGGTTGAAGTCAAATCTTGTAATATACACCAAACATGAAATAAATTAACGTTTTTATCAATTATCGTATCACTAAAATTGCAACCACAAAAAATATTTCCACTGGAGTGCTCCATACGGTCGAAGAAAACATCCCCTAGCTAAAATTACGAGATTTCTTAATACTTAATTATTGTGTTACAATAATTCTCCTCCATTTAAAAAAAGTTTTTTTTTTTTGTAGACGTCTCATATATTATGCATTGTCATTTCCAAGTGAGTTAAGTTCACGGAGACAGACGTCTCTTATTTGATGTCACATATATATGTTCCAATGTCATTTTTCTTCATGGACTTGACTCATTTGGCTAAAGTCAAGTCTTGTAATATACACCAAATATTTCTATGGATGCTAATGAGTTAATGTTTTTTATCAATTATGCTAATGAATAATGTTATTTCCACTGGAGTGCTCCATACGGTTGAAGAAGGCATCCCTTAGCTACTACAAAACAAGAGCACGCCAAGACTCAATTCACGTTTACTTGGTTTTCTAGGCAAAATACCTTTCATTGGCTCAAATTATTTTCTTAATTTCTTTTAAATTAAAGGTAACTCTTCATTCAAAATAAGAAGAATTGCTTATATTTTTTATTTTTAAAAATAAGAAGAATGTGATATGTTTGATATTATCAACTGCAAATATATATGGTACGCGTATGATACTTGTCTGAGTTTGTCTCATTATTATTTGTGTATTTGAGTTTTTTTAGTAAGCAAAACACTTTTTGATTTTTTTTTAAACTTTTATTGTGCCTTTTTTGTTGTGATTTTAACTCGTATTGTTTATGCAATAAAACTCATATTTTTTTTACTAAAAAGTGAAAAATCTACTAATTTATTCTTTTATTTTTTTTAACAGAATACTATTTATTCCTTAAAAGTCTAAAATTTAAATCAAGTCATTGTTTTAAGAAAATAAATTGTATGTGTACTTTAATCTTATTAGAGACTAATTTGATTGACAATTAATATTTTTTTTAAGGACTTTGACAATTAATATTATTAAAGACCAAATTAATATGTTTCATATTTTAAGGGCAAAATAGCTCTAATATTTTTTTCTCGAAGACTCGGTTCAATATTTACTCCAAATTGTAAAATGTCTAATTTTCAAAAATTTAACTCAGCTGGTAGGGACATTGCATATTATATACAGGGGTCGGAGTTCAAACATCGGACACGGCATTTGTTGATGTTAATTAGAAAGTTGAATTTCTAGCCAATAAACTACTTGACAAAAAAAATTATCGCTATGTTATTACTTTCATGATTTAATCCGTCAATTTTTGTCTAAATTAATTATAACTAGACCATTGACCCGTGCGTAGTAATAATGGACAAAGAAATATGAAATAATATAACAATGCAATGACATAGTTCATTTTATAGTGAATTGTCTACTCTGCGAATATAACATAATATAATATTAAAATAGCATAAAAGGTTCGTGACTTTGCAAATATTTTCAAAATGACCATATGTCAAAAAAATGATATTACACAACGAAATAGTACACACATTATGGAAAACTTCTTTATAAACCACATTCGACGAAATAATTTTTTATCTATGTTCGTGACACTCTAACTTTTACTCCCAACTTGTGATTGAGAAATCCCAAAGTAATAACCATGTTGAGAAATTTAAGAGTATGAACATCACCTGCTTAAGAAATTCGGGAGTATGAACCTCATCCACATTTTATAACTTATATAGTATTTTAATATTACTTAACGTTAGTATGATTTGAATTAAAAAAACCTTTAAAAAAAATAAAAGAGTCCTTAATTTGCAAGATAGCTTGGAGCATTATAATGAAATTAAAATAAACTTTTGATCAGTCGCACGGATTTATTAGAACACAAAAGAACTTAATAGAGATGCACTGTTAATATTAAAATCATCCTAATATGTCTTTCAAGACATTTACAAAAATAAAATGATATTTTTATATGATTACCGTTTCTAGAATAAAATAAATTTCTGAAATTGAAATAGTATATGATAAGTTTACTCATTCAAACTTATATTCAAAAGTAATGTTGAAGCTAAAAGTTTAAATTAAATAAGGTTAATTAAATAGGGTTAATATAGTAAAATTAAACAAAAAAGTTAGGTTAAATCTAGAATAAAATTTTGCGTTCGGGTTAACTTTAAGAAAATAAGAGATTAATGTCGTAAATAGTGCTACATATGATTTAAAATTCTCGGTCATCTCTTGTAAAAGATGATGCTTAACTCAAAGGTTATCCAAACATGTAACCCTAAATATGCACGTTGAGGTTTCTACAAATATTAAATATTGATAGGAAAAAATTAATTTTCAACTTTTAAAATAATAAATTGACATAACTTTCAATACATCATTTTTATTTTTGGTATATTAACATGTTAAGGTTTCAATATGTTAACAAATGATTGTTCAAAAAAAAAAATATGTTAGCAAATGCGTGTTTTCATTTTCTTCGATCCCTATTCATCTTTTTTGTTTGGGTTACGATGATACTGATATGAAGTTTTAACTACTGTTTAATAGTGACTAATCTTTGTCGGAGAACCTGTAAGGTATATAAGGCGGGCCAAAAAATTTCGATACATATGAGACAAAAATCGAATCTCTAACCACGAGGTTAATGTCCTTTACCACTTAGATGAATCAATGATTGGTTGACCCTACCTATCCTAATTATGCACCACTTAATTATACACCAAATGTTTGTATGGATACTAATGAATTAATGTTATCGTCAATTAGTATAATGGACTCAAAATACTCCATTACTAAACCACAAAAAATCAATCTTCTAACTGGAGTGCCTCATTCGGTTGAAGATAAGCACCGGCACTTACTACTAAACAAGTCCATCTTATATCAATGCTATAGTTTGGGGGTTATGTTTTCAATATAAATAACTAAATAGAGGGAAATCAATTGGTACATCCAAATTCATAAAGGAAAAAGGAAAGAATACTGAGAAGAGAGTATTAAGTGTAAGTTTCTCTAAATGGGATCCTTTTTTATTCTATTGCCTTATTTTACCTTTCACTTTTTCTTATTGTTGCTTACTCATTTTACTTCCTATACTTTCTCATTGTGCAACCAACATGACACCTCTGCCTTGTTACAATTCAAAAACTCTTTTTCTGTCAACACTTCTTCGAAACCAAATAATCCGGAGTATAGCTGGGAGCCTAGTATGTACTTTGGGTGTTTCTCTTTTTCTTTCAAGACAGAATCTTGGAAAAAGAGTACAGATTGTTGCGAGTGGGATGGTGTCACGTGCGACACCATATCAGGTCACGTGATTGAACTAGACCTTAGTTGCAACAATTTGAATGGTGAATTACATCCTAATAGCACTATCTTCCAGCTTAGACACCTTCAACAACTCAACCTAGCTTTTAATGATATTTTTGGGTCTTCAATGCCTCTTGGTATTGGCGATTTAGTGAAACTCATGCATCTAAATATATCCAATTGTTACCTTAGTGGTAATATTCCTTCCACAATCTCTCATTTGTCAAAATTAGTATCACTTGATCTTAGCATTAACTGGTTCTTGGAAATTAATCCATTTACATGGAATAAACTCATTCATAATGCTACTAATTTAAGGGATCTTTATCTGAATGGAGTGAACATGTCTTCCATCAGAGAGAGCTCTTTGTCAATGCTAAAGAATTTGTCATCCTCTTTGGTTTCTCTTAGTCTAGCAAACACCGGGTTGCAAGGAAATTTGTCAAGTGACATACTCTCTTTGCCAAATCTTCAAAAACTAGATTTGGTAGGTAATGATGGTCTTAGTGGTCAACTTCCAAAATCCAACTGGAGTACTCCTCTAAGGTACTTGTACCTCCATTACTCTGCTTTCTCAGGTGAAATTCCTTATTCCATAGGTCAATTGAAGTCTCTTACTCATTTAGTCCTTTCAGATTGCAATTTAGATGGGATGGTTCCTCTATCTTTGTGGAACCTCACTCAACTAACACATTTGGACCTTTCACAAAATAACTTAAGCTGGAGCATCCCAGATGTTTGTGGAAATTTAATCAAATTGGAATATTTATACCTTTTCTCTAACAACCTAGCAGGCCAAGTTCCATCATCACTTTTTAATCTACCTCAGCTTTCTTTTTTATGTTTATCATCTAACAAACTAGTTGGGCCGATTGCAATTGAAATCACAAAACGTTCAAAATTGAGCTATGTGGATTTAAGTTATAACATGTTAAATGGAACAATTCCACATTGGTGTTATTCTTTGCCTTCGTTGTTAGAGTTATCCCTCAGCGACAACCACCTCACAGGGTTCATTGGTGAGTTTTCAACTTATTCTTTGCAATCTTTGGATCTCTCAAATAACAACCTACAAGGTCATTTTCCAAATTCAATATTTGAACTCCAAAATCTTACCGACTTATATTTGTCATCCACAAACTTGAGTGGTGTTGTGGATTTTCACCAATTTTCAAAATTAAAAAAACTAAATTCCCTCGATCTTTCACACAATAGTTTTATTTCTATCAACATTGATAGCAGTGCTAACTCCATCTTACCCAACCTTGTTAACTTAGATTTATCTTCTGCAATGCAAGTTCCCTTTATATGCTCAATTTGGCTCACAACAATTTGACAGGTATGATTCCACAATGCCTGGGGACATTTCCTCTTCTCTCTATTTTGGATATGCAAATGAACAACCTCTATGGAATCATTCCTAGAACCTTTTCAAAAGGAAATGCATTTGAGACTATAAAGTTGAATGGAAACCAATTGAAAGGACCACTACCACAGTCATTGGCTCACTGTTCAAATCTTGAAGTATTAGACCTTGGTGACAACAGCATAGAGGATACATTTCCCAATTGGCTAGAAACTCTACAAGAGTTACAAGTGCTAAGTTTACGATCAAATCATCTTCACGGAGCAATCACCTGTTCTAGCATCAAGCATTCATTTCCTAAGTTGAGAATTTTTGATGTCTCTAACAACAATTTTAGTGGCACCTTGCCAACATCATGCATCAAGAACTTTCAAGGAATGATGAACGTGAATGACAGCCAAATTGGTTTGCAATACATGGGTAAAGCCAGCTACTATAATTACTATAATGATTCTGTGGTGGTCGTAATGAAAGGTCTTTCTATGGATCTTACAAGGATATTGTGCTATATATTGGAAGTTGTTGATAAAATAAGAAATTTATAGTGATCAATTGCTTTTTTGTTACTATCAAGACTTTGTTGTTGAATAAATGATCTAGTGTATGTGGCATACTGCAAAATCAAAGACCACCCCCAAAAACTACATAACATACATTATTTGCACAAAAAATAACACACCCATCAGACTTCACGGTAGAGCACCATTTGACATGAAACCAAGCACCAAGACGCAACCATAAAATAGCAACTCTGCTATAGAGAAAGCAATTCAGCAATGTCATGCTCAAAACAGCAGCCACAAAACCAAGAGTTTGAACCAAGCTATCAAAGAATCAGACCTAGCAGCCATTGAAAAAAAAAAGTATTAGCATTCAAAATGTCCCTGCAAAATATCAATACCCCATAAACCAAAAAGACAGAACCACATTTATACAGCAAAGATCAGCCTCCCCTCCATGCATGCTTCTGCTTTGGCTAACGAATCTGCTATTTAGTTTCCTTTTCTGTGTGTATGTACAAATGACATCTTTTTTAGCACCATCTTTAGGTTACTTACCTTAGTAGAATAAAAGTGGAGATTCCACGGACAATCTTATTTGTTCTGAATCCACACAAGTCTATTTTTGGTGTCCGATTCTGCTATAATCTCATCATCTTTTAACCAGATTTTCTTAAATGATGCGTGGACACAATTGCTAAAAACTCCTCCTCATTGGAATCCCGAACACCTTGTCTTAAATATAAGAAAAAATCAAAATACATTTTTGTCTTAATTTGGACCGTTTTTTTAATGGTGAAATTTATTCCTTGTCTTAATTTGTTATGTCTAAAGTATGCTGCAGTTGTGTAGAATTGTACTCGCTATAAATATACTTATGTGTATATTTATTCTTGTTTACCAGCTTGTTGCAGATACTTGTGTACCTCTCATAAATTGAGTCATAATATGTCAAACCTTTTTAAGAAGGACGGTTGCATATGATCGATAAAGAATATCACATATTTATGAATATGACAATGAACAGATTGGTTGGTGGGGAGTTTGATAATTCCAACATTAAGTTTAGGAGATCAAATTGCAAGTGCACATGCAGTAAAAAGAAGGATTACTTGAAGAGTAAAAGGCCGATGGACCATGGCAATGAAGGAATACTTGCACAGGAAATAAACAAAATGTAGAGAGATTTTAAGAGACATTCTGAGGCAAGCTCAAGCAATTGAAATAATGTGGTTGTGTCATTGTCGATAACCAAGTCCTAGGACTCTGAGAGCTCAAGAAACATGCTTTTTAGGTGATGAAGACCTATAGAAGGAGGAAAAGAATAGAGCTCCTAACGTTCAAATCCTTGTGTCCAAACACGGATTGTGGTCGACACAATGGTGGTGTGCCAAATGCCTTCCTTCTACTTTTTGTGCGCGTGCGAATTTGTCTTTGAGAATTGATGTTGGGGAGCCCCAATTGCCACCATTATTGATTGATGATTGAGGCACTACAGACCTTAAACTTAAGGGAATTATGAAACCCTTCAAAAGTTGGATTGTCAAAGTTGAACAAGCATGGAACTAAGAAGAATCAGGGCGAAATTGCAAATAACAAGTTGTTTATCGTTGCTGTATCATTGCCGTTTGATTGAAATACATCACATATGATGGTTGAAAACTACTTTTGCACCAACCACCACATACTAGGCTAAACCATCTATATTACACAATTGTAAGATAAGCAAACTCTACGATAAAATGTCTTTAAACAACTCTCCACAAATGAAAAGAAAATGTAGCCGATCAATATGCATTATAATCCAATAATTTGGTGGCAAGAAGAATAATAAAAAAATCAAAACAAAACAAAAAAACTTCTTACCTACCTATACATCATGACTCTTTCAAGGTCAAGTCAACTAGCTTTTTGCTACTCCGGTATTTTGAACCAAATGAACAATGCATGAACAAAACAAAAATTCCTTTCAGAATGGGAAAAACCCTTTCCCTCACTCATTTGAGATAAGAAAACCTTAACAGCCTATACAAATTCTGACAGATATTTAGTGACTGAAGTTGGAAGATGAGATCCCCATATGCTTTTTTGGAGGGGAGAGGGTAACAAAGCCATGTCAATGAACATCACTACTTCTTCAAGTATGTGAGATATGGATCTTGAGCAATGGTCAATACATCTGGTCTCTCAGCCTGGTTATATGTTAGACACCGCCGTATAAACTCCTGACAAATTTGTACATGCAGTAGAGATAATTGTCAGGTTTCAGTGCTATTTGTAGGCAGTAAGTACAGGTATTTTGGATTTGGTTCCTCTAAACTGTGAGGAGTATTCAGAGAAAACAGTGCGGAATTATAATTATTGATTGGAAATCAACAGTGAAACTTTAACTACTTCATAGTTCGTTTCCTTCTTTAACAGTTGAGATTATGACTACTTTATAGTTTGTTACTTAGAGAATAATACAATGCCTAAGAAATATTATTATGGTTCTGCTGAATGCTTGATGATAATTAGAAGGATAAATTTTTAAATGAAAATATCTTGCAATACCAATACTTTCTCATTGCTGCAAATTACTTTCAACTATCAAACCATTAACATTTTAATGGCATTGTGATACCGAGGAGAGAATTTGCACATTCAGATAAATTGTCGAGGCTAATTGCGACTGCACATAGAATAAAGTCGAATTTTCATGCAATAAGATAACCTAAAACAGGCAAAGATTGTGTACACTGAATAATAGAATAATATAAATAAATGAAAGATGGACAAAGAACAATTAGCTATGGGCAGTACTTATCATAAAAGGTCTCAACCTACCTTTGCCTCATTAGAAACAGTAGGTCTTGCGGGAAATTCAACCTTGCGTGCCTTAATAATTGTGTCTTCACGAAGTATTCTCTCTTGTGTTTGGTCATGTCCGAAAGGACGTCTGCCGAAGAGCATTTGATAAAACAAAATACCATAGCAGACCAGACATCAACCTGTTTTCCACAAGTCAGAAATGTAATGTGAATATCATGTAAGATAATTATCCAACACTTGTTGTTTGCACAATACCGACATCACGAAACTTATGTTAAAACGAAATATCCATTGACCAAAATGACTGACAAATTGAGATTCATAACACAAAAAAATGATCCATGCATTCACGACTTAAAAAAAAGTAATGACCTTGGATGATATAAGAGGCGTCTTGCTGAGCTCAAAGCATTCAGGAGGCAAATACCTGCAAATCAAAAATGAAAGAAAGGCAAAAAGAGGTTTATTAAAGCAAATGTTGAAAGAAGTTTAAAACCAACAAGTTTGGAACACTTCAAAATTTGAAATCCTACAACAATGATCTTCATCACTTACCAATACGTTCCAGCCCCCTGCGATGTAAGTTCCATACCCTGGGATCCCACATCATTCTCCACTATCTTGCTAAGACCAAAATCAGTCACTTTGGCAATACCAAGCTCATCAAACAAAACATTTCCAGGCTTTAAATCATAATGGATAATCTTCAGTGCTCTTTTATTCATGTAAATAAGGCCTTGGAAAATCTGAACTAAAATTACTCGAGCCTCCTTCTCAGGCAATATAGGCGTTGCTTTAAGAACAGCATCAAGATCTTTCCCTGGTAGAACAGAGGAGGATCAAATGAAGGAGCAGTAGACAAAACAAGAAATCAAATATACAATATTTATAAGCCTGTTTGGATAAACAACTTCATCAAGCACTTATAGATGTGTTTATCATTTAAGTGCTAATGTAAAAGTTATTTCTATAATAAAATCAAATCAAAAAGTTTTCATATAAGCTATAAGTTGTTTTCATAAGTTATTCTGGAGAGCTTATGGAAATAAGCTGAAAACAGCCTATTAAAATGTCATACGTTGTTTTCATAAGCTCTCTCAAACAGTCTCACAAGTGCAAGTTCAAATAACTCAATCCAAACAGACCCATACTGTATCACAAAAGTCAACAAAATAATTATCTTCATAAAACAGATGAGGTGTATATACCGCTGCAGTACTCTAGAACAGTGCAGAATGTATTTGGATCAATCTCAAAGATGTCCCATAAACGAACAATATGACGATGGATCAAGGTCTTGTGAATATTATACTCCCGAATTGCATGCCTTATGTAACTTTGCTTCTTCTCTTCACTCCATTGAGCATTTAAACCATGAAGCTTGCATGCAACATATCTATGCTCCACCAAGTCAAAAGCCTGCTGGAAATTTTTTACTTCAAATCGCTGCAAAAAGGTATTTATTTACATTTGCCAATAAAAGGCAAAGGAACTCTCTAGGATTCTGGTTTTAGTAATTCAACCTTGTATAATAATATTCGCTAAATTAATATAAATACAATAAAATGATTAATATTGTACAGTAAAGTTTAGACCTTATACACCTCGCTGAATCCTCCCTTTCCAAGAAGGTTTGGAAGGGCGTAACGATGGTTTAGAATCTAAAAATTGTTAAACCGTGAACCATCTTCATCCCGAATGCGTTTCATTTCACGAATTAGTCTTCCCTTCTCTAGTTCGTAGCGGTCCCTCTCTCGCAAAACAATTTCTTCTTCCTGAAAATTGTTCAGTCGTTAGAAGTATAAAGAGGAAATAGAATAATCGGAGAAGTAGCAACTTACCCATTTAATGCTGGCTAGTCGAGACTTATAGATTTCCTCGTGAATGAGAATATCTTCCAGCAATCAAGCCTATGCATCTATTCCATCACCCTTATCTTCAGGCATGGAAAAGAGCCAAGAAAAACAAATTCAAACCATTAGAAAGTGAGCAGAATAATGTGATACGAGATATTTATTGTATCGATTAGCCATCTTAAGGAGCGTATTCATGATTTATAATAATATCATATAAATAAGTAAATAACGAAGGCTATTAAAAGTCGATGCAAACAAATTACATAGTGTTCTGGTTTATTATGATCCAAGGTATATGTTAGTTATAATGACAATTGGTACAAACTATGAATGAAGGAAAAGGACAGTCACTCATTCAGTCCACTTAACCCCTCTTCCCCAAGTTCAACAAGACAAGTGTTAACAGAAAAAAGGAAACTGAGTGGTACCAGATTGTTTTTTCTTGAATAACTTGCGCTGGCGCTCAATTGCCTCCTTTGTTTCTAGTAGTCGTTTCTGTAAAAATCAAGAGATAAAGTAATTCATGTTATTACTAATGCAAACTACTGATATATGCAATGGTTCCAATTGCAAATAAAAAAAAACACCACACAAAAGTTATAGAAACATTCACAGAATATACCACAAGCTAATGCCCAATAGAACTGAAAAGGAAAACGGGTGGAAGTTCGAAGACACCATCCTTAAAATTGTATTTAGTCATCAATCCAAAAACTTGCAATAAGTGAATAAGAATCCATTTATTTAATATGTTTCTTCTATCTTCTATCTTTGCATGTCAACAGATGGAAAAACTTGCAAATTCAAATAAGAAATACACATTATTGATCAAAATAAAAGCAATCAATTCAAAATCGACTATAGTAGTAAATACCACAGTTAAAATATAAAAATTTCAGGATTATTACCTTTTGGACCAAGACATAATTATCTCATCATTTATGCCCACATTTTTACCCAAATTTAATCAGAGAAATCACAGTCGTTGAGAATTATCATAAAAATGATAAAAACATAGAACATCGGAGAAGAAGAAGAAATATAAGACATCATTGACGATTCCCACTCTTTCACAATTGTGATGATACTCCATGAATTGAGTTTTGGTTTGACACTCATAGATCTACTAGAGAAAAATTACACAAAATCAATAAGTGAAATTAAACTCAAAAATAAAAAATAACAGGGACAGAAAAATATTAATAACATTGTATTTTTTGTATATATAGGAGAAAACAACATGAGCTTTGCAAATTCACAATTTCTATATCCCTGGATCTCTAGAATATCATCATATTCAATTCAATAGCTTCATAATATATGTTGAATATATTACAGAAAAGCTTCCACCACATTTGCATCTACTTCTGCACCAAATGCCTCCTTTTTATGTTTCACCATCTTCTCACCAATGTTAAGCATAATCAATTTCTAGGTTGTTTTCATGGGTAAGTTCTTCTTCTTAATTTTCATTTAAAAAAGAATACAATGAGTGTTTCTCATTATTTCAACTCGACAAGTAACTATTTTCATTTTAATTCAACGTCTTTCCTTATTCTTTAAGCCTATCTCCAAATTTTCATGTTCATAAGAATTTTTTTATTCAACTATTACTCCATTTTTGTCCAAATTTCTACAAGGACATAAATAATCATCAATGGATCAAATAAAAATTAAGCCAAATAAGGAAGTTACAACGGCTAAAAACCATAAAAAAAATCTTAAATATGGAAATGGTCCCTGCAAATATCTGACATTTTGGTTTCAGTCACTGTAAAAATATTTTTTGAGTTTTAGTCCCTGCAAATATAGAATATTTGGTTTTGGTCCTTTGTATTTTGTTTTAATCCTTGTAAAATCATTTCATATTGAAATTGGTCCCTATAATATTCATTTTAGTTCTCATTTTGAGGGACTAAAATCAAATACTCTACATATTACAAAGATCAAATCCAATATGAATCAATTTTACAAGGACTAAAACAAAATACCAAGGACCAAAACCAAATTTTTTTATATTTGCAGGGACTAAAATCAAAAAAATACTTTTACATGGACTAAAACCAAAATGTCAGATATTTGCAAGGACTATTTTCACATTTAAGCCTAAAAAAAATATTGCAACAGAAATAAGGAAAACTACATATAGCACAATCCACACAAACTAGCTACAACAAGTTTTTTACACTCCATAGAAACACACTTTGATAAAAAATAAATTAAGAAGAAGAACTTACCCATGAAAACAATCTAGAAATTGATTATGCTTAACATTGGTGAGAAGATGGTGAAACATAAAAATTGCGGGATGAGATGCAGTTGGAAAAATTTTGGTTGGAAAATAACTTTTGAGTTTTTTTTGTCTTTAACCTTTTATTGAATTTTTTTTCTCTCTCTCTCTCTCCCTATTATATTTATTTACTTTATGTGTATCGGATGTCAAGTTTTGATTGGTCGTGACCAACTCAATTTCTTGGTCATGTGACCATCTAAGATTTGCTCTGTATACACTCATGCTTCCTCTAAGATATGCAATTACATTTGCAAACTCTCACTCTTCATTTCGTTCAATCCGTAATTGTTGCATATTAATTGAAACCACTCGCACTCTTCCTCTCATTATCTACAATTACATACGCAAACCGGTATAGTTTGTGGTTATGGTGTCGTCGAGGTCCTAACCGTCATGAGAGCGAAGGATTAAACGAAATTGACACGTCATCAATAATGATTTTAGGTATGTTTTTGAGTCATTTGATAAGTATTTGAAGACAATTTTGTGGATTTTTAGACAAGTTGCTCATAATTTTGGGGCCATTTTATAGTGTTTTGATTTGAGTTGTTGTAATTTTATTTCGTCCCTAACCAGACAACTTCATAGGTGTATCGAGACACCTCATGGAAGTTATGAAATCAGTTTTGCCACTGCGCAACATGCCATTGTGTGTAACACCCGGTTACCCAAAATCAATTTAATAATAAATAAACATGCATCAGAGTAATTCCCAAACGGGCATGTCACACTACATAAATCAATTTTCTTAAATAGAATATAAAAACTATTTAATAAACATCAACCAAAACAGTTTCATCAAACTTTGCAGCGGAATATTCATCATCAATAACAACAGCATAAATGTGTGATTCTCCAATAACAGTCTTGGAATAAAAGCCTCACCAAAGTAAAACCATAATCCGATAATTCAAACAAACATAGGGCTACAACATCAAGTTCCAAAATATGACACATAAGGAATGAAAATAAAATAAGGTAAACCCATCCCGAATGTATCAGAGCCCTAAACACGACACTTGGGCCACCGCCAACCTACTCAGGATCACCTGCAAGTTACCCATACGAAGGGCAACATTTCCAAACAGAAGGGGTGAGATTCACAACAATAATATAGATAAAGAATGCATCAATTGAATCTAACACCCTATCATAATAATTCATCAATAATATATAAACATCATCATTTTCAATGTCAACAATTATGGTAATTAACAACCTACTCAACGACTCATGCCACTCAACACCACCTCACTAAGACTCCTCTAACAACACCCAATGCATGTGGTACCATAATCAGGACCGTAGCCCTCACCGTTGTCGAATGGTTAAAGCATTCTTTTTCAGGACATAAGTCCTCACCACTAAACACCGCTTTGAGCAACTAGTGTTCCACCACTTTGAACGACAAGGCGTTCTAGAGCCGAAGCTCTCCCACTTTTATGCTTATGCAACTGACCCGCTTGTGTATATCTACATACAACCCAACCTATGCATATATATGTAAATGACTCACCACTCCAATCACAACATTCATGTATGACTTAATTAAATAAAAACATACTTTCCAATCAGCATCAAATCATTATAATCACTTTAGAACATCCAGAAAAGTACACCATATAATTAGTCATGCTTATTCATCAAGTTAAATCAACTATCAACAACAGAAATCAATCCAACAAAATACTGGGCAATTTCGCCAGGCGGAAGGCGTGGCTCGCCAGGCGAAATCTAAAGAAAACTGGCTCCTCGCCAGGCGAACACTATACTCGCCAGGGCGGACCAAAACTGGGTGCTCTCGGGAATTTCTACAGGACAGCTCGCCAGGGCGAGCAGATGGCGACATTTCGTCAGGCGAAAATACTCCGCCAGGCGAGTCGCGTCAGTACAGACTCGTGAATTCTGCGATTTTCACCCAAAAATCCCATTTTCCTCCAATTCACTCCCCAAATTCGTATACAGTTATGAAATGAAAAGTCGTACACTCTCAGAACCTATTCATAACATCAAAACTTCTATGATCACACTCAATTCTCCCAAAATCCCAAATTTTCCACATAAACCCAAATTCCCAATTCCTACCCAAAAACCTGTTAAATCCAAATCAGAATTCAGAATCTATATGATTGCAATAAACCTCACCCTTACCTTAGTTTTGCAGAAGAAATGCATAGCAAAAATCGGTCCTAGGCTCTTCCCTCTTGTTCTTCCTCTTGACTTCTCTTGGTTTCTCCAAAAACTCAATTGTACGTAAAACTGTTTTCTCAACTTCTCCCTTCCTCTTAACTCCCCACTTATTTCAATTAACTCCTCTTAATTCTCTTAATTCCTAATTAATTCCCCAACCTCCAAAATAATATTAATTCTCACTTATTCTAATTATTATTAAAATAAACTATATAATAAAATCTAACACATCATAAAATCCACAAATATTATTTTAAAATCATAAAACGACTCCACATAAATCCAAAATAATTAAAATAACGACTAGGGTGTTACAACTCTCCCCAAATTACAGAATTTCGTCCTCGAAATCTTACCTCAAGCGAACAACTCTGGATAAGAATCCCGCATCTTACTCTCCAGCTCCCAAGTCAAACTTTCACCCGTTACACCTTTCCAAACAACTCTCACAAGGGGTATTTCCTTGCCCCTCAAAGCCTTCACTTTCCGATCGTCAATCCTCACCGGCGTGGTCTCTACCGTAAGGTTGTCTCTAACTTGCACATCATCTCTCGGAATAACATGCGAAGGATCCGCTACATACTTCCGAAGCTGCGACACATGAAACACGTCATGCAAATTCGAAAGATGAGGTGGCAAACCCACTCTATATGCCACTGTTCCAACCCTTTTAGATATCTGATACAGACCAATGAACTTTGGAGTCAACTTCTTCGACTTCAATGCACGTCCTACACCCATCATAGGAGTAACCCTCAGAAATACATGATCGCCCTCCTGAAACTCAAGGGCCTTTCTCCGCTTGTCATGGTAACTCTTCTGTCGACTCTGCGATGCTTTCATCTTTTCTCTGATCATCTTGACTTTCTCTGTAGTCTCATGAACCAAATCTGATCCCAACACCACCCTCTCTCCTGACTCAAACCAGCATAAAGGAGTCCTGCACCTCCGACCATACAAAGCTTCGAACGGTGCCATACCTATACTCGAATGGTAACTGTTGTTGTATGTGAACTCTATCAAAGGTAGGTGACTATCCCAAGCTCCACCTTGCTCAAGCACACACACTCTCAATAATCCTCCAATGATTGGATCGTCCTCTCCGACTGACCATCTGTCTAAGGATGATAAGCCGAACTCAACCTCAACTTCGAACCCAAAGCGTCCTGTAAACTCTTCCAGAATCTAGAAGTGAACCTCGGATCCCTATCCGACACAATACTCGAAGGAACTCCATGTAGCTTCACAATATTCTGAATATATATCTCAGCCAACTGAGCTACCGGATAACTGATGTTAATAGGAATGAAGTGTGCCGACTTTGTCAACCTATCGACCACAACCCATATAGAATCATGCCCTCTCGGAGTGTTTGGTAAACTCGTCACAAAATCCATAGAAATGCTATCCCATTTCCACTCCGGTACATCCAACGGTGTCAACAACCCTGCAGGCTTCTGATGTTCAACCTTAGACTTCTGACAAGTCAAACACGCATATACAAAACGAGCGACGTCACGTTTCAACCCAGACCACCAAAACAGCTTCTTTAAATCATGATACATTTTCGTAGCTCGCGGATGAATACTCAAGCTACTCTTGTGACTTTCTTCTAAAATCAACTTTTTCAATTCGTCATTGTCAGGAATACAAATTCTATCTCTGAACCTCAACACACCCTGATCATCAACCTTGAAGTCACTATCCTCGGTGCCATTACCAGCAACCATCAAATCAACAAACTTCACATCCACTTGTTGTGCTTCACGGATATTATTCAGGAAATCACTATTAATTCTCAACATCCCCAACTGTATACTCTGAGGTGACAATTCACAAACAAGGCTCAAGTCTCTAAACTGTTCTAGCAAATCAAATTCTCTCACCATCAACGCAGACATATGTAAGGTCTTCCTGATCAACGCATCCGCAGCCACATTGCCTTTACTAGGATGGTAATTCAAACCAAAATCATAATCTTTTAACAACTCAAGCCATCTCCTCTGCCTCATATTCAATTCCTTCTGGTCAAATAAATACTTTAGACTCTTGTGATCGCTGAACACCTCAAATCTGGAACCGTACAAATAATGCCTCCAAATTTTCAAAACAAACACCACCGCAGCCAACTCCAAATCATGTGTAGGATAATTCTTTTCATGTACCCTCAACTGCCTAGAAGCATAAGCTACTACTTTGCCATCCTGCATCAAAACACCACCCAATCCGAACTTGGAAGCATCACAATAAACAACAAAAGGTTCTTCCGGCTTCGGTAAAATCAAAATAGGAGCAGTTGTCAATCTTCACTTCAACTCATTGAAACTACTCTCACACTGAGCATCCCACACAAAAGACTTACCCTTGCAGGTCAACTGAGTCAACGGAAGTGCTAACTTCGAAAACCCCTCAATAAACCTGCGGTAATAACCAGCCAAACCCAAGAAGCTTCTGATTTCAGTTACCGACTTCGGAGCCTCCCATTGTGATACCGCATCAACTTTTGACGGATCAACTGCTATACCATTACCAAAAATAATATGGCCAAGAAAGCTAACTTCACTTAACTAGAACTCGCACTTCGACAACTTAGCATACAACTTTTTCTCTTTCAACACTTGCAACACAATCTTCAGATGTTCCGCATGCTCTTCTTCCGTCTTAGAATAAATTAAAATATCATCAATGAATACAACCACGAATTTATCCAAAAAAGCATGAAAAATTCGGTTCATATACTCCATGAACACACCGGGCGTGTTAGTAACACCGAAAGGCATCACTTTGTATTCGTAATGTCCATATCGTGTCCTAAAGGCCGTCTTCTGCATATCTTCATCCTTCACCTTAATTTGATGGTAACCTGACCTCAAGTCGATCTTACTAAAAACTTTTGCACTCACCAACTGGTCCATCAAGTCATCAATCCTCGGTAGTGGATACCTGTTCTTTATTGTAACTTTATTCAACTAACGATAGTCGATGCACAATCTCATGCTACCATCCTTCTTCTTAACCAACAACACAGGCGCTCCCCATGGTGAAACACTTGGTCTTACGAACTTCTTATCAAGCAAGTCTTCCAACTGTTTCTTCAACTCTGCTAACTCAGACGCCGACATACGATAAGGTGACATCGACACCAGCTTCGTTCCTGGAACAAGGTCAATTGAAAATTCAACTTCCTTTTCTGGTGGTACATCAGGAATCTCATCCAGAAAGACTTCAGGAAATTCATTCACCACTGGTAACCTGTCTATCACAGCTTGATTCTCTAACGACAAACATGCCATCAAAGAATACATCAAAATTCCATCACGTTCTAGCTACTTCATCTGTTTCGTAGACAAGAACTCAACTTCACCTTCTTCTTCAGCAGAAGCAAAATGCACCGTCTTACTAAAGCAATTGATATGAACTCGGTTATACTCTAACCAATTCATTCCAAAAATAGCATCCATACCCGTCAATGGTAGACACACTAAGTCGACCTCAAAATCTCTACCAAACATAGACAACGGACACCTTAAACAAACAAGAGAAGTAGTTACTGAACCCTTGGCTGGAGTTTCAACAGCCATTTCTCCTTTCATATCAGATACAATCAAATTCAACTTATACGCACATTCTAAAGCAATGAAACAATGAGTAGCTCCAGTGTCTATAATAGCAATTAAAGGAGTACTATTAAAGAAACAAGTACCTCTGATAAGACGGTCCTCATTAGTAGTCTGCGTACCAGCCAAAGCAAACACTTTCCTACCAGTTCTAACCTTCTTCGGTTGTGTGCACTGTGAACTAATATGGCCCTCTTCATCACAATTATAGCAAACTACATCACCACGCTTGCAATTAGCTAGTGTGTGTCCTTTCTGACCACACCTGAAACATTTCTTCTCATCCTTGGTACAAACATTACTCTTGTGGCCCTTCTCGCCACACTTGTAACAAACTATCTCAGCAGGAGCATCCCTCCTATTCGGCCTCCTTTCATCATTCAGTCTCTGCTTTCCCTTGTCAGCCGGGGCACTATACGGTTTAGGACGACTCTGCTGTCCCTTACCTCTTCGCTCACTCATCACCTTATAATGAGCTTTTGAGTCCTCCTCATATATCCTGCAACGACTTACCAAATCAGAGAAAATTCTAATCTGCTGATACCCTATGGCTCTCTTGATGTCAGCTCTCAAGCCATTCTCAAACTTTATACACTTGGAGAATTCAGCTGTCTCCGCGGTATAGTGAGGGTAGAACTTTGCAAGTTCCACAAACTTCACAGCATACTCAACAACAGACATGCCACCCTGCTTCAGTTCTAGAAATTCGATCTCTTTCCTACCTCGGACATCTTCTGGAAAATACCTGTTCAGAAATTCTCTCTTGAACACCGCCCAGGTCACTGCAGCTCCATCCTGTTCCAACACAGGTAGCAAACTTACCCACCAGTCATCTGCCTCCTCAGCTAACATGTGCGTCCCGAACCGCACCTTTTGCACTTCAGAGCACTACATGACCCTGAAAATCCTCTCCACTTCCTTAAGCCACTGCTGAGCACCATCAGGATCATACCTTCCCTTGAATGCTGGGGGATGATTCCTCAAAAAGGTCTCCAACATCCTCACCTCTCCATTACCAGCTCCAGCTTGCGGTTGCTGTTGAACAGCTTGAGCTACAGCCTCAAGTGCAGCAGCAATAGTAGCATCGTTTCTACCAGCCATCTTAAGATTCTACATAAGAAACAACATCTCAAAACAACAACAAAACAACATTAGAGTTGACACTCTATCCTAGGTGGCTCAACACGACTCTGCTACTTGGCTGGACGGACCAACCTGCTCTGATACCAATTGTAACACCCCGTTACCCAAAATCAATTTAATAATAAATAAACATGCATCAGAGTAATTCCCAAACGGGCATGTCACAGTACATAAATCAATTTTCTTAAATAGAATATAAAAACTATTTAATAAACATCAACCAAAACAGTTTCATCAAACTTTGCAGCGGAATATTCATCATCAATAACAACAGCATAAATGTGTGATTCTCCAATAACAGTCTTGGCATAAAAGCCTCACCAAAGTAAAACCATAATCCGATAATTCAAACAAACATAGGGCTACAACATCAAGTTCCAAAATATGATACATAAGGAATGAAAATAAAATAAGGTAAACCCATCCCGAATGTATCAGAGCCCTAAACACGACACTTGAGCCACCGCCAACCTACTCAGGATCACCTGCAAGTTACCCATACAAAGGGTAACATTTCCAAGCAGAAGGGGTGAGATTCACAACAATAATATAGATAAAGAATGCATCAATTGAATCTAACACCCTATCATAATAATTCATCAATAATATGTAAACATCATCATTTTCAATGTCAACAAATATGGTAATTAACAACCAACTCAACGACTCATGCCACTCAACACCACCTCACTAAGACTCCTCTAACAACACCCAATGCATGTGGTACCATAATCAGGACCGTAGCCCTCACCGTTGTCGAATGGTTAAAGCATTCTTTTTCAGGACATAAGTCCTCACCACTAAACACCGCTTTGAGCAACTAGTGCTCCACCACTTTGAACGACAAGGCGTTCTAGAGCCGAAACTCTCCCACTTTTATGCTTATGCAACTGACCCGCTTGTGTATATCTACATACAACCCAACCTATGCATATATATGTAAATGACTCACCACTCCAATCACAACATTCATGTATGACTTAATTAAATAAAAACATACTTTCCAATCAGCATCAATTCATTATAATCACTTTAGAACATCCAGAAAAATACACCATATAATTAGTCATGCTTATTCATCAAGTTAAATCAACTATCAACAACAGAAATCAATCCAACAAAATACTGGGCAATTTCGCCAGGCGGAAGGCGTGGCTCGCCAGGCGAAATCTAAAGAAAACTGGCTCCTCGCCAGGCGAACACTATACTCGCCAGGGCGGACCAAAACTGGGTGCTCTCAGGAATTTCTACAGGACAGCTCGCTAGGGCGAGCAGATGGCGACATTTCGTCAGGCGAAAATACTCCGCTAGGCGAGTCGCGTCAGTACAGACTCGTGAATTCTGCGATTTTCACCCAAAAATTCCATTTTCCTCCAATTCACTCACCAAACTAGTATACAGTTATGAAATGAAAAGCCGTACACTCTCAGAACCTATTCCTAACATCAAAACTTCTATGATCACACTCAATTCTCCCAAAATCCCAATTTTTCCACATAAACCCAAAAACCTTTTAAATCCAAATCAGAATTCAGAATCTATATGATTGCAATAAACCTCACCCTTACCTTAGTTTTGCAGAAGAAATGCACAGCAAAAATCGGTCCTAGGCTCTTCCCTCTTGTTCTTCCTCTTGACTTCTCTTGGTTTCTCCAAAAACTCAATTGTACGTAAAACTGTTTTCTCAACTTCTCCCTTCCTCTTAACTCCGCACTTATTTCAATTAACTCCTCTTAATTCTCTTAATTCCTAATTAATTCCCCAACCTCCAAAATAATATTAATTCTCATTTATTCTAATTATTATTAAAATAAACTATATAATAAAATCTAACACATCATAAAATCCACAAATATTATTTTAAAATCATAAAACGACTCCACATAAATCCAAAATAATTAAAATAACGACTAGGGGTGCATGTCTCGCGTGCAGGGACGGACCCATAAATATTTAGTAGTATAGGCCAATTTAGAGGCAACAACGAAGTTTTTTTTTGTCTCGTAGCATAGTGGTTGGAGCATGCTCTGTCCCTTGATGATAATCTACCATTTTTGACCCTGAAATTGATGGCTCCCACTAATCAAGTCATTTTCAAGAAACTTTGCATTTCTTGATTCCACAATCCTAGTGCTATGAGATGGGCAATAGAACCTATACCCTTTAGAATTTTCGGCATATCCAATGAAATACCCACTTATAGTTCTAGGGTCTAGTTTCTTTTCTTGTGGATTGTAAACTCTTACTTCAAACAGATATCCCCAAACGCGTATATGACGCAAACTCGGTTTCCAACCTTTAAATAACTCAAACGGTGTCTTTGGGACAACCTTGGTTGGAACACGGTTCAATATATACACTGCCGTTTTAAGAGCTTCAGTCCACAAGGACTTTGGAAGTCTGGAGTTGCTACGCATACTCCTAACCATGTCCATTAAAGTTCGGTTTCTTCTTTCTGACACCCCATTCTGGTCCGGAGAACCAGGCATGGTGTATTGGGCAACTATCCCATTATCTTGAAGAAACTTCGCAAATGGACCCATGGCTTGTCCATCCTCAGTATATCTACCATAATATTCTCCACCTCTATCAGTTCTCACGATCTTAATTTGTTTTTCGCATTGCTTTTCTACTTCAGCCTTAAAAACTTTAAAGGCATCCAATGCTTCATACTTATTATGAAGCAAGTAGACATGCATATATCGTGAGTAATCATCAATGAAAGAAATAAAGTATTTCGGACCTGGTATGTCCATATCTGGACGACATATATATTTTGTATCAGTATATGTTTTTCGGTATATGCATTGTAATGTTACAGTGTCGCATGCTTATATTTCATGAGTAGACATGCATATATCGTGAGTAATCATCAATGAAAGAGATAAAGTATTTCGGACCTGGTATGTCCATATCTGGACGACATATATATTTTGTATCAGTATATGTTTTTCGGTATATGCATTGTAATGTTACAGTGTCGCATGCTTATATTTCATGTGCATTGAGGAATCCACACTTGATTGTTTGTATGATATTATGACTTTAATCATGCATCAAATATAGATTAATCAATTAAATTAATTGCCTACTATTTTGCAATTAATCATTTAAAGTAGATGTCAATATGATCTATATGATTTTAATTAATTAGGGACTAGCCACAACATCTTTAATTATGCAAAATTGTATATTAAGTTTTAAGATCATGGTTGTGACATTGATGGTAATTAATTATATTGAACATAGTAAATCTTATCCCACAGGAATTTTTGTTATGTTTTGTATAATTAATTAGGATAAAATATCAATTTATATTTTCTAACTTACCCTCAGGAATTAGAAAAAAGAACATAAATTGATAGTTTTGTCATTGAGTTATATGAATTTAATTAAATAAAATTTTAGCCTACAGGTAAATTTTATGTCACTAGGTTCATAGTTTGAAACATGTTTTTGGGGTTAAAATTGCTAAAAATTGCATTTTTCCGTATGGGTTTTTCAACCGGGTCATTTTGACCCATTCGGAGGTTGAAGACACAGTCCAGTTTATTTTTAAATTTATGATAAATAATATGAAACTGGATATCGTACTGCATAGTTAAAAGCGTGTCTTACTCTAGCTGCAAAAATTAAACATACATGTTTGTCATACCCCAATTTTTTATTTAAGGTCCACATTCATACGCCCTTTGACCTTGATTAGTCTCTGACTTTTCAATGAAAATTCGACAGAGAGGTATTTTAAAATACCTCATTTTTTGTTCCGAGTCGACCTCTTCTCTCTTTATTTTATTTTTATCTATTTCCATCTTTTATTTATTTTAATTTCAATTAATTTCAATTTTACCTTTTTTATCATTTTAATTAGTCTTTATTTATTTATTTATTTTTTTTCTTTTTAATCACTTCTTTTTAGTCTTTATCTCTTTTCTTTTATTATTATCCTTTTATCCATAATTCCAAAAAACGGTCCAAGTTCGCGCGCATCAATCACACACAGCCTTCTTTCATTCATCCTCATCCTCATCCAATCCACGCAGCCTGTCACACGCTTCAGAGGCGGTTCCAATCCAGTTCACGCGCATCAATCACAAGTTCAGGAACAGAAATACATTTTTCTTCTCCTCAAGCCACATCTTTTATGCTCTTATCAACAAACCCTAGCCTCAGCCCAGAAGGGACACGCAGAGAAGAAGCGAGGGAGGAGAAGTATAGAGAAAGCCAGAGACACACATAAGCAGCCGGGAATCAAATCAACCACAAGGCCAGACTCGACTCACAACAGCCAAACCCTCAAGCCAGAATCACGCCGAGTGCCAACAACACAGCCGTCACAACGGATCGCGAGTTCAGAGCCGAATCCGAGTCTGTACCGGACAAAGTGAACGCAACGAGGTTTCAATCCGTCTCTACAACACAGGAATCGCACCATCAATCAAATACATAAGGTAGTATTTTTGTTCCCCTTTAGATCTAGGTCTGCGTGTGCGTGTTATTGAATTTAGGGTTAGAATCAAGTAGAGAAGAAGAGAACAAGTAGAAAGAACTAAAAAAAATCAAAAAATAAATTGATAGGGTTCCGACGCGGTGGTGCCGCCGCACCGGCCGGCCAACCGCCGCCGGAACCCCTTTATATCTCACTGGAGAAGATGAAGATGTATGGGAGAGAGAAGAGAGAGACCGGTGAGATTAGAGAAGGAAGAGAGAGAAAGAGGAATGAAAAATGGAAAAAAACCAGTCCACAGCCTATATATACTGTTAGGCCGAACCAGTTCAGCCCTTGAATCGAACCGGACCTAAAACTGGTTCCCTTTAAGCCCAACGCCCCATCTGTTTTCCAAAAGCCCAATTCCCTTTCATTTTTCTCTGCTTGCTGTTTAATACCCCTGAATACTGTTGCACCCCCACCTTGTGATTGAACCCAATTTTTATTTCTTTCAAGTCTTGCATACATTTTATTCTTATCTTTTAGCATTTTAATTATTATCTTACATCCCCTCATGCATATTTTATTTATTTATGTAATTTATTTCACAGCAAAGATATTAGAATGTAAACTAGGTTTGATGTAAATAATTCATTTATTCTCTTATCATTTACTTTCGGCAGACTTTCGGCAGACCTTAGAATGTATAATAGGTTTTATGTAATAGCTTTAGGTGCATGTGTGCGTGTATGTTTACCTTTTATGCTTAGTAGTTTAGGTCAAAGGTCCTTGTGGTGGTCCAACACCACCATAAGGTACCTACGTTTTACTTTCGTGCTCCGTTAGTTTAATTTTAGTCCAATTATTCAAAAACAACAAAAACATGCAAATAACAAAAAAATCAAAAATATTTTCATAAACAAACCTTGATTTAAGATCAAGTGATCGTCTTTTTTTATTTTTTATTTCCTAAATCAAATTGTAATCAACTTTAATCATACTTTAAGTTATTTTCTCTTAATATAAAAAACACAAACAAATACTCATTTGCCACTTGACTTTTCATTTTAAAACCTTTTTCAAAACTAATAAAAAACACACAACCAATCAAACGTCAATTTTTACCTCGAACTACGAGGTTTTGATCCCTCACGGGTACGTAGGCAGAGGACCATGTCCTTCCAAACAATAAAAAATGTAGATATTCAGGTCTTTATTTTTTCCACTTTAGTTCTTCTTTTCAAAATAAGCAAGCAAGTTATAGCACATTAAATTAAATAAAATCAAGAGGTTCCCGTAGAGTACTACGGACATAAAGGGTGCTAATACCTTCCCTTTATGTAACTAACCCCCGAACCCTAAATCTTTTCAAAATGGGGTAGTTTGAACTTTTTTCCCCTTTTCTTAAAAATTAAATGTTCAGTCGTGAAATAAATTAGTGAGTCAAAAGCTAATCAAATAGCCTTGATCTCCAAAAAATGGCGCGACAATGCTTATAATTAAAATTGAGACTACTAAACAAATATCATGTTTTACCAAATAACTACTATAAACAGTGGAAACTTAAATTAGGATCAAGGCATATCTCCAGCCATTGCTCCTGCTTGAAGTAGTTGAGGCTCTTCTAAACCTTCCACAATCTCACTTTGATGGTGTAAGTCTTCTGAATAGAGATGTTAGGCTTAGGGAACCAAAACAAATGAAGTGCACTCCTTTATATAACTTATGCCATCAAGAAGTTACTGAAAGTGCAAAATAAAACTGCTCCTCCACTAACTCATAACGGGCAGTTACTAAATTTAAGGGAAAGAATAAAGACAATTTTCTGATTAATGGATAATTACCACTATGTGCTCTTAGTGGGTAATTACCACTTATTTATTTAAATAAATAAATAACTTAATTAGGGAAAAATCCAACATAGAACTCTTAAAATAAACTCAGTACCTATGCCTTTATGTATTTGAAGCTTTGTGTAATGTGTTGTGCCCCTTCTCTCACACAGTATGAATGGGTTTCTCGTGTTTTAGTTAGGGGATTTGGTAGAATATTGTCTTATTAATTGGGTTTATTTAGTGGGAGTTTCTACGGTACACCTCATAAATTGAGGTGTATCGATACTCCACTTCATAAATTTATAAATTAATGATCATTTTTTGAAATAAGTTGTTATTTATCATTATTTATATTTTAGAAAACACCATCTCATGAGAAAAAAAAACATCATTTCATTATTTATATGAATTATATTAAATTTTTAACATTTTCTCATAAAAAATAATCAATATTTTTCATTATGAGCAATAAAAATTCAAAAAAAATAAATTTTATTTCATTGACGCTTTTGGTAAATAAGATTTAATTATTATAATTATCAATGATAGAAAATAATTATTTTTTCTTCAAAAAAACAATCAATTTAATTATTAATTTAATGTTTGGTGTACCGGTACACTCAAAATGTTGAGTGTACCATAGAATTTATCTTATTTAATTTATAATTTGGTGTAGGCAATTATTGACTTAATCAAAGTTCACCACTTCCTTCTTTTCATTCGTATGTGTATGGGTGGTATTTTACAAAAATAAAAAAATATAGTGAGGGCCGAGGCCCTCAGAGTAGTGTGCATAGGTCCGTCCCTGCTCGCGTGCCCATATACATGACTAGGGAAGAAGGCAGTTTTCACCACTGCCTCGCGCGCCCAGGCGCATACCCCACTCTTGTTGGTTGAGAAAAAACAACTTTTTGTTGTTTTTTTATTGCGGGTTGGAGGAAAAAGTCATGCAAATTAATGGATAGCATCGCTCCAGAAGGTAGTAGCAGCTGGTTTCAAGAAGAAAGAAACCAGGAACACCCAGGGAAAAGAGAGGATCAAGTTGAGTTGATAAGGAATCATAAAGAGGAAAAAATTTCAACACAAAGGTGGAAGCTAAAATGGCATCGAAAAGTGAACCTAGCATTCAGAACCTCCAAGAAAAGATGGAGAAATTCCTTCGGGGATTGAAAGTGAGCATAAATGAGATACAATTCGAACAACAGCACTGTCAAACAATCTTCAAAGACTCCTAGCAAAAATTAGAAGCTAGGATCCAGGAGATTAAAGATCAATGGATGCAAGAATCCTAAAAGAAGAATGAGCAGTTGATTGCATGCAATGCTAAGAGGGAAGCATGTCGATCAATGGAATTGCGCAATAAAAAAAATATTTCTCCATTAAATCCAAGGAAAGAAACAGGGAAGGTAGAGAGGAAAGGCAATGAAGAAAAGGGTGTCTTAAGCAAGAAATAGGGAGCGTAGGAAAATAGAGAAGTAATGCGGGAATAGTTGAGAAATACAAAAAGCCAGCGTCTCAGAGATGGTGATAAGCCGCAAGCAATACCATCTTATGTGAAGCATACTTACCCAATCTTAAGCAAGAAGAAAGAAGAAGGGCGCAGTTTCGAAATTTTTTATGGAAATAATCGCCAAGTTGCAAGTCAACATGTCATTTGTTGAAGCTATTGATCAAATATCAGTATATGCAAAATTCATGATAGAGTTAATGAAGACGAAGCAAATTCTACGTGATGATGAAAATGATGAGTTAACTGATGAAAATGTTTACCTGCGCACTTGAGTTAACACGTATCCTTGGATGGGCTTCGGCCCATACCGGCACAGCTGATTTTAGCATCGGAAATAAGCTTATTGGACACAATCGTCCGTTACTAGAGTTATAAGTTCAGAGAAGACCTCGTCGGTGTGAGGATCTGCTGCTAGTTAGTAGATCAATGACAGAGTGAAAGGATATTAACGATCAATATGGGGGAGTGAGTGTTGAGGATTCCAAGTTCCAACAACCTCAAGGATTTCAAATTAGTAAAATCACTATGACTCACCATTGGAGAAGTGTGGGAATGGAGATGGAATGGACAAAAAAGTTCTGAAAGATCAACTATGATGTTGTGCTGCTTTTGTTGTTTTTGGAAGTCGCCACCGGAGAAGTTCTTTGTTTTCTATGCTGTATTTTGATTCTCATTGTCATACTTTTTACTTTGAGTTTATGTTTATCAGAATCAAAATACTAGGCTACTTCATTAAATATGAATCAGAACATTACATGCTTCAATAATATGTTTTAGTGGTGTATTTTGATTTTGATTGTCTTTGATACCAGGCTACTTTTGAATAATTGTCTCCTGTTAGTCCCTTGTGCACCGTACCTCAAATGAGTTGGTACTCGTTAAACATTCAGGGATGAAAATGACTATTTGTCCATGTTTTTAGGAGTAGATAGGAAATATCTGGTCTGCTGGTGAATGATGTTCTACATTTTGTTTTCTCCCTAGATTTCATCACTGCTTGTTGATGAATCTTCATACTAATAGATTAACTTTTTGGTTACTATTTTGTGCCTCTTGTGTGTGTGTTTGATGTTTCATAGAGGGCACAAACATTAAGGGTGTGTTTGGATTGAGGGTTTAGAAGGGAAAGGGAGGGGAGGGTTTACTTTTCTTTTTTAAATTACGGACTATGTAACATGTTTTTCTAAAATAAATTAAGTGTGATTGAAGAAGTATTATATGATCATTTATCATGTTAATATGTTAACTTTTTAAAAAACATTTCATAGTGTCCGTAATTTAAAAATGAAAAGTAAACCCTCCCCCTCATTTCCCCTCCTAAACCCTCCATCCAAACACACCCTAAAATTCCCTTTCAAAGTAAAGACACAAACTACTAGAGTCATTGAGATGTTTAAAATTTATACAAGAAAAGAATGCATAAAAATATGATCTTTTACCAAACATATTTTGACTGACCATTACAAATGTAACCAGGTGAAATTAAGGTTCTAAGATACTAGCTGAAAATTAAAAATGAAAATTACATTTACAGAGACTTACAAAGTTTTATTATGTATCCAATAAAATATGTTCAATGTAAAACATTCAGAAACTCTATTCACATCATTTAAATTACAGCCATTGTTTGACAGCACAAGTTTTATACTTGTCCAGGAGAAGAAATTAATCTTTTAATAATAAGAGGTCCATCCACTGTATTCTTGCCAGGAAGAGTCTCAGGCTCAGATCAATGATTAGTATTTGAATTGGAAGAACGAAATGGCCACAAAAAGGAAAATGGATTTCTCCTTCCTCGGCCATTATTGTTTTGACCAGTACTATTGTCATTCCTTCCTCCCCAGTTTCGACTACCACGTCCATGAGGCGGCAGCTCAACACGGCATACAGGACATGAATTATGCTGAATTAACCAAGGAACAATGCAGTCCGAGTGGTAAATATGCTTACATGCCATCTCCCTTGCCTTAGAACCGAGTTCAAACCTTTCTATACAAATTGGACAATGTGAATCGGAGTGAAGATGTGCTTGTGTGATCTTAATGGTAGGCATTGCTTCAATTGAAGATCGTGAGGCCGGGGCTGGACCACAACCGTTTGTATTGAGTTGTTCGATAAGTTCATCTAGTCCGTGATCCATAAAGTAGCCACCAAAATCAGAGCGTCTAGGATCACCTCTAGAAGTAGGTGTTTGACCTTGAAATATTAAATAACGACCAGAAGAACTAAAAACACCCCAAGTTTGTTCAGGAACAGAACCAGAAACAGATCTCCTTCTGACATCAAAGTTTGTGGTTCTTCCATCCATTCTCTGCCTCATGTAACTATCAATAGCATCTCTAAACCCAATTCTTGGTACAGAACCTCTTTGACTTACAACAGCATGTATAGCATCGAAAATATCAGGATCATCTTGAAACTCTTCCAACTGTGATGACGATGCAAGTCCTCGATTCTCATGCATTTCTTGCACAAATCCTCCATCGCAGTAAGGGCAAACTGCATCCCTCCCTGCAAGCAAGATTGGCTCCCTGCATGTATGACACCAGAATGTTGCCCTCCTTGACATCATTTCTCCTTCACTAGAACTTCAAATCCAGAAAATACACGAAAAAGACCGGTTTCTTTCTACATTAAAAATAGAGTTGGAAATAGAAGTCATCAATGGAGTAAAAAATGGTTATACGGTATACATCATTAGGTCCTTAAGATTTTCTACATCAAGTAGGATATGCTTTTTATCAATGGCAGATTATCAAGGTCAGCCAAAATCTGCAATATTAAGTATTAACATAGCGTTGCCGCCTATGGCAGAAACACAGCGGATATATTAGGTGTTTCTGCTTATGGAGGCTCGCACAGAATCCTCCCTGCTATAACGCCATGGTGGACATTTAACAACACTGAAGCAACCAACCCTACAAATTTGACTTGTAAGGTGAGAGATGTTTCTCATTTATGAACACTTTTTCATACCATATCACATCCAATGTGAAACTCTCAGCAGGTGTAAACTAGTAAACCTAGGAATAGTGTGACCTTAAATTCTTTACAACCAGCAAAAGGACCAAAATAAAATCAAAACTTTGTTTTAAAAGGTTTTTGCCCTAAAATAAAAGGTTTTCCGTTGAGGGATGAAATATAAGTTAACTCAGAAAGAAAACAGTAGGAACAAGAAATGAAAATAAAAAGCTTAGTCAAAATCATAAAGATTTTATGCAAATGACTCCATAAAATTGAGGCAAGCAAAGCCTTCATTTGGATTTCATGCAAATGGCTCCATAAAAATGAAATTACAAGTCTAACAAGACTATGAACACAGAAGTCGCGAACTTCTAGCATAGATAACTATCTCTTTGTCTCTCTTCTTATTAGTCAAAAACAATAAAAAGAGAAAAAATGAAGGGAAATAGTATGAACATAACGTAAGTATGAAAGAGATGTACAAAAGCTGTTACAAAATAGTTGTACAAATATGTAGCCATATGTGTCGGTGTTGGAATCCGCTAACACATGTTGGACACCGACATCGAAGACACCTTTAATATGTAGTGCTAAGGTTACATAGGTTACCATCTTTTTTTTTTTTGTTAGATAGGCCTAATAATAATAACCACTTAAAAACTCACACACAGAAGTGACGAAACCTAGGTTTGAACCCGGGTCACCGTGTCCAGCTAAACAATTTCGGCACAACAAATAACAGAAAGGAAAAACAAAACTCTAAACTCCAAGACACAGACAAATTGAATATAATCAATTTTTCTCCATCACGGAAAAAGGTCAATTACTAGAACTAAATTTCAACAACAGAAGAAAGAAAAAGCACATGAAAACTACCTCAGAGAAAAGATTCACCAAAATGACATTTAAGCACATAACTTTCAAATGGGGTTTCAATTTTATTCAAACAAAATTGAATTATTCAGAGTCTAAGTTCATACCTGTATATAATCCGCAGAATATAAATGATAAAAACAGCAGCCAAAGTAATTAATAAGAGAAAAATTTAAGAAAAGGGAAAAATATTAATGAAAGTGAAGTTACCTAGAAAAGGGAGAGAATACCAAAGAGAGAGGAAAAAAAAAGTCCACGGGATGAGAAATTTCAAAGCAAGGTAGCGTGTAATTTTGAGTTTATTGGAGAAACAAAATTCATTTATGTTTAAAAAAAATATATTCATTTATGTTGTTTAGTTTTTTCTGTGGCCGAAGTTCGAACCCCGGACCTTGCATATTCTATGCATTTGTCTCTATCAATTGAGCTAAACTCACGAGGACTATGTTGTATAGGTCTATATAAACATCCATTTCACTAAAAATTTATTTTTAAATATAAGTCACTTTTTAAATTATTAGATACATTTATTATTTTTTCCTAAATATAATCCATAATTATTAAAAAAATTACGGCGAATAACCCCTAATTAATATTTAACTTATTTTGAAATATGAAAAATCAAATTTAATAATTTCACGGTCCCAAAATGTAAACAAAAATGAGTCAATATAAATTGATGTATTTGATACAAATTTTGTACCAAATACATTAACGGTTGTTGATCAATTTTTATTTATATTTTAAGACGGATGAAGTACATACACAAATAAATGATAATTTGATAATATTAAGATATAAAATTGACATATTAATTTACAAAGGAAATTCGATCGTGTTTGGCATTTATTGATTCAATGTGCGTCAACAGAAATCATGCTTACTCCTTATTTATCAAAGAGTTAGACAAACAAAATTACAAAGGCATATCAAACCGGGTGTCGTCTAAGGATGTTGGTTTTGTGGGTCGTTGATGTTCTTTACGCTTTTTCTTAGGAGTTGTGTTATTTGAATATCCATATATGTGACAATCAAAATTTTACAAAGAAAATGAGGTAGTGACACAAAAACCAAAGCAATAGAGAGAGAGAAAGTAAAAAGATAATATGAGTATGAGAGAGAGTTATCACAAAAGTTGTAAAAAATGGTTGTTCAAATATCATTTCTTTTTTCTTAGGGTTTTTCCCTAATTCCCCTCCTATATATATATATTTTTTTATTTTTTTAATAATATATATTGAATAGGCGGTAGAGAATGAGAGTTTCAGTTTCTCTCTCCCCCTGATGCCTAACCTATCTCAAAGCTTATGTAAAAAAAAACACTAACAATTTTTCTTACAAAATATGAAAGAAAAAAAAAAAGCAAAGAAGGCTTATATATAAGAACGGATGAAATAATTTTGTTTAATTTGATGTATACCAAATAATAGTCTTTGACTCATTAGTTACAAGGACATTGATGAATGATGAGAGGTAGAATCCACTTCATTACAAATCATCTTCATTTTTTGGGTTAGAATATCCTCATTTGTTATTCTCTCCATATTTGCTCTATAGTTTTGGAAATATAATGTGAAGTTTGAAAACATTGTAAAATAATTAATGGTAGGACTCATCATCTATATTTTATGTTTTTATAAGAAATCTTCAATTTATGTTGATAAATGAAGAAGATTCTAACCCGACATTGATATGTATGAGTTGAGGTTTTAATATGAGATTCCTCATATATATTTTTTTTTGGTCTTAGATGAAGTGGTAATCCACTGAAATTAAAACTCACATACAACTGCGAGGTCCTGGATTCGAACCCATGTCACGACGTCCGGCCTTGCAATTTCGGCATTTGCCAGTTGAGCTAGGACTTCTGGACTCCTCATTTTTTCGTATACACTTACAAGAAACTATTTGATAAAAACAAAATAGACTTTGTTATTTTGTGAATATTAATGACCCATCATGTATATTTTGTGTTTTTATGTGAATTTTTTTGAATTATTTTCATAAATGAAGAGGATCCTAACCGAACATTGATATGTATGAGTTGAGGTTCGGATATGAGATTCTTCACTTCTTCGTAAACATTTACAAGAAACTATTTGATAAAAAGAAAATAGACTTTGTTATTTTGTGAATATTAATGACTCATCATCTATATTTTGTGTCTTTAAATGAAATCCTCCATTTATTTTGATAAATGAAGAGGATCCTAATCTGACATTGATATGTATGAGTTGATGTTTGAATATGAAATTCCTCACTTTTCGTAAACACTTATGGTTAACAAGAAACTATTCGATAAAAAAGAAAATAGACATTGTTATTTTTTTAAAGAGCTATTTTTGGTCTGTTTGGTAAAACTATGTTATAAGCTAAAAAGTTAGCTGATTTAAATTAAAGTGTTTGATAAAATTAGATTTTGAACTCACTGATAAATATAAAATGACAAAAACATATTTTTGGCTAATTTAGCATATTTGGGCATCTTGTAGAAAATTAGCCAATAATATATTCATTTTTCAAGAATATAATTAATATATTCAATATATAATAACATACAAGAAAGTGCTTTTGTTATTTTCGTGTTTAAAAAAATTAGAAACTACTACCGAAAAAATTATCGGGTTGAGTCACGACCAGGTCGCTCTCTTTAAGACGTTTCGCGGCACTACCAAAGTTTGTACAAGGTAGAATAACAACCGCTCCTCCTTCAGGATAAAACAACCTAGATCACTTTTCAATTACGTACTGCACAATATGTAATTGTTCGAGAATATACACCTAAAAAATATGGCTTAATCGTTCGATTAAAACCACTCAATATGGTACGTGACCACTCTTATCGAAACCGAAGGGACAAAAAGGAGCAGAAGCAGAAGAAGGAATCGTCAACACAAGTCGAAGGAGGGAGAAGAGACGAAAAGCACATGAATCATCAAATGTGAATTTCAGTGTTAAGAATGAGTGGGGTGAGCTCTCCTTTTATAGGCATAGTTCGTAACAAAAATCGAGTGACTTAAGGATTAAGTCAACTTAATCCTTAAGCTAAACACGTTTTGTTTTCTGTTGGATTTATCTGGATACACGTTTTGGATTAGATCGTAACGAATTTATTTGACCCAAGCCCAAGCCGGCCCGACCCGACCAAGTCGGCCGTTCGGATGGCGGCGTCGTCGAGCGCATGATATATATATTTTTCTAAGCGCTCACCCGTTCACAAAAGTGGGTATCCCAATGGCACACCCTTGGAGCTCACCCCACTCTTATATAAACACTTGCTAGTTGGTGTGGCTCATCAATGTGGGACATTTTTAAGTCACACACACTAGTTCTTACATTGTGTTTTTCTATCCAATTTTTCACTAGAATTAACTAGTATTCCAACAATCCGCCACTTGACTTTATAATGGTTTCGAGAAATAACGAAAAACGTTTCCATAAGATTTGCTGGTAAACAAGGTGCGCCTACAACTCGAACCTTTGCATAGATGGTATTCCGATTTAGCAAGAGTTTCTTACAACATTGAACTCTATCTCAGACATAGAATCCACACACAAATCTTTTCTTAGGTGTATTCTAAAAGTACGTGCATTTATGGCCCTGCACGTCTATTTCGGTTTTAACGAACGCTCTAGGAATTCTTCCTCGAGATTCCATAGGACCGACCTCAGTTCCACATTCGTATAGGAGAGTCTATCAAGAGTACTCCTGTAGTTATGCAATCCACTCAACATAGAGTATAAATCTCATTAAGAGTTGCTATTCTCTCATCCTTCTTTCGCTGCAGGATCATGCTTTCTATATCCTTTTTTCTCATAGCATGTTCTATCACTTCATGACTAGTTATTATCCATTGAACCTAAGTCTTGGGATCTCCAGTCAAGTAGGTTGGGTTACCATCACTCAGTGAGCTATAGGCATTAGTCCCATCCTACTGGATGTTTCTCGGACTTTCTCTCTGTTCAGTCCTTTCGTCAAAGGATCAGCCAAGTTTTCATTAGTACGTACAAAATCAACTCTAACCGCTCCATTAGAGATACATTCTCTAATTGTGTCGTGTTTTCGCCTTATCAGTCATCTCTTTCCATTGTAATAACGATTCTTAATCTTTTCAATAGCCGCGGTACTATCACAATGAATTTACACAGTCGGTAACGGTTTCTCCCATAAAAGGATCTCAGCTAGCAAGGATCTTAGCCAACTTGCTTCTTCACTAGAAGTAGCTAGTGCTATCATCTCAGATTCCATTAAGGACCTAGCCAGAATGGTCTGCTTCTTAAATTTCCAAGAAACAGCCCATCCAGCTATGCTAAATATATATATTCGTTGGTCGCTTTGGAATCATCCGACAAGGTGTTCCAATCTGCATCATTGTACCTTTCAAGTACAATAGGATATTTT
Source organism: Medicago truncatula (assembly GCF_003473485.1). Classification (NCBI taxonomy): domain Eukaryota; kingdom Viridiplantae; phylum Streptophyta; class Magnoliopsida; order Fabales; family Fabaceae; genus Medicago; species Medicago truncatula. Next base: position 15,716,087 of record NC_053044.1, on the reverse strand, counting down.
TGATAATGCAGACCCAAATTCATAGTCCCTTTCAGGTATCTCACGACTCTCTCAATTGCATGCCAATGCTCCTTGCTTGGCCTACTTGTAAATTTGCATAAGAGTCCCACGATCTTAAGGTGTTCTTAAAAAGTTTTACACTTGGATCATAAGGTGTGCTTGCAGGTTTACAATCAAAATAATTATATTTCCTTAAGATCTTCTCAACGTAGTGAGACTGATCCAAGGATATTCCTTTATTTGATCTTGTAATCTTGATGCCAAGAATTACATCAGCGTCTCCTAGGTCTATTATATCAAAGTTGTTACTCAACAGTGATTTCACAGAGTTTATGGCAGGAATGTTTGACCCAAATATCAGCAAGTCGTCTACATAGAGACATATGATTGTGCAAATGTTTTTATCATACTTGTAATAAATACATTTGTCACTTTCATTCACTTTGAACTCATTCGAAATCATTAAGTTGTCAAACTTTTGATGCCACTGCTTAGGGGCTTATTTTAGACCATACAAAGATTTTTCTAACTTACAGACCTTGATTTCCTGTCCATGGACTACAAAACCTTTAGGTTGTTCCATATAAATTTCTTCTTCCAGCTCACCATTCAAAAAGGCAGTTTTCACATCCATTTGGTTTACAATTAAGTTAAAACCAACAACTAAGGAAATTAGTACCCTTATGGATGTGATTCGAGTAACTGGTCAGTAGGTATCATAAAAATCTATATTTTGTCTTTATCTGAAACCTTTGGCTACAAGGCTAGCCTTGTATTTATCGATAGTTCCATCAGGTTTAAGTTTCTTTCTCAAAACCCATTTACATCCTATTGGTTTGCAGCCTGGAGGCAGTTCAACCAAGTGCCAGGTTTCGTTAGACTGTAGAGAATTCATTTCATCATTTATGGCTTCTTGCCATAAGTCAGCATCCAAGGAAGACAACGCCTCCTTGAGGTTTGATGGATATTCTTCTAATGTATTGACCACATATTCGGGTCCATAATTTTTAGCAGTTCTTGCTATCTTACTTCTTTGAAGTTCTATAACATCTTGTTGGATGTTTTCATCACTATCTCTGATCACTAGAGTGTGATCAGGTGTAGTGTTCATATTTGCGCCCCTACTATTACCCCCACTTTCTCTTGATAGAAAAGGAAATTTGGTTTCATAGAAATCAACGTCATTTGATCTATGATCACTTTAGCTTTTATGTCATAAAACCTATATGCTTTACTATTTAAGGCATACCCAATGAATACACATTCATAGGCTCAACTAGCTAGTTTGACTTTTTTGGGGTTAGGAATCAGGCTAAATAATGTGACATACCCGTTTGGGATATACTCTGATGTGAATTTGTTATTCAATTGTTTTTGGGATAACGGGGTGTTACAATTGGTATCAGAGCAGGTTGGTCCGTCCGGCCAAGTAGTAGAGTCGTGTTGAGCCACCTAGGATAGAGTGTCAACTATAATGTTTTCTTTGTTGTTGTTCTGAATTGTTGTTTCTTATGTAGAACTTTGAGATGGCTGGTAGAAATGACGCTGCTATAGCTGCTGCACTGGAGGTTGTTGCTCAAGCTGTAGGACAGCAACCGAATGCTGGTGCTGGTAACGATGGTGTTAGGATGTTGGAGACTTTCTTGAGAAATCATCCACCAACTTTCAAAGGAAGGTATGACCATGACGGAGCTCAGAAGTGGCTCAAGGAGGTTGAAAGAATTTTCAGAGTTATGCAGTGTTCGGAGGTGCAGATGGTGCGGTTCGGTACGCACATGTTAGCTGAGGAAGCTGATGACTGGTGGGTAAGTCTGTTACCTGTGCTTGAGCAGGATGGTGCTGTGGTGACTTGGGCTGTGTTCAGGAGAAAATTCCTGAATAGGTACTTTCCGGAGGATGTCCGAGGTAAGAAGGAGATTGAATTTCTGGAGCTAAAACAGGGGGATATGTCTGTTACAGAGTATGCTGCGAAGTTTGTGGAACTTGCTAAGTTCTACCCTCATTATACTGCGGAGACAGCTGAGTTATCCAAATGTATAAAGTTTGAGAATGGTTTGAGAGCTGATATCAAGAGAGCCATTGGTTATCAGAAAATAAGAAACTTCTCTGATTTGGTAAGCAGCTGTAGGATTTATGAGGAGGACACGAAAGCTCATTACAAGGTGATGAGTGAGCGTAGAGGCAAGGGACAGCAGAGTCGTCCGAAGCCGTATAGTGCTCCTGCTGACAAGGGTAAGCAGAGTTTAAATGATGAGAGGAGGCCCAAGAGGAGAGATGTTCCTACTGACATAGTTTGCTTCAAGTGTGGTGAGAAAGGCCACAAGAGTAACGTTTGTGATAGAGATGAGAAGAAGTGCTTCAGGTGTGGTCAAAAGGGACACACTCTAGCTGATTGTAAGTGTGGGGACATCGTTTGTTATATTTGCAATGAGGAAGGTCATATCAGTTCGCAGTGTACGCAACCGAAGAAGGTTAGGACAGGTGGTAAGGTGTTTGCTTTGACTGGTACGCAGACAGTTAATGAGGACCGACTTATCAGAGGTACTTGTTTCTTTAATAGTACTCCTTTAATTGCTATTATAGATACTGGTGCTACTCAATGTTTGATTGCTGTTGATTGTGCATATAAGTTGGGTCTAGTTGTATCTGATATGAAAGGAGAAATGGTTGTTGAAACTCCAGCTAAGGGTTCAGTAACTACTTCTCTTGTTTGTCTAAGGTGTCCATTGTCTATGTTTGGTAGAGACTTTGAAGTCGACCTAGCTTGTTTACCGTTGACGGGTATGGAGGTGATTTTTGGGATGAACTGGTTAGAGTATAACCGAGTTCATATCAATTGCTTTAACAAGACGATGCATTTTTCTTCTGCTGAAGAAGAGAGTGGAGCTGAGTTCCTATCTACTAAACAGTTGAAGCAGTTGGAGCGTGATGGAATTCTGATGTTTTCTTTGATGGCATACTTGTCATTGGAAAATCAAGCTGTGATTGACAAGTTGCCAGTTGTGAATGAATTTCCAGAAGTTTTTCCTGATGAGATTCCAGATGTGCCACCAGAAAGAGAGGTTGAATTTTCAATTGACCTTGTTCTAGGAACGAAGCCAGTGTCGATGGCACCTTATCGTATGTCGGCGTCCGAGTTAGCTGAATTGAAGAAACAGTTGGAGGACTTGCTTGATAAGAAATTTGTAAGACCAAGTGTTTCACCGTGGGGAGCGCCGGTGTTGTTGGTTAAGAAGAAGGATGGCAACATGACGTTATGCATTGATTATCGGCAGTTGAACAAGGTTACGATAAAGAATAGGTATCCACTTCCGAGGATTGATGACTTAATGGATCAGTTAGTGGGTGCTCGTGTATTCAACAAAATTGATTTGAGGTCAGGTTACCATCAGATTAAGGTGAAGGATGAGGATATGCAGAAGACGGCCTTTAGGACACGATATGGTCATTACGAATATAAGGTGATGCCTTTCGGTGTTACTAATGCGCCTGGTGTGCTTATGGAGTATATGAACCGAATTTTCCATGCTTACCTGGATAAATTTGTGGTTGTGTTTATTGATGACATCTTGATTTATTCTAAGACTGAAGAAGAGCATGCAGAACATCTGAAGATCGTCTTGAAAGTGTTGAAAGAAAAGAAGTTGTCTGCGAAGTTGTCAAAATGTGAGTTCTGGTTAGATGAAGTAAGTTTTGTTGGCCACATTATTTATGGTAGTGGTATTGTAGTTGATCCATCGAAAGTTGATGCAGTATCACAATGGAAGACTCCGAAGTCAGTGACTGATTAGAAGTTTCTAGGGTTCGGCCGGTTATTACCGCAGGTTCATTGAGGGATTTTCGAAGTTAGCACTTCCGTTGACTCAGTTGACCTGCAAGGGTAAGTCTTTTGTGTGGGATGCTCAGTGTGAGAGTAGTTTCAATGAATTGAAGCGAAGGTTGACAACTGCTCCTATTTTGATTTTACCGAAGCCGGAAGAATCTTTTGTTGTTTATTGTGATGCGTCCAAGTTGGGCTTAGGTGGTATTTTAATGCAAGATGGTAAAGTGGTAGCTTATGCTTCTAGGCAGTTGAGGATTCATGAAAAGAATTATCCTACACATGATTTGGAGTTAGCTGCGGTGGTTTTTGTTTTGAAAATTTGGAGGCATTATTTGTACGGTTCCAGATTTGAAGTATTTAGTGATCACAAAAGTCTGAAATATTTATTTGATCAGAAGGAATTGAATATGAGGCAGAGAAGATGGCTAGAGCTGTTGAAGGATTATGATTTTGGTTTGAATTACCATCCAGGTAAAGCTAATGTGGTTGTAGATGCTCTGAGCAGAAGACGTTGGATATGTCTGCTATGATGGTAAAAGAATTTGAGTTGCTAGAGCAGTTTAAAGACTTGAGTCTTGTTTGCGAGTTGTCACCTTAGAGTGTACAGTTGGGTATGTTGAAGATTAACAATGATTTCTTGAATAGTATCCGAGAAGCACAGCAAGTGGATGTCAAGTTTGTTGATTTGATGGTTGCTGGTAATGACACTGAAGATAATGACTTCAAGGTTGATGATCAGGGTGTTCTGAGTGATAAATAATTGGCAAGTGTACCAATAACTATCGAAGTAGTAATAAATATCGTTCCACAAGGACTGTATTAATTCCAATTATAGCAAGTACGTTATTATTTTAGGATATGTAAAAGTCATATTGATTGCCCTAGGCAGATGATTTGTGTATAACAACAGTAAATAAAGGTTGTTTGCGAAGATGATTAAAGAAGAATGATTAAGCTGATGAATCCCCTATTGTTCTATATGAGTAATTACCTCCCTTATTTACTTATTACTATTCATTCTTTACGACGAATTAACAAAGTGGTTTTGATCAATCTCTTGAATCAAAACCTTTTCCTAGGTTATAACCTTTTAATCTCTTAAACCGATTGAATAACTGCGGAAGCGATAAAAGAACGTTAATTCCTATGTCATGATTTTCAATTTCCTATCTCTAGGTTCCTATGTTGAATCAAACAGAATTACTAATTCAGGATTAAAAGCTAGGGTTAATAGTCATTCAATTCCTAATATCAATTCATATAATTCAAGAAGCTAGGGTTAATAGTCATACTAGCAATTATCTGAAAAGCAATGAACACAAATAATTCTGAATAAAGACTGAATAATATTATTAAATAAGAGAGTATCAACTACTAATTCATATATTACAACGGTTCATTATGGCTCAATCATACCGAGAGTTTAGCTACTCATGGTTTTACGATTATAAACATAATAGACAGTGAACATACATAATCCGGACCAACGATGAGTTGGTATGAGATTCAGGGCTTGTTCTTCAGTCTGCTGATGTCTTATATGCTCAAATTCGTACTTCCAAAATCCAACCCTATCCTTGGCCGCATCTCACCTTATATAGAAAGATTTTTCAAGTTCCAGAAAGCCCATCATCGTGCCACGATACGGTCCAATCGTGGCACGATAGCATCATTAAACCTACGTGGCAGCAGACAAAACCTAGCATCGTGGCACGTTGCAATTTGCTTCGTGCCACGAAATTTCCAGTGCTGAACCTTTGTCCCACGTTCACTTATCGTGCCACGAACCAGATCCATCGTGGCACGATTCTTAACTCTTAGGAATTTTTCATCTTTTTCTGAGTTTCGTCTTTTGAGCTCTTGTTCCTGTTTCGGTCTGATTTCACCATGATTTACAAATAGTTGACTCTCTTAATGTCCTAAAAATGACATAAACATAACTAAAAGCTAGTGTTAATGCAACATCATCACTGAGGTTTAGAGGAAGAATTTGTATTCCTGATAACGATGATTTGAAAAAGTTGATTTTAGAGGAAAGTCACAAGAGTAGCTTAAGTATTCATCCGGGAGCTACAAAAATGTATCATGATTTGAAGAAGCTGTTTTGGTGGTCTGGGTTGAAACGTGATGTTGCTCAGTTTGTCTATGCATGTTTGACTTGTCAGAAGTCTAAGGTTGAGCATCAGAAGCCTGCAGGGTTGTTGACACCGTTGGATGTGCTGGAGTGGAAGTGGGACATCATTTCTATGGATTTTGTGACGAGTTTACCGAACACTCCGAGAGGGCATGATGCCATTTGGGTGGTTGTCGACAGGTTGACGAAGTCGGCACACTTTATTCTGATCAATATTAGTTATCTGGTAGCTCAGTTGGCGGATATTTATATTCATAATATTGTGAAGCTACATGGTGTACCATCGAGTATTGTGTCGGATAGAGATCCGAGGTTCACTTCTAGATTTTGGAAGAGTTCGCAAGATGCCTTGGGTTCGAAGTTGAGGTTGAGTTCGGCTTATCATCCGCAGACAGATGGTCAGTTGAAAAGGACGATCCAATCATTAGAGGATTTGCTGAGAGTGTGTGTACTTGAGCAAGGTGGAGCTTGGGATAGTCACCTACCGTTGATAGAGTTCACGTACAACAACAGTTACCATTCGATGGCACCGTACCGTATGTCAGCTTCTGAGTTAGCTGAATTGAAGAAACAGTTGGAAGATTTGCTTGATAAGAAGTTTGTTAGACCCAGTGTTTCACCGTGGGGAGCGCCTGTGTTGTTGGTGAAGAAAAAGGATGGTAGTATGAGGTTGTGCATTGACTATCGTCAATTGAACAAAGTTACAATTAAGAATAGATATCCGCTTCCGAGGATTGATGACTTAATGGACCAGCTAGTGGGTGCAAAGGTGTTCAGTAAGATTGACTTGAGGTCAGGTTACCATCAAATTAAGGTGAAAGATGAGGATATGCAGAAGACGGCCTTTAGGACACGATACGGTCATTACGAATACAAAGTGATGCCTTTCGGTGTTACTAACGCGCCCGGTGTGTTCATGGAGTATATGAATCGAATTTTTCATGCCTTTCTGGATAAATTCGTGGTGGTATTTATTGATGATATTCTGATTTATTCAAAGAATGAAGAAGAGCATGCAGAACACCTGAGAATTGTGTTGCAAGTGTTGAAAGAAAAGAAGTTGTATGCCAAATTGTCGAAATGTGAGTTTTGGCTAAGTGAAGTGAGTTTCCTTGGTCATATTATTTCTGGTGATGGTATAGCGGTTGATCCATCAAAAGTTGATGCAGTATCACAATGGGAAACTCCGAAGTCGGTGACTGAAATCAGAAGCTTCTTGGGTTTGGCTGGTTATTACCGCAGATTTATAGAAGGATTTTCAAAGTTAGCATTGTCGTTGACTCAGTTAACCTGTAAGGGTAAGTCCTTTGTGTGGGATGCTCAGTGTGAGAGTATTTTCAAGGAATTAAAGAAAAGATTGACAACTGCTCCTATTTTGATCTTACCTAAGCCGGAAGAGCCATTCGTTGTTTACTGTGATGCGTCTAAGCTGGGTTTAGGAGGTGTTTTAATGCAAGATGGCAAGGTGGTAGCGTATGCTTCTAGGCAACTAAGGGTACATGAAAAGAATTATCCCACTCACGATTTGGAGTTAGCTGCGGTGGTTTTTGTTTTGAAAATTTGGAGGCACTACTTGTATGGTTCCAGATTTGAAGTGTTCAGTGACCACAAGAGCTTGAAATATTTGTTTGATCAGAAGGAATTGAATATGAGGCAGAGGAGATGGCTTGAGCTGTTAAAAGATTATGATTTTGGGTTGAATTACCATCTGGGAAAAGCTAATGTAGTCGCTGATGCATTGAGCAGGAAGACACTGCATATGTCTGCTATGATGATAAAAGAATTCGATTTGCTGGAACAGTTTAGGGACATGAGTTTGGTATGTGAGTTGTCGCCTCAAAGCGTACAGTTGGGGATGCTAAAGATTAACAATGATTTTATGAGTAGTATCCGAGAAGCACAGCAGGTGGATGTCAAGTTGGTTGATCTGATGGTTGCTGGTAATGGCATTGAAGATAGTGACTTCAAGGTTGATGATCAGGGTGTGTTGAGATTCAGAGGTAGAATTTGTATTCCTGATAATGAAGAAATGAAAAAGTTAATCCTAGAGGAAAGTCACAAGAGTAGCTTGAGCATTCATCCGGGAGCTACGAAGATGTATCATGATTTGAAAAAGCTGTTTTGGTGGTCTGGGTTGAAGCGAGATGTCGCTCATTTTGTGTATGCATGTTTAACTTGCCAGAAGTCTAAGGTTGAGCATCAGAAACCTGCAGGATTGTTGACACCATTGGATGTACCAGAGTGGAAATGGGATAGCATTTCTATGGATTTTGTGACAAGTTTACCAAACACTCCGAGGGGACATGATTCGATTTGGGTTGTGGTTGATAGGTTGACGAAGTCGGCACATTTTATTCCTATCAACATCAGTTATCCAGTAGCTCAGTTGGCTGAGATTTATATACATAGTGTTGTGAAGCTGCATGGAGTTCCTTCGAGTATTGTGTCGGATAGAGATCCGAGGTTCACTTCTAGGTTCTGGAAGAGTTTACAGGACGCTCTGGGTTCGAAATTGAGACTGAGTTCGGCTTATCATCCTCAGACAGATGGTCAGTCGGAGAGGACGATCCAATCATTGGAAGATTTGTTGAGAGTGTGTGTGCTTGAACAGGGTGGAGCTTGGGATAGTCATCTACCATTGATAGAGTTCACCTACAACAACAGTTACCATTCGAGTATAGGAATGGCACCATTCGAAGCTTTGTATGGTCGAAGGTGCAGGACTCCGTTGTGTTGGTTTGAGTCAGGAGAGAGTGTTGTGTTGGGACCGGATTTGGTTCAGGAGACTACAGAAAAAGTCAAGATGATCAGAGAGAAGATGAAAGCGTCGCAGAGTCGACAGAAGAGCTACCATGACAAGTGGAGAAAGGCCCTTGAGTTTCAAGAGGGTGATCATGTATTTCTAAGAGTTACTCCGATGACGGGTGTAGGACGTGCTTTGAAATCGAGGAAGTTGACTCCGAAGTTCATTGGTCCGTATCAGATTTCAGAGAGGATCGGGACGGTGGCATATAGAGTTGGCTTGCCACCACATCTATCGAACTTGCATGATGTATTTCACGTGTCACAACTCCGGAAGTATGTAGCAGATCCTTCGCATGTTATTCCGAGAGATGATGTACAGGTTAGGGACAATCTCACGGTTGAGACCTTGCCGGTGAGGATCGATGATCGGAAAGTGAAGGCATTGAGGGGCAAGAAAATACCCTTGGTGAGAGTCGTTTGGGGCGGAGCGACTGGTGAAAGTTTGACTTGGGAGCTGGAAAGTAAGATGAGGGATTCATATCCTGAGTTGTTTGTTTGAGGTAAGATTTCGAGGACGAAATTCAGTAATTTGGGGAGAGTTGTAACGCTCTAACCATTATTTAATTATTTTTGATTATGTGGTGTCATTTATATGGTTTTTTGGTGATTTATGTGGTGTATATATATATTTATTATATGATTTATTTTATTAAATAATTAGAATAAGTGGAGAATATAATTAATTAGAGTTTGGGGGTTATGTTATAATTAATATAGTTAGTGGGGAGTTATTTGCTAATTAAGGGAGTTACAAGTTGGGAGTTAAGAAAGGAAAAACCAGAGAAACGTTTTACGTGAAAACAGACAAGTTTGGGAGAAAGCCAAGAGCAAGGGAGAGGAACTTGGGAACCGATTTCTGCAATTCTAAGGTAAGGGTGAGGTTTACCGCAATCTTATAGGTTCTGAATTCTGATTTTGTTCTAACAGGTTTATGTGAGAATTGGGAGAAGTTAGGTTTTTGTTGATTAATGGGTTCTGAGTGTAGGAATCGTTGAATTGGGGTTAGAAATGGGTTCTGAGTGCATAAAACCTTTCATTGCATATCTGTAAACTAATTTGGGGAGTGAATTGAGGAAAAATGGGATTTTTGGGAAAAACCTGCATTCTGCCCGTACAGAAGTTCATCGCTCGCCTCGCGAGTAGCCTATGCTCGCCTTAGCGAGTGAACAACTTCATCGCTCGCCTCGCGAGTGATACAACTTGCCGTGGCGAGTAGCCTTGTGAAAATCTGGATTTTTAAAATGTTGTTATAAGCCGTAATTTGGGTAGTACTATGTACCTAGATGATTATAAGGATGACTGGAGCAAGTTTTAGGTTAAAAAGTTAACTAGGGAGCTTAGAATGGTTGATTTAGTGAGAAAAATATCATTTTTCCCGAGAGCACCATATTTCTGTTCGCCTCGAACTCGCCATAGCGAGCAGATGTGCTCGCGAGGCGAGCTGCCCAGTATTTTGTTGGTTTGATTTCTGTTGTTGTTTGGATGGTTTATATTGTTGAATTAAGCATGGCTTTTATGTTGATATATATTTCCCTGGATGTCCTGGTTGGTTGTGATGAATAGATGCTGACTGAATGTATGTTGTATTTAATTAAAATTCACTTAAATGTTGTAAATTGGATGGTGAATCATATATATGTATATGTTAGATTGGTTGGTATGTAGATATACTCAAGGGGATTAGTTGCATAAACATAACAGTGGGAGAGCTTCGGCTCTGGAACGCTCGGTCGTTCAAAGTGGTGGAGTACTAGTTACTCAAAGTGGTGTTAGTGGTGAGGACTTATGTCCTGATGAGAATGCTTTAACCATTCGACAGCGGTGTGGGTCACGGCCCTGATTTTTGGTACCACACGCATGGGTGTTTAGAGGAGTCTTAGTGGAGTGGTGATGGGTTGCATATGTTGTTGAGAGGGTTATAAATTAATATTGTTGATGATACGTGAAAATGATGATATTTATATAATATTGCTGATGAATTATCTGATAGGGTGTTAGATTCAATTGATGCATTCTTTACCTATATTTTGTTGTGAATCTCACCCCTTCTGCTTGAAAATGTTGCCCTTCCTATGGGTAACTTGCAGGTGATCCTGAGTAGTTGGTGGTGGCTCAAAGTGTCTAGGACTCTGATACGTGGGATGGGATTTATAGTTTAATTTCTACCTATGTATCAATTTTTTGGAACAAGTTAATGTAGCCTTTGTTTATTGTTGAACTATTATGTTGAGGCCTAGTGCCAAGATTTATTGTTGGATAATGGAGTTTAATTTTGAAGAATATTCCGCTGCAAATTAATAAAGTTTTATGAAAGATGTTGTTAAATAGTTTTATTCTATTTAAGAAATTTTGTATAGTGGTGTGACATGCCGTTTGGTGTTAAACTCTGATTTTATAATTATAATTAAATTGATTTTGGGAAACGGGGTGTTACAATTGGTTTAGAGCCTAGTTGGTCCGTCCGGCCAAGTAGTAGAGTCGTGTTGAGCCACCTAGGATAGAGTGTCAACTCTAATATTGTTGTGTTGTTGTTGTTGTTGTTCTAAATTGTTGTTCATTATGTAGAATCTTAAGATGGCTGGTAGGAACGATGCTGCTATTGCTGCTGCACTTGAGGCTGTAGCTCAAGCTGTTCAACAGCAACCGCAAGCTGGTAACGGAGAAGTGAGGATGCTGGAGACCTTTTTGAGGAATCATCCCCCAGCATTCAAAGGAAGGTATGATCCAGATGGCGCCCAGTCATGGTTGAAGGAAGTGGAGAGGATTTTCAGAGTCATGCAGTGCTCTGAAGTGCAAAAGGTGCGGTTCGGGACGCACATGTTGGCTGAGGAGGCAGATGACTGGTGGGTAAGTTTGCTACCAGTGTTGGAACAGAATGGAGCTGTAGTGACCTGGGCAGTGTTCAGGAGGGAATTTCTGAACAGGTACTTTCCGGAAGATGTCCGAGGTAGGAAGGAGATCGAATTTCTGGAGTTGAAGCAGGGTGATATGTCTGTTGTTGAGTATGCTGCAAAATTTGTGGAGCTTGCAAAGTTCTACCCCCATTATGCTCCGGAGACAGCTGAATTCTCCAAATGCATAAAGTTTGAAAATGGTTTGAGAGCTGACATCAAGAGGGCTATAGGATACCAACAGATTATAATTTTCTCTGATTTGGTAAGTCGCTGTAGGATCTACGAGGAGGACACCAAAGCTCATTATAAGGTGATGAGTGAGCGAAGAGGTAAAGGGCATCAGAGTCGTCCTAAATCGTATAGTTCCCCTGCTGACAAAGGTAAGCAGAGACTTAATGATGAGAGGAGGCCGAGTAAGAGGGATGCTCCTGCTGAGATAGTGTGTTTTAAGTGTGGCGAGAAAGGTCACAAGAGTAACGTTTGTACCAAGGATGAGAAGAAGTGCTTCAGGTGTGGACAGAAGGGTCACATGTTAGCCGATTGCAAGCGCGGTGATGTTGTATGCTATAATTGTAATGAAGAGGGTCACATCATTACTCAGTGCACACAGCCGAAGAAGGTTAGAGTTGGTGGAAAAGTTTTTGCTTTGACTGGTACCCAGACTGCTAATGAGGACCGTCTCATTAGAGGTACTTGTTTCTTTAATAGTACTCCTTTAATTGCTATTATAGACACTGGTGCTACTCATTGTTTCATTGCTTTAGAAAGTGCATATAGGTTGGGTTTGTTTGTGTCTGACATGAAAGGAGAAATGGTTGTTGAAACTCCAGCTAAGGGTTCAGTGACTACTTCTCTCGTTTGCTTGAGGTGTCCAATTTCTATGTTTGGTAGAGATTTTGAAGTAGACTTAGTTTGTTTGCCGTTGACGGGAATGGATATTATTTTTGGGATGAATTGGTTAGAGTATAACCGAGTTCATATCAACTGTTTTAGTAAGACGGTACATTTTTCTTCCGCCGAAGAAGAGAGTGAAGTTGAGTTTTTGAATACGAAGCAAATGAAGCAGTTGGAACGTGATGGAATTCTGATGTATTCTCTAATGACATATCTGTCGTTAGAAAACCAAGCTGTGATTGACAAACTAGCAGTGGTGAATGAGTTTCCGGAGGTGTTCCCTGATGAGATTCCCGATGTGCCACCAGAGAGGGAGGTGGAGTTTTCAATTGACCTTGTTCCCGGAACAAAGCCGGTGTCGATGGCACCGTACCGTATGTCAGCTTCTGAGTTAGCTGAATTGAAGAAACAGTTGGAAGATTTGCTTGATAAGAAGTTTGTTAGACCCAGTGTTTCACCGTGGGGAGCGCCTGTGTTGTTGGTGAAGAAAAAGGATGGTAGTATGAGGTTGTGCATTGACTATCGTCAATTGAACAAAGTTACAATTAAGAATAGATATCCGCTTCCGAGGATTGATGACTTGATGGACCAGCTAGTGGGTGCAAAGGTGATCAGTAAGATTGACTTGAGGTCAGGTTACCATCAAATTAAGGTGAAAGATGAGGATATGCAGAAGACGGCCTTTAGGACACGATACGGTCATTACGAATACAAAGTGATGCCTTTCGGTGTTACTAACGCGCCCGGTGTGTTCATGGAGTATATGAATCGAATTTTTCATGCCTTTCTGGATAAATTCGTGGTGGTATTTATTGATGATATTCTGATTTATTCAAAGACTGAAGAAGAGCATGCAGAACACCTGAGAATTGTGTTGCAAGTGTTGAAAGAAAAGAAGCTGTATGCCAAATTGTCGAAATGTGAGTTTTGGCTAAGTGAAGTGAGTTTCCTTGGTCATATTATTTCTGGTGATGGTATAGCGGTTGATCCATCAAAAGTTGATGCAGTATCACAATGGGAAACTCCGAAGTCGGTGACTGAAATTAGAAGCTTCTTGGGTTTGGCTGGTTATTACCGCAGATTTATAGAAGGATTTTCAAAGTTAGCATTGCCGTTGACTCAGTTAACCTGTAAGGGTAAGTCCTTTGTGTGGGATGCTCAGTGTGAGAGTAGTTTCAAGGAATTAAAGAAAAGATTGACAACTGCTCCTATTTTGATCTTACCTAAGCCGGAAGAGCCATTCGTTGTTTACTGTGATGCGTCTAAGCTGGGTTTAGGAGGTGTTTTAATGCAAGATGGCAAGGTGGTAGCGTATGCTTCTAGGTAACTGAGGGTACATGAAAAGAATTATCCCACTCACGATTTGGAGTTAGCTGCGGTGGATTTTGTTTTGAAAATTTGGAGGCACTACTTGTATGGTTCCAGATTTGAAGTGTTCAGTGACCACAAGAGCTTGAAATATTTGTTTGATCAGAAGGAATTGAATATGAGGCAGAGGAGATGGCTTAAGCTGTTAAAAGATTATGATTTTGGGTTGAATTACCATCCGGGAAAAGCTAATGTAGTCGGTGATGCATTGAGCAGGAAGACACTGCATATGTCTGCTATGATGATAAAAGAATTCGATTTGCTGGAACAGTTTAGACACATGAGTTTGGTATGTGAGTTGTCGCCTCAAAGCGTACAGTTGGGGATGCTAAAGATTAACAGTGATTTTATGAGTAGTATCCGAGAAGCACAGCAGGTGGATGTCAAATTGGTTGATCTGATGGTTGCTGGTAATGGCATTGAAGATAGTGACTTCATGGTTGATGATCAGGGTGTGTTGAGATTCAGAGGTAGAATTTGTATTCCTGATAATGAAGAAATGAAAAAGTTAATCCTAGAGGAAAGTCACAAGAGTAGCTTGAGCATTCATCCGGGAGCTACGAAGATGTATCATGATTTGAAAAAGCTGTTTTGGTGGTCTGGGTTGAAGCGAGATGTCGCTCATTTTGTGTATGCATGTTTAACTTGCCAGAAGTCTAAGGTTGAGCATCAGAAACCTGCAGGATTGTTGACACCATTGGATGTACCAGAGTGGAAATGGGATAGCATTTCTATGGATTTTGTGACAAGTTTACCAAACACTCCGAGGGGACATGATTCGATTTGGGTTGTGGTTGATAGGTTGACGAAGTCGGCACATTTTATTCCTATCAACATCAGTTATCCAGTAGCTCAGTTGGCTGAGATTTATATACATAGTGTTGTGAAGCTGCATGGAGTTCCTTCGAGTATTGTGTCGGATAGAGATCCGAGGTTCACTTCTAGGTTCTGGAAGAGTTTACAGGACGCTCTGGGTTCGAAATTGAGACTGAGTTCGGCTTATCATCCTCAGACAGATGGTCAGTCGGAGAGGACGATCCAATCATTGGAAGATTTGTTGAGAGTGTGTGTGCTTGAACAGGGTGGAGCTTGGGATAGTCATCTACCATTGATAGAGTTCACCTACAACAACAGTTACCATTCGAGTATAGGAATGGCACCATTCGAAGCTTTGTATGGTCGAAGGTGCAGGACTCCGTTGTGTTGGTTTGAGTCAAGAGAGAGTGTTGTGTTGGGACCGGATTTGGTTCAGGAGACTACAGAAAAAGTCAAGATGATCAGAGAGAAGATGAAAGCGTCGCAGAGTCGACAGAAGAGCTACCATGACAAGCGGAGAAAGGCCCTTGAGTTTCAAGAGGGTGATCATGTATTTCTAAGAGTTACTCCGATGACGGGTGTAGGACGTGCTTTGAAATCGAGGAAGTTGACTCCGAAGTTCATTGGTCCGTATCAGATTTCAGAGAGGATCGGGACGGTGGCATATAGAGTTGGCTTGCCACCACATCTATCGAACTTGCATGATGTATTTCACGTGTCACAACTCCGGAAGTATGTAGCAGATCCTTCGCATGTTATTCCGAGAGATGATGTACAGGTTAGGGACAATCTCACGGTTGAGACCTTGCCGGTGAGGATCGATGATCGGAAAGTGAAGGCATTGAGGGGCAAGAAAATACCCTTGGTGAGAGTCGTTTGGGGCGGAGCGACTGGTGAAAGTTTGACTTGGGAGCTGGAAAGTAAGATGAGGGATTCATATCCTGAGTTGTTTGTTTGAGGTAAGATTTCGAGGACGAAATTCAGTAATTTGGGGAGAGTTGTAACGCTCTAACCATTATTTAATTATTTTTTATTATGTGGTGTCATTTATATGGTTTTTTGGTGATTTATGTGGTGTATATATATATTTATTATATGATTTATTTTATTAAATAATTAGAATAAGTGGAGAATATAATTAATTAGAGTTTGGGGGGTTATGTTATAATTAATATAGTTAGTGGGGAGTTATTTGCTAATTAAGGGAGTTACAAGTTGGGAGTTAAGAAAGGAAAAACCAGAGAAACGTTTTACGTGAAAACAGACAAGTTTGGGAGAAAGCCAAGAGCAAGGGAGAGGAACTTGGGAACCGATTTCTGCTGTGTTATTTCTGCAATTCTAAGGTAAGGGTGAGGTTTACCGCAATCTTATAGGTTCTGAATTCTGATTTTGTTCTAACAGGTTTATGTGAGAATTGGGAGAAGTTAGGTTTTTGTTGATTAATGGGTTCTGAGTGTAGGAATCATTGAATTGGGGTTAGAAATGGGTTCTGAGTGCATAAAACCTTTCATTGCATATCTGTAAACTAATTTGGGGAGTGAATTGAGGAAAAATGGGATTTTTGGGAAAAACCTGCATTCTGCCCGTACAGAAGTTCATCGCTCGCCTCGCGAGTAGCCTATGCTCGCCTTAGCGAGTGAACAACTTCATCGCTCGCCTCGCGAGGGATACAACTCGCCGTGGCGAGTAGCCTTGTGAAAATCTGGATTTTTAAAATGTTGTTATAAGCCGTAATTTGGGTAGTACTATGTACCTAGATGATTATAAGGATGACTGGAGCAAGTTTTAGGTTAAAAAGTTAACTAGGGAGCTTAGAATGGTTGATTTAGTGAGAAAAATATCATTTTTCCCGAGAGCACCATATTTCTGTTCGCCTCGAACTCGCCATGGCGAGTACCTGATTTCCTGAGCTCGCCATAGCGAGCAAATGTGCTCGCGAGGCGAGCTGCCCAGTATTTTGTTGGTTTGATTTCTGTTGTTGTTTGGATGGTTTATATTGTTGAATTAAGCATGACTTGTATGTTGATATATATTTCCCTGGATGTCCTGGTTGGTTGTGATGAATAGATGGTGACTGAATGTATGTTGTATTTAATTAAAATTCACTTAAATGTTGTAAATTGGATGGTGAATCATATATATGTATATGTTAGATTGGTTGGTATGTAGATATACTCAAGGGGATTAGTTGCATAAACATAACAGTGGGAGAGCTTCGGCTCTGGAACGCTCGGTCGTTCAAAGTGGTGGAGTACTAGTTACTCAAAGTGGTGTTAGTGGTGAGGACTTATGTCCTGATGAGAATGCTTTAACCATTCGACAGCGGTGTGGGTCACGGCCCTGATTTTTGGTACCACATGCATGGGTGTTTAGAGGAGTCTTAGTGGAGTGGTGATGGGTTGCATATGTTGTTGAGAGGGTTATAAATTAATATTGTTGATGATACGTGAAAATGATGATATTTATATAATATTGCTGATGAATTATCTGATAGGGTGTTAGATTCAATTGATGCATTCTTTACCTATATTTTGTTGTGAATCTCACCCCTTCTGCTTGAAAATGTTGCCCTTCCTATGGGTAACTTGCAGGTGATCCTGAGTAGTTGGTGGTGGCTCAAAGTGTCTAGGACTCTGATACGTGGGATGGGATTTATAGTTTAATTTCTACCTATGTATCAATTTTTTGGAACAAGTTAATGTAGCCTTTGTTTATTGTTGAACTATTATGTTGAGGCCTAGTGCCAAGATTTATTGTTGGATAATGGAGTTTAATTTTGAAGAATATTCCGCTGCAAATTAATGAAGTTTTATGAAAGATGTTGTTAAATAGTTTTATTCTATTTAAGAAATTTTGTATAGTGGTGTGACATGTCGTTTGGTGTTGAACTCTGATTTTATAATTATAATTAAATTGATTTTGGGAAACGGGGTGTTACAACCATGACAAGCGTAGGAAGGCCGTTGAGTTTCAAGAGGGAGATCATGTGTTTCTGAGAGTTACTCCTATGACGGGTGTAGGACGTGCATTGAAGTCTAAGAAGTTGAATCCAAAGTTCATTGGTCTGTATCAGATATCTGAGAGGGTTGGAACAGTGGCATACATAGTG
The DNA here is from genome assembly GCF_003473485.1 of Medicago truncatula. Taxonomy (NCBI): domain Eukaryota; kingdom Viridiplantae; phylum Streptophyta; class Magnoliopsida; order Fabales; family Fabaceae; genus Medicago; species Medicago truncatula. Next base: position 15,698,244 of record NC_053044.1, on the reverse strand, counting down.
GGTTTGTTGTAACACCCCGTTTTCCCAATATGAAAATTTCTAAACATTTATCAGAGTAAACAACATAAACAACGGGACATCACATTTAACATAATCCAAATCAGTTAAATAACAATTTAACTTTCAACAATTTATTTATCAATGCAGCGGAAAATTGTTTCATAACCATAAATCGTTTTGGCACGTAGGCCCCATCAAAGTATTTCAAAAGTTAATCAACATTATCCAAATAACATAAATGTTTCACGTAATAGAATGAAGCATGCATATCATACACCCCATCCCGTTACGTATCAGAGCGACCTAGAAGACACAGTGAGGCAAGGCCACTCACAAACAGCAACTGCACACTAAGCACGATCACCTGCAAGTTACTCATACGAAGAGCAACATTTTCAAGCAGAAGGGGTGAGATTTCATAATACAATAATATCAATCATTATAATTCAAAAATCATAACTAACATCATAATCAGTCTTAATCAACATTGCATCTTTGATAAACAATTATCACTTAATCACAACTTCAATCATCATCAATGACATAAACATCTTTAAAACTCGACAATGCGACAATGCAACTTAGACACTTATATGCATGTGGTACCAAACGTCATCATAAGTATTAATATACTTTAACCGTGCGGAGGACAAAGCTCCTAAAACGTGTGGAGGACAAAGCTCCTATCATGGTGAGGACAAAGCTCAATGAATGCTAATGCATGGACTCTAACAACAAAACATCTTAATCGACTTATCACTTATACTTCCAATAATTTGGAGTTCATCATCAACTTATTCATACTCATGCAACTTAGTTTAATAACAATTGCAGCATAATCAAATCACATCAGGTTAAACAACAAATCATTCTCAATAATTTCTTAATCATTCAACAATAATTCAATCCATAATTCACTTCATAATCACTTAACAATTCATAAAGCTTCACAGTTCTCAGTCAATATCTTTAATAGGTCTCATTAGTACCTAAGGTTCCTCTCCTAACCATTCCAAATCACTCAGGTCTCACAATCCTCAAAAGCATTCAGTTCTGGAAGTGCTCGCGAGGCGAGAGCATCAGCTCGCCATGGTGAGTACAAGCCAGAATTTCAACCAAGGTTGTTCTAAGTTCAATCTCGTTCTAAAACATTCTCTAATCAATAGTAGGCACCTAAAGGTACTCAAAAGCATCTAAGGTTTAACTCAAAAGTCAAAAACTCAGAAAACAACTTGCTCTCTGGTCAAGCTCGCTATGGCGAGTAAGGTTGCTCGCCGTGGCGAGTCACGACTTGTAACTCGCAAGGCGAAGAGAAAGGGCTCGCGTGGCGAGCGATGAACATCAAAACTCGCGAGGCAAGGATCATAGCTCGCTATGGCGAGCGATGAATTTTGGCTCGGACAGAATGCACTTTCTACACGAAAATCATCATCTAACATAGTTCTAAGCCTAATTTCAATCCCAGAATTCATCCTAAACATATTCTAAGGTTATAGGACAGTTTCTACATCAATCTAACTCAGTTGTACCATTGATCATCAATTTATAGGGTTTTGACCTAATTCCAAAACTTTTCTAAATCAATCCTAACTTTGTCAATTAATCATCAGAACTATAACAATTAACATTACTGAATTATTAGTCTCACCCTTACCTTGTATGAAGAAATCGCAGCCCTTCTCTTGGTTCTCTCTTCTCTTGGCTTTTTCTCTTTTCCCCAAAAACGTACGTACAACAATGTTTTTCTAAAACTAGGTCTATCTCTTATATACTTCTTCCTAATATCTTATCTTATCTCACTTTCTCCCCCAAAACTATCTAAAATCTCAAAACAGCCCTCAACTAAATATTTTTATTTTCTTATCAAATCTTATTTTATTTAACAATAAAATAAGTCTCATAATCTTATCAAATCACCAAAACACATCAAATCATCCAAATCAACTTAAATCATCCTAATTCAACAAAACTCACACATATATTATAAAAATATAATATAATCGCTTAAACTCGATTAAATAAATAATTAAACGAAAGTGGGCATTATATTTGCCACCACATCTTTCGAATTTGCATGATGTATTTCATGTGTCGCAACTTCGGAAGTATGTAGCGGATCCTTTGCATGTTATTCCGAGAGATGATGTGCAGGTTAGAGACAACCTTACAGTTGAGACCTTACCGTTGAGAATCGAAGATCGTGAGGTGAAGAAGTTGAGAGGCAAGGATATACCTCTAGTGAATGTTTTTGGGGTGGAGTAACTGGTGAAAGTTTGACTTGGGAGCTGGAGAGTAAGATGTAGGAGTCTTATCCTAAGTTGTTTGCTTGAGGTAATATTTCGAGGACGAAATTTTCTAAGTTGGGGAGAGTTGTAACGCCCTAGTCGTTATTTTATTTATTTTGATTTATTTAGAGTCTTTTATATGATTTTAAATGATTATTATTGATTATGTGGTGTGTATTATTTTATTATATAGTTTATTTTAATATAATTAGAATTATGTGTGAATTAATATTATTTTGGAGGTTGGGGAGTTAATTTGGAATTAATAGAATTAAGGTGGAGTAAAAGAAATAAAGGGGAGTTATATTTTGGGGAGTTAGGAAAAGAGAAGTCAGAAGCAGTTTTACGTGAAAACAGAGTTTTGGGAGAAAAGGGAGAAGAACCAAGTGAACCTGAATTGCTGTGCATTTGTCCTTCTGAATTAAGGTAAGGGTGAGGTTTGCTTCAGTAGTATAGTTATTGAATTCTGATTTTTGATTTAACAGGTTATTGGTAGAAATTGGGGATTTTGGGTTTATGTTGGATTATTGGGTTTTTGAGTGATTTGAGTGTAGAGATTGCTGTTTTGATGTTAGAAATAGGTTCTGGTTGCATACAACATTTAGTTTCATATCTATAAACTGATTTGGGGAGTGAAATTGAGAAAATTGGGATTTTGGGGAAAAACCTGCATTCTGCCCGTACTAATGTTCATCGCTCGCCCCGGCGAGTAGCTTGTCTCGCCTCGCGAGTGAGCAACTTCATGGCTTGCCTCGCGAGCAGAACGACTCGCCATGGCGAGCAAGTGCCTGTGAGATCATGATTTTTGAATTGTTGTTATAAGCTGCATTTTGGTTAGTTTTGAGTGCCTAAATGATTTTAGAGAGGACTGAGACAGTTTTTAAATTAAAAAGATGAATAGGGAGCTTAAAAATGAAGATTTAGTGAGAAAAATATCAAAACTCCCGAGAGCACCTTTTTCTCATTCGCCTTGAGTTCGCCACGGCGAGCAATCCATTCCTTGAGCTCGCCATAGCGAGTAGATGTACTCGCGAGGCGAGTTGCCGAGTATCTGAGCTGTTTGTTCTTTAATTGAATAATGTTGATTGAGCTTCATGTATGAGCATGATTATGATTAATTGTGCATTTTTTCGGAATTGTTGGATTGATTATAATGATCTGTGGATGACTCTGATGTATGTTATATTTAAATAAATCATACATGTTGTTACTTATGGAGTTGCAAGTCGTATATACATATATGCATTGTTAAGTTGTATGTAGATATACACAAGTGGAGTCAGTTGCATAAGCATATAAAGCGGGAGGGCTCTTGCCCTGGAACGCCTTGTCGTTCAAAGCGGGAGGACTCATGTCCTGGAACACTTTAATTGTTCAAAGCGGTGAGGGCTTATGTACCACCCTCTTTAATTATTTGATTATTTTAAATGAGTTTAGAATATACTTATATGATTTGTGTGATTTATATGATTTATTTTGATGAGTGATATTTTGTTATGTTATATGTTGGTATTTATTAGTATAATATATATATTATTTGATTTAGAAATATATACGTTATTTGATTTAGAAATATATATGTTATTTGATGTTATAGAAATATATTTGTTATAGAGATATATTTGTTATTTGTTATAGAAATTATAAATATATAATAGAATAGAATATTGAGACTTGTAGGACAGATTTGGATATAAGAGAAAAATAAGTAGGTTAAGGATTTTTATAAAAGGGGAGAGCTAGAATATTTTGCAACACAATCTGAAATATTTTGATAGGCAATCTAATATATTTTAGTGCATGCTTTGAACTATATTTTGATACTCAATAATATATTTTTGTACTGAATAATATATTTTTGTACTCAATATGATATATTTTGGTAGACAATCTAATATATTTTAGTGCTTGATCTGAAATATATATTTTGATACTCAATAATATATATTTATGTACTGAATAACATATTTATGTACTGAATAATATATTTTTGTACTCAATATGATATATTTTGGTACTCAATTGAGATATTTTTGTACTAAATAAATTACTTGTTTCCAAAGTTTCTCACTTATTAGTTGTAAACCATCTCTATAAATAGAGGACTCACACAGTGCATTCTACACACCGAAATTCACAGTTGATGCTTCCTATGCTTTTCTTCTCTTCTCCCTCTTTTGACTTGTGTTAACGAGTCTTTCTTCTTTTTCTACTCCTTTCTGTCCCTTCGGAATTTAAGAGTGTTCTTAAGACTATAATCCCTCTTATGTTTAATGTCCTTTTAAAGAAGAGAAAGCGGTATAGTCCTTCGTCGATCAATCCAAGGTAAGGGTGAGACTAACCTTCAATAATTCTAAGTGTTTTAATTCTGAAAATTGTATTTAACATGTTGTAGGTTTAGTTTTGAGAATTTGGAAATTATAGTTAAAAGTGATAAATTGTTGATTATATGATTGAAACCTTGGGTAATCTTAACCATAGAACTTGAAGTGAACTTTTGTTATTCTTAAGAACTTTTATGAAAAATGTGATTTTTGTAAAATAATGTTTTGAGTCATCTTTTATGTGGTTTGGAGTGCCTTAAAATGTATAGAAATGGTTAGACAAGTTTTTGGATCAAATTGGGCATAGAGAAGTTAAAATTGGGATTTTGGGGTGAAAAATGGGTTTTTCCCGAGTTGCTTTTTGACAGAATGTTCTATTTCATGTTCTTGCGTCTTTTTCACACGTTTCTGTTTTGAATTGGCCTTTAGTGTAAACATGAAAGTTGTAGATAATTGTGTTAGCTTTCCAGTGTCGTAGGTTTGACTAGAAAATGATTTTTGATTTAGGAGTTATGATGAAAATACTACAAGGAGTACTTAGTGAAATTTTATGAAAATTCAGCATAACCGTTTCTAAGTTAATCCAAAACTTAGGAAATAATTCCAAACCTCAAGACTAGAAGTAATAGGAGTTTAATTAAGGTGTTTAAGAGTATCTAACTTATGTTGTGATGAATCTAATTTGGTTTGACGTGAATATCTTTGTTGGATAATTGAAATACATATATTATGTGAATGTTGTTGTTGTTGAATAATTTGAGATACATATATTATGTGAATATTGTATGATATAGAAATAATGTTGTTATATATGATGTTGTTCATGATTGATGAATTATTATATGAATGTATATGTTGATAGTAATGTAATATATTTTGTATGTGCATTATGTGAAGTATTTAAGATGTTTAAGTTGATGTTGATTATCATTTGATATTGTTATATCTGGATATGTTATTGTGTTGTCTATGTTGTTGTTGACGTGATATAATGTTGTGTGCATTACTTGAAGTTTTATTGAATATTTAAAGTCTTGTTGAAATTGCAATTGATATTATTATGTCATGCTATTATTGTAATCTACCTATGCTACTATTGTTATTTAACTAAGTCACATGAGTCAGTCTAAGTTGATTAAGATGATGTTGAACTCCAAATTATTGGATGTATAAGTAATATGATGATTAAGATGTTTTGTTGATAGAGTCTATGCATTAGCATACACTGAGCTTTGTCCTCACCACGATAGGAGCTTTGTCCTCCGCACGATTAGGAGCTTTGTCCTCCGCACGATTAAAGTATATTAATACTATGATGAAGATTGGTACCACATGCATATAAGAGGTCTAAGTTGCATTGTCGCATTTGTCGAGTCAAAGTCGTTGTTGATGAATTATTATCCATGAGTTGTTAAGTTGTTGATGAATTATCATCCATGAGTTGTTAAGTTGTTGAGTTGTCTTCTATCCATGTGTTGTTAATAAAGTACTTTTGAATAATTATGATTATGACATTGTTATGTTGTTTATGATATTGATTATGATGTTGCTATGTAGTTTATGATATTGATTATGACGTTGTTATGTTGTTTATGATATTGATTATGATGTTGTTATGTTGTTTATGACGATGATTAGGATGTGTTATGATGATTATGTTGTGTTGTTTATATTATTATTATGAGATGATGTTTATGATGTGTCGTTTATGTTGTTATAAGATGATGTTTATGATGTGATGATTATGAATTTAATGATGACTAGAAGTAGATTGATGATTTAATGAAGTATTATACGAAGAATTATTATTATAAATTGATGACGTTTAAGTTGTTAAATGTAAGTGATGAATTATATGCTTAATATTATTGTTTGTGAAATCTCACCCCTTCTGCTTGGAAATGTTGCTCTTCGTATGAGTAACTTGCAGGTGATCGAGAATAAGTTGTTGTTAGATTGTTGTCGTGAGTGGACTATCTCTCATGTGTGTCTTAGGTGCTCTGATACGTAACGGGATGGGAACTTTGTTGCATGTTTTTCTATTCCTTACGTATTGCTTAAAGAATTTTCATGAATAAGATGTTGATCGGATTTGTATGAGATATTAATGATGAGGCCTTCGTGCCAAATATTATTTTTATATGTTGAATAAATTCCGCTGCGAAGTATTAATTATTATGTTGTTGAATTTCAAAGGATAAATAGTTATTTATTTCATCTATGAATTTAAGAAAAGAAATGTGACATTCCGTTTGTGATGAATACTCTGATTGTTTAAATGAAATTTTTACGTTGAGAAAACGGGGTGTTACAGCTTATGCCCTGATGAATTGGTACCACATGCATTGTCGTATTGTCGCATTGTCGAGGAGTCTTAGCGGTGTTGTCGAATAGTTGCATGAGTCATTGTTGTTGGTTGTAAATACCATTGTTGTTGATGTGTTGATTATGAAATATATATTTATATTGAATAACTATTATTATGTTAGGGTGTTAGATTCAATTGATAAATTTTATATCTATATTTATTGTTGTGAATCTCACCCCTTCTGCTTGAAAATGTTGCCCTTCCTATGGGTAACTTGCAGGTGATCCTGAGTAGTAGGTGGTGGCTCAATGTCTAGGGCTCTGATACGTACGGGATGAGATTTCTTATTTATTTTTCATTCCTATGTATCAATTTTTGGAACTTGCTGATGTAGCCTTTTATTGTTAATTGAACAATGTTGATGATTTTATGTTGAGGCCTTCGTGCCAGGATTTAATGTTGATGTTGAAGTTTAATGTTGAGAAATATTTCCGCTGCAAATTATTGTTGTTTATGAAGGATGTTTATTAAATAGTTTATATTCTATTTAAGAAAATTTTGAAAAGTAGTGTGACATGCCCGTTTGGGATATACTCTGATGTGGATTTGTTATTTAATTGTTTTTGGGATAACGGGGTGTTACACTCCTCCACCCAATAGATGACTGAAGTTCTTCGTTGGAATAAATGGATCCACCGTCTGGCGTCGGCAAGCCACACGGTCTCGGATTTCAGGGTGAAACAAAGCGAACTCAGTCAAAGCTACGCGTGCATGCAACGGGCCACGAACTCAGATCAGGTGAAAGCAAAGGGCCACAAACTGAATGGCTGACAGTAGCCTCGAAAAAAATGGAACACAATTAAAGCTACGCGCGCGTGCAACGTTTCCCCAGAAACGCGTGAGACTCACGAACATGACACAATGAGAACATAGTGAAATGGCTACTGCCTTGGGAGAAAATGTTTCCGCTGAAATATTAAATGCCAACTACCCCCACTAACTTATGATCAGGCGCCACTTCCTTGCAGGCAGAATCAAGTTTCATGCCAAAACGCATCGAGGACTGCCTGAACAAGTTATCAACGGGCGCCCTTATTTAACGCCTCATTCTACTGCTAAAGCCATTGCATGATAAAGGCATTAATGAGTTGAGGGGCAACTGTTCTAGACCGGTCAGAAGACCAACTGCACGCCGACACGTGGCCAGACTTGCACCGCCTTAAGACTCCACACCCAAAGGAGCACGCCAGCTTGCATGGTCCGTTCTGCACATGAGTGCGCCCTCGCTCAAGGATTACCCTACACATGTCCTGCTCCGTCCCTAATCACACACCGCATAACCTGGAGAGGGTTATCACCAACGCGCACCTACATAAGGGTGAACTTGCTTCACCCTCAAGGTACACGTCACTTTTCACAACACTTCTTACACACGATTTCTCAGTTCCATTACTGACTTGAGCGTCAGAGTGCTAACGTGCCCGCAGGCACCTTTCGTCCCACTGCGAAGACCCATCGCCGTTGTACCGAAAGTTTTTACCGTCACATCGGAGCATTCTCTACCATCTTTGCCACTTAACCATTTTTGCCGGATAGATCACTACTCTTTTGTTTTTCTTAAGTATATTTAATTATATATAAAGCATACAACAACAATCAACTATCATATTTTATCCCACTAAATGATATCGGTTACATGGATAACAATGTCATAATGTTCTATCATATTTTGATTTAACTCATTATTCTCCAAATATTTTCTAATAGTTTATATTTTTGTTTTTCCAAGTCTTTCTTTGCATCTAGATATCTAACTATCTTCTATTTAATCTATACTCTTTATTACATAATTTATATGTATTTTCTCGACTCAATGAAACCACCTAACTCAATTAAATAATTTAAAGGACATGTGTTGTAATTTAGCCATAAATAAAACACAAGATATGCCATGTTGCTTTTTGTACTCGTTAACTAAAGACACAATTTTGTACAGACCAAAGTTGTGTATTTTTATGTAATAGCAACATCAACAAGCTATTTGGTTTTACTTATTGAGTTTTACATGGGCAATGCAACCTTTTGCCTAAATAGTTATATGAGATTCATTACCACCTCAATATATAAATACAAAATAGAATCCTTTTGCCTAAATAGTTAGGGCTTTGGAATCTCAGGCAATTATAGGTAGTTTCACAACACCAACAAATGCTTTGTTCTCATCGACAGCTTAGTAAATACCTTGTTCTATGTCTTTGATGACAACCACAAAAGAGACAATGGTTTTTTTAGGATAATAACAGCTTAGATTTTTCCAAAAAGCATCATTTGTATCAGTCAGCTGTGACATTAAAAGCAACCGCTATTGTTAAGAGGAACATTTACATAGGATACTTGATATAGACAAGAAATGTTACATTGTCATATGTTAAAATGCAATAATACATCACACCTTGTATATTCATATTGTCTCCTACATGTCTCTCTTATAACTAGAGACTAATGCTTTTATATGCATGATTCTAATTTCTCTGTTATTAATGAGGTTCTTGTGTTTAACATAATTTTCCATTGGCAATAATATATGAAGCTAGTGATTCATTATAACTATTCTAAGGTTGAACCATCATAAATCATGGCCACTGAACAAAAGCATGTAGTGGTGATACAAGATGCATCTAAACTAAACTTCAAAGTATTTTCTTGGGTTATAAATGGCTTATCCCTTAAGCCAACAGATACGGTCACCCTATTTGCAATCCTGTATGAGGTTTACAATCCTAGTAAGTAATCTTTTATACAATTGACGATTTTAAGATAATTTTCTATGTCGCACCGATACTTCAGATTGAAGGTTTGTTTGGTGTTCGACACGTGTCAGTGTTTAATATTGACACAACACTGATACATGTGGTTACATTCAATTATTTTATTTTCTCAAACTATTACATATGTTAATGTGTCAGCGTCATGTTAATGTGTGTGTTTGTGCTTAATTTATTCTTGGCTTAATGATGTGATTAGTCCTTGCAATTAGAGGTCGTTTAAAAATTCGTCCCTGTAATTGCTAATCATGGCAATTTAGTCTTGCAATTGTTAATCATTTAAAATTCCGTCCCTCTCCCCACTTAATCACTGCCACGCCACATGAAATTTCAATTTTACCCCTGGGTTTCCAATTCTTTCTTCAATATTTTGTCCTCTTCTTAAGGGCAAAATTGAAATTTCATGTGTGACAGTGATTAAGTTGGTCCCAAATTTTAAATGATTAACAATTGCAAGGCTAAATTGCAAGGATTAGCAATTACAGGGACGAATTTTTAAATGACGCCTAATTGCAAGGACTAATCACATCATTAAGCCTTTATTCTTTATGTCATGAATTGTTGATATTGTCACCTCAAGGAAGAAAAAATTGGAATTTAAAAATGAAAACTGAAAAACAGAAAGCTTGAGTCTTTTTATGAAATGTTTGGATTCGTGGTATCACAATGGCTAACAGTAATTTCTGCAACACGCACGCACTTAGTGTCGTGTTGAGTAATTCAGGATAAATAACATTGTTAAACCTTTTGTACAATATATTCATTTCACTAATCAATCACTTTCTCTTATTACCATTCAACCAATTCCTTTATAGTGGGTTACAAAATCGTATTAGACAACAATGCACTGGTTGGAGTAAATCAGCGGATCATTGACGAAGAACTTGCAAGAAAGAAGGAAGAGTATCTGAACCATGAGGAGCTTGCAAAGATTTCTAAATTGTATAACTCAAATGAGGTAATATCAATATCGAGCATGGCTTGTTGAAAGTTGATCATACTTAGTGATGGTTCCTAAACATCATTAATATGTTACTATACACCTGTTTCATCCTATAAATAGTCATCAGTGAAACAAGATTAATATCTGCGGTGCTGCAACATGTATGTTTTACTAACATGAAGTTAATGAAATTGTGCGCTATATTCTCAGGTTGCTTTTAAGATACAACTGTACGCAGGATCTTCACCGAAAGATTTTGCTATAGAAGGAGCCAAAAACCTAAAGGCCACTTGGGTGATACTTGACAGGTTAGGCTAAATCAACTAATAATCTAATTTCTCTAGGTTTTGGATACATCAATGAATGGAATAAGAAAGATACAATAATACATTGTTGGATAAGTGAAATTAGATTGCTTGCATTAGTGATGATTATATGAAAATTATACAGTTGTTGAAACCGTATGCTACAAAATAAATTGATGTGTAAAATGAAACACCTTGGTGTTGCTAAATCTCTAAAGAAGACCTCAAATTAATGAAAGAATGCACCTGGTTTACAGGAAAATGAAGAAAGACGAAGAGTTTTTCCTGCAGAAGCTTTCTTGTGGTATATCTAGAGTATTGGGTAAAAATCACATAGAACGCCTACGAGGACCTATTGATCTCGCAGTTGAAATACAATGTAACAGCCATGAGTCATACGAGAGTTTACCAGAAAGCCCATGTGGAGATGTTTCCGGCATTGATAATGTCCCTATGAGTGAGTACCGGAACACTTTGAGCTCTTTCAGTTGATATAACAATTTGTGTCGAAATTTGATGTCATATTTGTCTGTCAAAATAACAACTCATTATTAATCTTCGATTTGTGACAAAATATCTTGTTCATTTGTTCCAGATCTTCTTGAGCATTCAATAATACTACTAATAACAATCTAATGATAGGTCCAATCAATGTTGACGGGGTGATCCAGATACATTGCAGGCCCGATGATGATGGGGGGTGCTCAACTGTCATTCCTCACATTAATGGAAAAACATGTCAGACAAGTCCAGATCATTCTAGCATGGATGATATAAACAGAAACCAAATCATAGACCAAATAGAAGAAGATAAGAAATACGAGGATCAAGAACATATTGAAAACATGCCTCATGAGGATGATATAGGCACAACACTTTTGACCAACAATTATCAAGCAGAACATCTTCATATGAGCCAGGATCAAACAAAAAATGCCTCGGTGTGTTCTATGTGCACTGTCTGCAAAATTAGAAGACCTAACATTGAATGGCAGAAGGAATTTACTTATGAAGAAATTGAAGCAGCCACAGATGGATTTTCATTGAAGAACTGTATCTCTGAAAGTGGAAATCCATTCTCCGCTTTCAAAGGCAAGCTGGAAGGAGATCTTAAAATAGTAGTTAAGCAGCATGAAATAACGAACATTCAAGTTAAGGAAAAAATGAAGTCAGAAGTTCAAACCATCCTCAAAGCTAGACATAACAATGTGGTCATGCTATTAGGTTCTTCTACAAAAGATCGCTTCATGTTGATTGTATATGAGTATGCGTGCAATGGTTCACTTGACATGTTTCTATCGAGTAAGATATATCGTTCAATGTGACATGTGAATAGAAGACTCATTCAATAGTTTGATTTATATGTCAATGGTTTCATTATGCAGGAGAAAGCGGCAAAACATTGGCTTGGAGCGAAAGGATGAGAGTGGCGATAGGCCTCTCCAGAGGTTTAAAGTATTTGCATGACAAGAACATTATTCATGGAAATATAAAACCAAACAATATTCTTCTTACACATGACTTCAAACCAATGGTACATAACCTTGACAATAATTGTGTTGAATATACATTTTCAATATGAATATATACATTTTCTCATTTTATGGAACTAACTCTTATTGTAAATGATAAACATGTTTTTAGCTTGGAGATTTTGACCTTGGAAAAAAACTCGAACCAAAGAAGTCCTGCAATAATAAAATCATAGGGAATTCTGAATACATTGCACCCGAGTATCAGGAGAAGGGGAAACTATCAACTAAAACAGATGTATACTCGTTTGGTGTGGTTATTTTAGAGTTGATTACAGGACGCAAAGCCGAAGATAAAATATCAGGAGATAAAAGACTTGTTGAATGGGTAAGAAACACATGACACATGTCAAAAATTAAATATTCCTGAAAAATAGTTTAATTCATCACCCTTTCTTAATTTTTTTGCTTATGAACATCGGACATATTGATATTATTTTCGTTCTTTTTTCAGGCTAAGCCTCTTCTAGGAGGAAAGAAGTACTCAGAGTTGGTCGATCCTATAATAAGCAAAACATATGAAGAAGACCAACTTCGCTGGTTGGTAAAAGTAATAGCACAATGTCTCAAAAAGAAGCCTAAGGAAAGATTTTCCATGAACATGGTAAGCCCCATTTACTACGATATGTCAAACAAAAAGTTCAAACTTCAGACAGAAGAGACGTGATAATACATCCGCTGTAATATCTAGTACCTGCTTGAATAAAAAATAACTATTAAGCGAAGTACAAAAAATGATTTTACAATGAATAAAATCTCTCATGTAAAGCAGACTTGGTTTATTTTTATCTGAACATAAACTATACGTGTAGATAATGAGTTTAATTTCATGATTAAGTAGGCGTGCTTCGATCTTTAATGATTTTTTTAGAGAAGTGAAGTGACTCGTTTCGATTTCTTTGCAAGATAAAATTGTACATCTGGCAAAATTTCAGGTTGTTTCTGCATTACAAGGCATAGCAGATAGCGAACATTGCCAAATTACAGAAGACTTAACTTCAGCTACATCAGATTCTAGAATTATGTCTGATATCGATGGTTCACAAGTTACATTACAAGGCATCGTAGACAGAAAACAGTGTTACATGACCGAGGACTTTCCTCCTCAAGTTGCATTAAATTCAACATTTGTGCAACGCATAAGTGATTCACAAGGTAAAAAAGAAGTAGGTCCAGAAGAAACTAGTTATCCAATTCAGAAAGTGGAGCAGATAGAGAGCATCTCCTTTCAGGAAGAAAGTACGTTAAGAATAAAAGTTGAAAACAATAACTTTTACATGATAGGCCAGAAAAACTCGGATGAATTGAGCCAGATTGATGAACACATGCAGAGAAGGCCCCAAAGTTTGGACTCAGGAAACATGATATTAAGTCAACACATGATGGATCAGCCGAGTCATTTTAAAGAAATTATGTTTAAAGAAATTATGAAGAGAAACCACAATGAGAATGGCATTTCAACACAAGAAATCGGTATTAACCACATTATTGATCAAGAACAAGAAGAAGAGAAGAGCTTTGTTCAAAAGAAAAGAGGCTTAAGACCGGTGCCTATTAGTGGAATGATAGTTCAAACACAACTTCAGAATAGCTTCACCGAGAATTCACATGATGAACATCAAGATGAAATCATTTTGGAGAAATCGAAATCCTCTGCATGCTCTATTTGCAAAAGTAAACGACCAAAAGTTTCACGGATGAAAGACTTTACTCATGATGATCTCCTAGAAGCTACTAATGGATTTTCAGTTGAGAACTCTCTATCAGAAAGTGAAGATGGGCCTACTTTCAAAGGGTTGCTGCCGAATAAGGTGAAAATAGTTGTTAAGAAATATCAAATTACAAACTCTCAGGAAGAGAAGATATTCAAGTCAGAAGTCCAGTTGTTCACCAATGTTCGACACAAAAATGTGGTCATGCTGTTGGGTTTATGTACAGAAAAAAGTCAGTTGATGATTGTGTATGAACATCTATGCAATGGTTCTCTCGACCATTACCTATCACGTAAGGACTAATATATTTACGCCCGCTTCTTTATATACAAATGAAGTTTAAGAACTTAATGCATCAAACTTCAATTAATTTTCTGATTTAAAGAACTTTAAAACATTGTGCAGGGGGAAATTTTCAGTCATTGACATGGAGGGAAAGAGTGAAAATATCAATAGGTACTGCTAGAGGTTTAAAGTACCTACATGGGAATAGTATAATTCATGGAAGTATAAAAGCAAGTAACATTCTTCTAACACATGACTTTGAACCACTGGTACTTACTTGAACCTTGGTGGATTTGATGAATTTTTCTCAATGTCTTATGTTTCAAAAAATAAACTTCAACTTTTATCTATGTTTATTTTAGATTGGAGATTTTGGCTTTGGAAAAGTGAAATTTGAACCAAAGAAGTCCTACAAAGATAAAAGTGGAAGAGATTCTGGTTATGCAGCACCGGAGTATTTGGAGAATGGGAAACTATCAACTAAGATAGATGTTTACTCCTTTGGAGTAGTTCTGTTAGAACTTATCACCGGCCGAAGGGCAACGGACAAATTACCAGGCGGCAAAAGCCTTGTCGGATGGGTAAGAGACAAATTACTATTGCAACTAACTTACTAGGGTTACGTAACATTATTTTTTTGTCTATAAATGTAGTGCGGTTTTCACCGTGTTTACATTTTAATCTGTTTGCTTATGTCCATCATACCTAAATTCTTTCTTTGTATATTGTTTGCACTCCTAGGCAAGGCCACTACTTGGAGGAAAGAAGTATGCATTGTTAGTGGATCCAAAAATCAGTAACTCCTATGAAGAAGAACAACTTCAATGGTTGGTCCAAGTAACAGACAAATGTCTCAAAAAGAATCCTAAGGAAAGATACACAATGAATATGGTAAGTCTCAATGATATTTAATATGGTCATAAAAAATTACATCAAACCAAATGAAGAAATCATGTCAGTTCATTTACTAGATAAATACGGCACTCTAGAATAAAAAAGTACATGTCACAGACCTGCATTGCGTGATATGAGAACTATATGGTCTCTTGCAGCCTGATGTGACCATCGCAATCCGATGCAGCATTGCGATGCAGATTTTTCTATGATTTATAATCACAGTTCAATTGCGGGCTGATGTCTTTGCACACATTTAAACCCTAGTTCGCAAGTTAATTATGAAAAAGTAATAGAAAATAAAAGTGTTAAGAGGGGATATAAGGATGACTTGATGGTTGGGGTGAGGGAGTTATACAGTGGTGTGACAAGGGGGCCGAGGGTTCGATCGCCATCCGCAGCATAATACTAACAACACTAACATTTGACTTTTAAAATTTTATAGGTTACATATCATTTAAAAGTTACATATGATGGCTATTTGGGTTATTTCAGGTTATATCAGCATTACAAGATATAGAAGAATCAGAAGAGAGTTGTGTCATTGAAGATTCTTCTTCTTCTTACTCGGATTTACCAAATGATGAGCCGACCAATCCCATAACTAGTGCACAAGGTATTTTAGGAAAATTACATATATAAAAAGGGATAAGAAACTTCTTTTGGACCTTAAATTGTTAGAATTTTTCCCAGTACAAAACAATTTTTTCCGTAGGTATGAAGGACTTATTCGTAGATAAATATTTACTAAATTAAACACATGTTCGGTTCAATTTCTGCAATATTTGCTTCTTTATTTAACTTTTTCCTTAAGGAGGTACGAAGGACTTAACCATAACCAATTGATAGGTCAAATGATGGCTGATCTTGTAAGCCGGGAAGCAGACCAAATTGACAGAAACACATTCAAGAAAGAAAGAAGCTTCAGAACAGCAATTACAACTAGTGACATAATTGAACAGATAAACAAGGATCAACATATCCAGAAAAATCAACATGACGAAGAAATCTTCCATACAGAAGGGAATGAGATAGAGACCAAGGCAGAAGATAAACAACAAAAGATTTTCCAGGAAAAAAAACAAACGGATTACAACTCCGATGATGAGGGTTTATTGCAAGAGAATCAAGACAAAAGCATTTTGGAGAATTTTTCAAAGTCTTCTGTATGTTCGATCTGCAAAAGTAGACGGCCAAATAATGAATGTCAAAGGAAATTTAATTATGAAGAGCTTGAAGCTGCCACAGAAGGATTTTCAATTATGTATTCTCTATCTGAAGGTGAATATGGACCTGCGTTCAAAGGTCAACTAGATAATAAGCTGAAAATAGCTATTAAGAAAATTCAAGTCACAAGCTTGCAGGAAGAGAAGTTGTTTATATCAGAAGTCAAATTGCTCACAGCTGCTAGACATGAAAACTTGGTCATGCTTCTTGGTTCATGTTTACGAGAAAATAAATTGCTGATCGTTTATGAGTACGCATGCAACGGTTCGCTTGATCAGTACTTATCAAGTAAGGTTAAATATGTGAATGTTAAACTTAGAACTTTTTATTATAAACGAGGTTTGAAATCCAAGTTCATGCAGGGAAAAGTGGTAGATTATTGACTTGGAGAGAAAGGATGAAAATTGCAATAGGTATATCCAATGGTTTGAAGTATCTACATGATAATAACATAATACATGGAAGAGTAAAGCCAAGTAACATTCTTCTAAATCATGACTATACACCATTGGTACTTTCTTGAACCTTAAAATCATTATTTTATACCGTGCTAACTTTGAATATGAAGAAGCTATTTGACATCTTAACAAACTACCTTTTTTCTTATTTCAATGCAAATATCGTTAGCTCGGAGATTTTGTGTTTAGAACAGAAAGACATGAGTTGAAGAATAGCTGCAAGGATAAAAGTTTTAGGAATTGTGGATACACTGCACCGGAGTATCAGGAGAGTGGAAAACTATCAACAAAGGCAGATGTTTACTCTTTTGGCGCAGTTCTTTTAGAGTTAATCACAGGCTGTATGGTTTCGGATAAAATATCAGGACAGAAATGTCTTATTGAACGGGTAAGAACCGCTAGAATTTATTTCTTTATGCTATATAGAAGCAGAAAATATGTTTCACTTTTATGCATAAAATAGTTTAATCGTACTTAGGAACAATTTTGGTGCTACAGTTCTTACTGTCCACAGTTTACAATATATCTGAAAATACTATATTCTTGTGAATCTACTAGTAGCAGATCATTAGATACTTCATTTTATAAATCTCACTTCATAACTATTTTTAAACTCGCATAAAAATGACATACTATGCGACTGCGAGTGAGCCTTTTTTATCTGTAGTAACAACAAAGGCCTGAATTGTTCATTATATTTTCAGCCAAGATCACATTCACTTTCATTATGAACCTAAATACGAAACCTTGCAGTTATGTCATACTGTATTTATTGACTATGTGTTTTGTGCAAATTTTTTCAGGCAAGGCCACTTCTTGGAGGAAGGGAGTACCTTCAGTTGATGGATCCGGAAATCAGCAGCTCCTATGATGAAGAACAACTTGCTTCATTGGTCCTAGTAACGGAAAAATGTCTCAGAAAGAATCCGAAGGAAAGGTTTACAATGAATATGGTAAGAAAAGTAACGGAAAAGCTATTGCATGTGTACGCGTGTGTGCGTTTGAGTCTTGAAGCAATACATCAAAAAATCAAACTCACGGAGACATCATAAAACAGCTAAAAACACTGAGATCATATAATTTGACTAATATTACGAGCTTTATACATTGCAGGTTGTTTCCTTAATGCCATGTGTAGTTGATAGCAACTTTGATGTCTTTTATACAATGGAAGACTCTTCATCGGAAAAGTCCGATGAAGTATGCTCTTTGTCAGATGAAAAACTCTCTAAAGTTCAGGAGGAACTAAGAGAAGAAGAAGATTTACGCATAGAGATTGGTGAAGAGAGTGATTGGTACGCAACTAGTGGCAAAAACTGTATGGAAACACAAGAAAAAGAAAGCAAGAGCACCATAGTATTTCAAGATGGGGAAAGGTGTGAATCTTATGGTGGAGCTAGAGACTTTTTTCTAGACGGGGCTCAAGAATTTATAGCATGCGGAGAATTTTTTAGCTTGTGTTATTCAATTTGAGTATTTCATTTCAAAATTTCTTACTCATGTACTATATATACATTTGTTTTGTCACAATCCATGAAATGTAAAAGATTGAATGAATCAAAACACACACAAGTGGCGCAATATAGAAAATTAAAACACTATTTCTGAGGATGTGGATCTGATGTAAATTAGTTTACTCTTGGAACGATTTGCGGAGAAATTACACTCACATCTCCTGAGGTATGTTTGAATAACTCATATTTGTACAAGACATCTATCTCCTCGTAATTGCATATCTATCTTCTATTATGTAAAGAAAAGGTATGTGTAATTTAAACAGGTATTATGTAAATCCTGTCTATACGTGATATGCATACCTAGTCTCAAGCCCGGATAAATGAAGAGAGTTGTGTTAGGCAGTTAACATCCAGCCAATGTAAAACTTAGTTGAATCTCTATGAGCATTATGGCGGTGGCGTTTCATCCATGTAGCCATCCACTTCACTTAGTAGGAAAAGGCTTGGTTAGAAAGAATATGTAATTTAAACAACATTGAGGAGTGGTGTGTGTAATTTTCCAAAGAATAGGGATAGTAAATGTTGATTAAAAAATAGAAGAGGTGCATGCATGTAGTTTTTAAGAATATATCTCCGGGGAGATAGAGTGCAATTTTTTCTGAAATTTATCTACCATAGGCCAACAAATGCACCTAAATGCATGCATGGTTGAGATTTGCTAAGAGGTACCTGTTTCAAATTGAGGAGGAGAAAATCGTCAATCTCAACCCGTGTTACTTCGAACCGTTTGCTTGGATTGGATGGACATGATGACAAAGTTGGTGCGGGAACCGTTGTTCAGTGTTTGAAATCATCACCGCCGTCGTTTAACAGGTTTAGGATTAAATGTTTCTATCACAGAACAAGAACACGGTGAAAGGAAATATGGGCAGCGGTAGTATAGTTGCTTCTTTCGGGAAGGAATGAATGTTCCATGGTGTGTGTGAACTTGTTTTAACTATTTCATTCATGTCACGTGGTGCGGAGTGCGCACAAATTGTTTTTGTACCTTGTCGTAATGGTTCTCACTCAGGATTAAATACAAAATAATCTTTAGATATGTGTATTGTTATCAGTTTTGCCCTTGACGGTAAAAACGTATGTTAACTGATAAGGTGGTAAATATTTTACGATGACAAGGTAAATGATGTCGAACATGGACTAAATTAAAAGTAACCAAAAAGTGACTTTATTAGTAACCATTTGATATCTCTCGTTCTCCCTCTAAAGCAAACTTTGTATTCTCTCTTCACATTAATCAACCGGAAAACCAAAACCACCACCACCGTCACGCCTCCACATTGTCAAAGACCTAAGTTGTAACATCCCGATTTTTAATATTAATTTGTTAGTATTATTATTAGATAATATTACTATTATTATTGGATAATATTAGTATTATTGTTGTTGTTAGAATTGATTGCAAGATATTATTAAATTAAATTATTTGTGGTTATAGATGTTATGAATAATGAGGAAATAGAGGAGTTAACTAATTGGTTAAGGAATGAGAGAAAATAATTTATAGGAAGAAAATAGTGTTTTTAGTAAGAATAAGAAAGTAGAGTTCAAACTGATCTATCCGGTGAGAACGGTTGAGTCGCAACGGTGGCAAAGAATGCTCCGATGAGTCGGTAACGACTTCCGGTACGGCGGCGATGAATCTCTGCGGTGGAACAAAAGGTGTATGCAGGCACGTTAGCACTCCAACGCTCAAGTCAATAATGGAACTGAAAGAGAGTGTGTAAGAAGTGTTGTGAAAAGTGATGTGTACCTTGAGGGTGAAACAAGTTCACCTTTATATAGACGCGCATTGATCATAACCGTCTTTGTGAGATGCGGTATATGATTAGGGCGGTTATGGGACATGTGTAGCGTGATCCCGACGAGGAGAAGTGCTCCTATGTGGCCGTGTATTTCAAGCCACGTGTAGCCGTGTGAATGGTCTTGTGACCGGTCCAGAACAGTCTGTGATGCCTTTATCGCTCAATGGCTTTAGCAGAAAGAGGAGGTGTTTAATCGAATGCGCTCATCAACAGTTTAGTTCGGCAGCCCTCGATGCATTTTGTTGGGGAACTTAGTCCGCCCGCAAAGAGTTCGCGTTTGTTGATGGTCAAAGTCGGACTGTCTTCGATGTGTTTCGCCAGGAAACTTTGATTCCGCCCGTGAATAGACGGCGCCCGACTGAGAGTTAGTGGGAGCAGTTGGAATTTAATATTTCGGGAGGAACATTGGTGACATGATTGTTGTTCAGCTTCACTTTCCACGTGCCTGGTTCATGAGTTGCACGCGTTCCTGGAAAAATGTTACACGCGCACGTGACTTTGACTGCATCACATTTTTGAGTCCTTGATGTGATCCACTCTTGTATCACGATGATGCATAGAGTTGGACTATAGTTGATTTGTAAAACTCTAAATCACTCAAAGCTTGTAAGCAAGAGTTGATTTTTTTTCTAGGAGAGTGTCTCCATTTCTATTACTTTAAGGATGATCACTGGATCTGTGAGTAAGAGGAAGTGAGAGGGGGGTCTCTCATATCTAGGACTAGTGAGAGTCTTAGATAGAAATTACACAGGTAGTGATTAAGTGAGAAGGCAGTGGACTGGGTTGTTCATGTGTGAACCGGGGGTGGTTTACATAGTACTTTGAATTGATACTATTATAGTGAATTTCCTTCCTGGCTTTGTAGCCCCCAGATGTAGGTTAGGTTGCACCGAACTGGGTCAACCAATATTTTGTGTTCTTCCTTCCCTGCACTTTAATATATTACTGTTCATTTGTTTTTGTGCTGTTACAATGTCTTGACATTGCAGTTCGTCATTTCTGATGTCCTAACATCATATACGACATATGTTCTCTACGATTCTAGAATTACATAACACAACCTTAACTTAGTTCTCAAAGTCGCTAGCAAACTCTCCTAAAACTTCAAAGTAAACCTCAAATCCCGATCCAACACAATGCTCGACAGAATACCATGCAATCTGAAAATCTTCTCAATGTAGATCTCTGCCAACCTCGCCACAGACTTACCGGTCTTGATAGGAACAAAATGTTCCGACTTCGTCAACCGATCAACAATCACCCAAATCAAATCTAAACCCTTCATAGTCTTCGGCAACACTCCGACAAAATCCATAGAGTTATTATCTCACTTCTACTCAGGTACAAACAACAGTTACATCAAATATGACGGCTTCTGCTGCTCAATCTTCGACTTTTGACAAACCAAACAAGCATACACAAACTTTTCTATATCCTTCTTCATTCCATGCCATTAAAACAACCTCTTCAAATCCTGATACATCTTTGTGGCTCCTAGATGAATACTCAGACTACTCCTATGATCTTCTTCCAAAATCCGCTTCTTAAGCTCAAGTATATCCGGTACACAAACTTGATCACGAAACATCAAAACACCGTTCTCATCCAATCTGAAATCCACACCTTTACCTTGATTAACCAACACCACATGGTCTACCAGTCCCAAATCATCTTTCTGACCGTTCTTAATTTCCTCCAAAATATTGCTCGTCAGTTTCAACATTTCCAACTTCACACCATCGGGCGTCAACTCGCTAACGAAACTCAAATCTCGATACTTCTAAGTAAACTCCAACTCTTTAACCATCAAATCAGACATATGCAAAGACTTCCTACTCAACACATCCGCCACCACTTTCGCTTTTCCTAGATGATAACTAAACTGAAAATTATAGTCCTTAAGAAATTCCAACCACCTCATCTGCCTCATATTCAACGCCTTTTGATCGAACAAGTACTTCAAACTCTTGTGGTCGCTGAACAACACAAACTTAGATCAAAACAGATAATGCCTCAAAATCTTCATTACAAACACTAGTGTAACATCCTGATTTTCGCTAGATTTATTTTTATTTGTTATTATGTGTGTTTATTTATGCTTGTATGTGATTAATCGCCTCTGTGTATTTTGGTTTGGATTATTAGAATTCGGTGTTAGAAGGGTATTTTGGTCATTGTGTGAGCAAGGGTAAATTAGTAATTTCACCATGAGGATTATTTTTAGTGTTTCTAGTTGGAATCATTATTTTTACAAAGTTACTAGTGGTTGTGGTGATTAGTTTAGATTTGGTAACTATTCGTTAATTTTAACCATAAGTGGGTAGAAACTTTGTGAGTTAGTTAATGAGAGCTTTGAACCCATTAAGACATTCTAAGGGTTAAGCCCATTAGGGTGAGCCTATATAAACTCTAGTCTTTAGAGAAAATAGGGTTTCATATTCATTTCATAAGTTTTGAGAGAGGTAGAGTGAGAAGGAGCTAGAAGAGAAGAAAAAGGGTTTCGAGGAGAGAAGAACTTGGAGAGCAAGAAGAGGGTAGAGATTCAAGGGCTTGGAGCTAAATTGAAGTTAAGGCTAGGATTTGCTTGTTTTGAGGTAAGGGGGATAGATTTCATTCATAATCTTAAGTTATAATCTTTTTTCTACTTATATTCAAAAGTGTTTATTTGAGAAAAGTGATTATTGTGAATTCAATTGGTGAAATTCGTGCTCTTATGTTAGTGCTATGTTTGGTATGTGAGTTTGATGATAATTAAGTTGTTTATGTTGAATTTGCATGCTCAAGTGGTATAGAAATGGGTTCTTTGTGAATTTTACTTAAATTGATGAATTGTGATGTCATGTTGTTGATTTGTGGTTGAATTCATGGTTAATTGATGTTGTTGTTGTTGTTGTTGCTATACACCATGGGTATCCATAATCATGGAGTTTGATGTGAATTTGAATTGTTCTTGAGAGTTTTATGAAAAATGGGTAAAATGGTGATTTCTAATAGAATGATGTTTTGATTCAAGTTTTATATGGATTTGAGTGCCTTTTTATGTTTATAAACGTTTGGACAAACTTTGGGAACAAACTTGGGTGTTGGGGATTCAAAATTAGGGTTTTGGAGTGAAAATGGAATTTTTCCCAAGAGCTGACTGTCTAAGCTCGCTATGGCGAGTGAAGCAGTTGTCCAGCTCGCCATGGCGAGTGATTTGGTGGCCATGGCGAGTTACTCGGTACAACAACTCATGTTTTTGTCGTTTTAGGGTTTTGGGGTCGATCCGAACCATTCCAAACTGATTCTTTTGATGTAATTAAATGTAATTAAGCTTTTTAAACCTTTGTAAACATCAATTGAATTGATTTGAACTTGGTTTGACAAATCATACCTCAAACTTTTGAAAAACGTCAAGTACATCGATTTTTTCGAAACTTGTTTTCTTAAGAAAAAAGGGTGGGGTTAAGGTTGTATACTAGTTTTATGATTTCTAAAAATGGTTATGAATGGTTTCATTGAGTTTTAACTTGTTTTGATTTGAAAATGGAATCCTTTTGGAAAAGTGATAAAGAGAGACGAATTTTGTGATTTTGATGATTTGGTCGTAGTTGGCCGGTGAAATGTACATGTATACTCAATTGCACTCATATGTGATCTAAGTGTATACATAGTTGAGGCACTAGAGTTTGTTTACTTGGTTTTGGTTCAATTGTCTCAATTGTTTAAAAGTTGTAAAATAATTGAGACAATTGAACCAAAACCAAGTAAACAATGGAAAATAAAATACGAATAATCTCCATCCCGTTACGTATCAAAGCGACTCCTAAGACGACATGAGGAATCAACTCACATCAGCGGTTACTACTGGTTATCTGCACGTTACCCACGTAGAGGCAACATTCAAACAGAAGGGGTGAGATTTCACATTCAATAATAATAAGCATATAATTCTATAAAAGAATTTAACAACACAAAATAGCATCAATTCATCATTAACAATACTAATAAACAATAATTTATGTGAGAGAATTTAACAACTCGAAACAACGGCAATTCAACGATGCAAAAACAACGACTCAACAATGCAACAACAACGACTCAACAATGCAACAACGACAACTCAACGATGCAACAACATTGACTCAACAAATGCAATATGCATGTGGTACCATCAGAGCATCAAGCTCTCTTCGCTAATGTCGTAATTCGACTTGACATGCTACAACCCCCTTCGCTTAAAATTAACAGAGCATAAAGCTCCATTCGCTAATGTCATAATTCGACATGTCATGCTACAGCCCCCTTCGCTTAAAATGATTATGCATTGACACTACCAATGCTACAACAACAACAGCAGCAACAACAACGACAACGACTTCGCATTATGACTTCATAATCTCACAATTCATCAACTGGAATAGCATCATATAGGCATCATATTAAACAACCACAATTCATCATACATCTTCGTAAAAACATATTAAATTATCCACAAAAGATTTTCACGTCAAACCAAGGCTACTGGAAAGATAACACAATTATCAATAACTTTCATGTCTACAGTAAAGACCAACTATAAACATCAACGTGTGAAAAGGAAGCAAGAACGCGAGCATGGAAGACTGCCACTGAACAACTCGCAAGGCGAGCCAATCTACTCGCTTTGGCGAGTTCAACATATGAACTACTCGCCATGGCGACTAAAGTACTCGCCGAGGCGAGCTAAAACTGATAGCTCTGGGAACTTGACATTTCTCACCCAAAAAAATCACATTTTTAACTTCCCTATGCCCAAATTTGATTCCAAAACTTGTCTAAACATTTCTAAACATAAAAAGGCACTTAAAACCATATAAAACTTGGACCAAAACATTAATTTACAAAATCACATTTTTTATCACTGAACATTTCGCCAAGCGAAAAGAACACGCCATGGCGAACTGATATCTAAGCCACTCGCCAGGCGGCAAGATTCACTCGCCGTGGCGAGCGATGAGTGACAGCTCTACGGGAAGAAACCAGTTTTCAGCCAAAAACCTAATTTTCAACCACCCAAATCCCAAATTCAATGGGAAACTCAACCTATGTTTATTCTACAACCTGAACATCAATTTGTACACTAATTCATTGAATTATCTAGTTTTTCAACAATCAATTCTGATTCAAAACCTAATTTCTCTAATCATCAAAATCAAACAACAACAACCATGTTAAATCCTATTTCAGAATTATAAACCCATTATTAGAGAAGCTAGTCCCACCCTTACCTTAGATTGATTGAATCCTAAATTCTACAAGCTTTCCCTTCTTCTCTTCTGTGACTTCTCACTTTCTCCATTTTTCTCCCAAAAGTCGTTTCTACGTATTCTGTATTCTGACTTTCTAATCCTAACTTCTTTTATTATAAACCTACATAGTTTTCCTTATTCCAATTCTGCCCTTATGCCTCTTTAACCTAATATAATTATATTCCCTCACTAAAATGTTCAATAATAACTACTAATAATTACTAACATATAACACATCACAATTATTCAAATAAATTATACAAAAAGACACTAAACTCGATAAAATAATAAAATAGGGTGTTACACTAATTGATGGTGATTTTGTTGGTGAGTGCATATAAGTTAAATGTTGAGTTCTTGTTGATGAACATGTTGTGAATATATGTATGGTGTGTCATATGTTCATGCATGAGTCTTAGGATGTTTACATCTAGTGGTGTGATTTGAATATTTTGTATTTAATGGTTTAGGATATTTATATTCAGTGGTGTGATTTGAATACTTTGTATTCAATGATTATGATGTTTTTGTTGCATCATGAGGTGACGACCTGTTGTTGTTGGTGATGGTACCGTGTCCATATAGGAGTCGTGTCTAGGCGTGTAGTACGTTCTTGCATGAGTCCTAATTGCTTATATGTTGGTGATGATTTTGTTTGTGATATGATGGGTGTATTATTGTGATGATGTGAACTTGTTTTTGTTGATGAAAGATTTTGAAGTTGAATTATCCGTTTTACAATTGATTGAAGTTTAGTTCAATATATATATATATATATATATATATATATTCAAATTGTTTATGTTGATTATGATTGATGTGAAGTTAACCCCCAGTGTTCTTTGACTGCCTATCTATTTGTATGAATGGGTAGACGACGTGTAGGGGTAGTTGTTGCTAGCTTGTTGAGTACTTGAGGATAGCGGGAGCTATCTCCGTTATTCGTTTTGGAGTCTTAGATTAGGCTCTGATTAGGATGTCAGTCTCTATGTTATGCTAGATTTGTTATGCTGTTGAGATTTTACCCATATGTCGGGATTTGGAGATTTTATATGGCGATGTATGTTGATTTCATGGCATGTATATTTTTGGAAGTGTATGTTATATATCCGCTGCGACTATTGAGAAATTTTTATATATGCATGTTGTTTCGAAATCTTTTCAAGACATAACGTCTATTTCTTAAATACATATAATTCACACTTCCTCATTATAATCAAAATAGTCATCATTAATAAAATCAGCAAATGTACAAGCATCGCCAAAATAACAAACATCAACATGTACACATCTCCACACAATTCACATGATCACAACATTCACCAAATTTTACCAATGCACATATTCACCAAATTTCACTAATGCACATATTCACCAAGTCACTTATTTAATTTATGACACGAATCACCAATTAACAAGTGCATGCAATATTCTAGACTCTTCTAGATGCATGTGGTACCATTTGGATTATGGGGATAATTTTACCGTATGAATCCACATCCACGTAAGAGTACACATCCTCTTACGTATTTCACCTATGTAAGAGTACACCTCCTCTTACGTATTTCACCTATGTAAAAGTACACATCCTTTTACATTTCTCATATGACTTAATATGACTGATGCATGGAATTCAAGTAAGACTCGAAAATGCACCTAACACCAACTATATAATCACCAAAGCAACGTAAAAGTACACCTCCAATTACATTCTTCATAAGTCAACACAATATGCATTATCAAGTTTTACAATCCACACAATCAACAAGTCATAATTCAACAAGAGTCATCATCAAATTAACAAATCAAAATCACCAAAGGAATCATCATCATAATCAACATCTTTAATCTTAAAGAAACATTATCGTTTCAAGTTCATATTTCACAACAAAGACGGACAATTAAGCACACCATAATAACCATCACCTTAGACACCCAATCTACATTAATTCATCCTTATTATACTTTATAAGCATGAACCTAAAGTCTCCTACAAGTTATCCGACCATACAATATCAATTTGAATATTGACAGGACCGCAAGTGCACTACTATGTCGGTTTTAGTATAAAAAGTATTGTATCCTCAGAGACCAATTTAACAAGTATCGCTTTCTTGTAGTTTCTATATTTATCTAAGGCAAAATTCAAAAAATTTGGTAGAGACCAAAACGACGGTTTCCGTCGACCTTCGTCACTCACGTAACTTTGCGCTAATTAAATAGTAACGAGAAAGATAAAACATTTGTAGAAAATAAGGAAGAAAAGATTGCGTTTGCTTTCGCAATACGTTGTCAGAAATTTTAGGCACGTAACTCCCTACTTTCGTAGTGTATAATTACAGGCTTAAAAATTTCCTTTTCTTAATTCAATAAATTCTTAATTAAAAGAAAATAAGTGTTTTTACTTTAACCTTTTCAATTAAAAATCTGAATTTTTCTAAGTCGGATATCGTTTTCGCTCTTTCGATGTGTAAACGAAATATCGGTGTCTCTACTTTCGTAGTAGACTTTTTAAATTACAAAATAGAATTTTCAAAACAAACATTTAAATTACAATAAAAGGGGCGTGCAATTTACATGAGTTCCGTCGGTACGTCGGTCCTTTCATTTTGGTCACAAAGTAGACTACTCAGACATAATTAAATAATAATCTAAACCTAGCTTTGATGAATTCATGTTAGAAATAAATAAAAGCGAGCCAAACCTGTGTCAAGATGGATACTTTGAATTAGGAAGAAAAGAAACCACGGCAATAGTGTTCTCAAACAATTAAAATTGAATGGAACACCTAGTGTAAAGACACGCAGCTATAGAGAAATAAAACAAGTGCAGCACCAGCATAGAATAGCCAACATAAACGTGCAGCAATGATGAAATTGGATTGAACAGTCACGCAGCAAAAGAATTCAAATGGATTTGAATATCGAACAGTAACTCAAGCAATGAAAACGTATGGAATATGGCACCAGCAAATTGCTAAGGAATTAACACGAATGAATGGAATTAAGTAGCAAAAACCATGGCAACGTTAATGCAAAGAAAATAAAGGAGAAAGTCGAAACCTTGAATTAAATTGGATGTAAAATATACTACAGTACTGTATTGTGAATTACGGTATCTAGGGTTCTAGTAAAATAAAACTGAAACTGAAAAAAGAAAACTAAGGTCCCCTGCAACTGAGTGTCTCATGTGCTTTTATAGTTTAATTCTTGAATAGAAAAATTGCCAAAGATCGTTGGGCTTGTGACACATGATTTCTTTCTTTTCCTCATTTTTCTTCACTTCTGCTTTTTACACCTTATGTTCCTGAAACACATCAAAGTACTAGCAGTAATAGTACAAAACAAAATAATTGACTTTAAAATAAATGAAAAACAAACTATTTAGATAGTGTATTTTGCATGTTATCAACAATATTCGTCTATGTTTATAAAAACTAGCATTTTCCGATTATTCAGCTAAAATCAAAGTAAACAAGTTCAAATGCCGCAACCGAGTATATACGTTTCATAGGCCAATTTCGATGATTCCCAAAATTTCACAAAGTTCGTCTCATTTAGTTATTTTTCAAAAGAATCCCAATTTTGGAGCAAAACCAAGTTAAAGTAAATGAATACCATCCAAAACATTTTTATAAAATCATAATTACAGTAGACAATCCTAGTCCTACCCTTTTCTTTGAGAATACGAGTTTTCAGAAAATTCGTGTTCTTGAACAATTTTCAAAAAGTTTATGATACGATTCACAAAACCAAGTTCAATCTAACCCAATTGATGTTTCCAAAGGTTTAGAAAGCTTTACTGCAATTAGATACATCAAAAGAATCAGTTTGAAACGACCCAAAACTCCAAAATCATGAGTTGTTGTACTAAGCAACTCACCATAGCAAGTGGTAACTTGCTACAGTGAGTTCAGACAGTACAGAGGAACCCAATTTTTCTCGTTTCGCCATTTCCCCCGTAAAATTCTAACTGTTAATCCGTTTTTGATTCTGTTTTCTCTTACGCGTTCCTGACACTTAGCTCTATAACATTCTAAAGAAAAATCCAAGTTTCTCCTATCCCAAAACAGCTTACTTCAGAATCACTTGTAAGCACTTCTTTTCCAAAATCACTTAAACTAACTTTTGATACAAAACCCAAATTTCTTCCCAAAACTTTTCACAACCAAAACTTATAACCAAAAGCAGAAGTTTATCTATCCTAACTCAACATTACAACATCAACATTTCACCTCAAATCACCAAGAATCATAATTCACCATTAATGACCCATCTTCTTCAAAACTTATAAAAACAAGAACAACTTAATCATAACCACACAAGTAGTATTACGCAAGGCACAAATAACATCAACAACACAATATAACATCAATCAAAACATAATTT
Organism: Medicago truncatula; assembly: GCF_003473485.1. NCBI lineage: Eukaryota > Viridiplantae > Streptophyta > Magnoliopsida > Fabales > Fabaceae > Medicago > Medicago truncatula. The sequence continues at coordinate 15,668,166 of NC_053044.1, read as the reverse complement.
CATCAACAATCAACAACAACAACTTCATTTTTACCATTTTAAGCAAAAATCATTAAAACAACTTATCAACAACAACAACCATGATTTTTAAGCACATAACACATTAATTTCATAAATTTTATCGTACCCATAAATTCACATGAATTAAGAGTACGAAATTCATCATCAAAATTCACAAAAGTCACAATTAACATAAAAGCGTTTAAACTCATAATTGAAAAGAGAAGATTATGAATTAATTGATGAAAAGGAACCATCCCCCTTACCTATAATCTTCAAGAATCCAAACCCTAGTTTCACTTTAGCCCCTAGCTCTTCAAACCCCAACCTCTCTCTCTAGCCTCTGAAGGTGAGAAAAACACAAGAAGGGGGGTTGAATTGTGTTAACTTTTTCTTCTATTTCTCCTAAGCTGAAAACACTGATCAGAAGCAGATGGAATTCTACTTCTGAAGTGATGTTCAGAACTAGATGCAGCGGATAAAACAGAGAGAGAGAGAGAGAGAGAGAGAGAGAAGAAAAACACAAAGCAATTTATACAGGTTCCTTCCACAAACCGGAAGTCAGTCATGTCCCCCTTGCACTTCCAAGGAGAGTTCACTTTGTAATATCTGATTACAATTGCTCACTGCTAAAACTAGCAAGAGACTTCAAATTGTTCAAGCATAACTACAATAGACTTCCTATGCTCCTGAACACACTCAAGAGACTTGTAATGCTCAAGCACAACTGCAAGAGAATTCTAAATTCAAACAAAATTACAAAGAAAAATGTTTGAGGTTGAACACTTGATATACAATCAGTGGTGTTCACAATACAAATCAGATACAAACTCTTAAGACTCTAGAATTTCATATCTTGGAAATTCTAGAGTCTTAAGAGTCTGTATCTGATTTGTATTTTGAACACCACTGATTGTATATCAAGTGTTCAACCTCAAACATATTTCTTTGTAATTCTGTTTGTGTAACACCCCGTTTTCCCAATATACAAATTTCTTAAACAATTATCAGAGTAAAAACCATAAACGGGATATCACATAGAAACGTAATCCAAAACAGTTAAATAATGATTTAACCTTCACAAATTATCTTTAACATAGCAGCGGAAAATCATAATCATAATTCGTAAAACGATTTTGGCACGCAGGCCCAACAAGTATCTCAAAAGAGTTTATCAAAACATAAGCAGTTCACGTAAAAGAATGAAGCATGTTATAGCATTAAACCCCATCCCGTTACGTATCAGAGCGACCTAGACGACACAGTGAAGGCAAGGCCACTCACGACGGCAACTGCACACTAAGCACGATCACCTGCAAGTTACCCATACGAAGGGCAACATTTTCAAGCAGAAGGGGTGAGATTTCATAATAAAATAACATTAATCAATGTAATTGCGAATCATAAATTAACATCATAATCATTCCATTATTATCTTTGCATAAATGCTAAACAGTTATCACGTAATCACATATCCAATCATTATCAACAACATAACATAATCAATGAACACTTATCACGTAATCACATATCCAATCATCATCAACAAGGCATCTTAATCATGACAATGCTCCTAGACTCCTTATATGCATGTGGTACCAATCGTCATCATAAGTATTAATATACTTTAATCGTGCGGAGGACAAAGCTCCTATAAAACGTGCGGAGGACAAAGCTCCTAATTTTCGTGGTGAGGACTAAGCTCAATGATATGCTATGCATGGACACATATGAACAAAACATCATAATCATCGTAATCATGTGCATTCAATAACTTGATGCAAAACGTCATCATTTCATTATATTCATATATAAACATTGCATACTCAGTTAAATAACAACAGCAGCATAGTCAAGTCGCATAACAGCAAGGAGATATCAATATATCAACAACAATTTGCTAGAATCATAATCATTTCAATTATATCTTACATATTGCATAATACCTTAATCATGCTCAAATAATATCAACTTAACCCAATAGCTTTACAGACTGCATTAAACGTTATCATAAGGTTTCATTACCAATTAGGGGTTCACTCTTGATCAAAAAGTGCGACACAGATCGCACAAACACATAAACAAGTTCATCCTGGTTGTACTCGCGAGGCGAGAGTACTTACTCGCCATGGCGAGCACCACTCAACTCACAAACTAAGCTTGTTCTGGGTTCCCTCTGATCCTACATTCATTCCTAATCAATACTAGGTATGTTCAGGTACTCAAAGGCATACAAGATTCAACTAAAAAGGTCGAAACACGAAATATGACATGCACTCTGCCTAAGCTCGCGAGGCGAGAAAGGGTTGCTCGCCATGGCGAGTTGCACCAAACAACTCGCGAGGCGAAGGAAAGGGGCTCGCGTGGCGAGCGATGAATCTTCATCACTCGCGAGGCGAGGATCATAGCTCGCCGTGGCGAGCGATGAATGTCGCTACGGCCAGGCTTCCTAAAATCACAAAAATCCGACGTTTCACATGGTTCTAAGCTTGGTTTTGATTCCAGAATTCATCCTAAACATATTCTAAGGTTACAGGACAATTCTTACATCAATCTAAACAAGTTTTACCGTTTATTCTCAAATTTTAGGGTTTTGACCTAATTCCAAAACTCCTCTAAATCAATCCTAACTTTGTCAACTAATCATCAGAATTACAGAGGTTAATGCTACTGAGTTATTAGTCCCACCCTTACCTGGTTATGAAGAAAATCGCAGCCCTCTTGGTCTCTTGCTCCTCTCCAAGCTTTTTCTCCCTTTTCCAAAAGTTTTCACGTACAATCAGTTTTTTCTAACAATTAGGTCTTCTCTATTTATATCTCTTCCTAATTACTTATCTTATCTCAATTTCTCCCCCAAAACTATCTAAAATATCAAAACAGCCCTCAACTAAATATTTTATATTATTTTCAAATCTTTATTCTATTTATCAATAACATAAATCTCATATCATAATCAAATCCTCCAAAACTCATAACTTATCACGTCATCAATCATATCATCAAAACATATCAAAATCATGCATATATTATATAATTATAATATAATTGCCTAAACTCAATTAAATAAACGATTAAACGAAAGTGGGCGTTACAACTCTCCCCCACTTAAAAGATTTTCGTCCTCGAAAATTTACCTCAAGTAAACAACTCTGGATACGACTCCAGCATCTTACTCTCAAGCTCCCACGTCAAGCTTTCACCAGTCGCTCCCGACCAAACGACTCTCACGAGAGGTATCTCTTTGCCCCTCAACGTCTTCACTTTACGATCATCAATCCTTAACGGTAAAGTTTCTACCGTAAGGTTGTCTCTAATAGGAGTGACTCTCAAAAACACGTGGTCTCCTTCCTGAAATTCAAGATCTTTTCTACGCTTATCATGATAACTCTTTTGTCGACTCTGCGACGCCTTCATCTTCTCTCGGATCATCTGAACTTTCTCAGTGGTTTGCTGAACAATCTCTGGTCCTAAGACCACTCTTTCACCGGACTCAAACCAACACAACGGAGTTCTGCATCTCCGACCATACAAAGCCTCGAACGGTGCCATTCCAATACTAGAATGATAACTATTATTATAAGTGAACTCGATCAACGGAAGATGACTATCCCAAGTTCCTCCTTGCTCAAGAACACAAATTCTCAACAAATCCTCTAGCGACTGAATTGTCCTATCCGACTGACCATCTGTCTGTGGATGATACGCCGAACTCAATCTCAATTTCGAACCCAAGGCCTCTTGCAAACTTTTCCAAAATCTAGAAGTAAATCTTGGATCTCTATCTGATACAATGCTCGAAGGAACACCATGCAACTTCACAATCTCTTTGATGTAAATCTCTGCCAACTGGGCAACAGGGAAACTAATATTAATCGGTAGAAAATGAGCTGACTTCGTCAACCTATCAACAATAACCCAAATTGCGTCGCTCCCTCTCGGAGTATTCGGCAAACTCGTCACAAAATCCATCGATATACTATCCCATTTCCATTCTGGCACGTCTAAAGGTACCATCATTCCAGCAGGTTTCTGATGCTCAACTTTCGACTTCTGACAAACTAAACAGGAATACACAAACTGTGCCACATCTCGTTTCAAACCAGACCACCAGAAAATCTTCTTTAGATCATGATACATCTTCGTAGCTCCCGGATGAATACTCAAGCTACTTCTATGACTCTCTTCAAGAATCATCTTCTTAATCTCTTCATTGTCTGGTATACAAATTCTTCCTCGGAATCTCAACACACCTTGATCATCGATTTTAAAATCACTGTTTTCAGTCTGATCTCTAGCAACCAACAAGTCCACAAACTTTACATCAACTTTCTGTGCTTCCTTGATACTTTTCAGAAATTCACTATCAATCTTCAGCATACCCAGTTTCACACTCTGAGGTGACCATTCGCAAACCAAACTCATATCTCTAAACTGTTCAAGCAATTCGAACTCTCTGACCATCATGGCGGACATATGCAATGTCTTCCTACTCAAGGCATCTGCAACAACATTAGCTTTACCTGGATGATAATTCAAACCAAAGTCATAATCCTTCAACAATTCAAGTCATCTTCGCTGTCTCATATTCAATTCCTTCTGATCGAACAAATACTTCAAACTCTTGTGATCACTAAACACCTCAAACCTCGAACCATACAAATAATGTCTCCATATCTTCAATACAAAGACTACAGCCGCCAACTCGAGATCATGCGTAGGATAATTCTTCTCATGAATTCTCAACTGTCTTGAAGCATAAGCTACCACTTTACCTTCTTGCATAAGTACACCTCCTAAACCCAACTTGGACGCATCACAATATACCACAAAAGGTTCATCTGACTTCGGCAAAATTAACACTGGAGCAGTCGTCAAACGCTTCTTCAATTCACCGAAACTTTTCTCACAATGAACGTCCCACACAAAAGTTTTACCTTTACAAGTCAACTGCGTTAGCGGAAGAGCTAACTTAGAAAACCCTTCAATAAACCTTCTATAGTAACCAGCTAAACCCAAGAAACTTCTAATCTCAGTAACTGACTTAGGAGTCTCCCACTGTGATACCGCTTCAACTTTAGACGGATCCACTGCAATTCCATCACCAGAAATAACATGGCCTAGAAAACTCACTTCTTTCAACCAGAATTCACACTTAGACAATTTAGCATAAAGTTTCTTCTCTTTCAACACTTGCAAAACAATCTTCAGATGCTCGGCATGTTCTTCTTCAGTCTTGGAGTAAATCAAAATATCGTCGATAAACACAACTACGAACCGATCCAAAAATGCATGGAAGATGCGATTCATATACTCCATAAACACTCCAGGTGCATTGGTAACTCCAAAAGGCATAACTTTATATTCATAGTGACCATAACGCGTTCTGAAAGCCGTCTTCTGCATATCTTCATCCTTTACTTTAATCTGGTGATAACCTGACCTCAAATCAACCTTGCTGAAAACTCGTGCACCCACTAGCTGATCCATCAAATCATCAATTCTCGGAAGTGGATACCTATTCTTGATAGTTACCTTGTTCAACTGTCGATAATCAATACACAACCGCATACTACCATCTTTCTTCTTTACTAGCAAAACCGGCGCTCCCCAAGGTGAAACACTTGGTCTAACAAACTTCTTCTTAGGCCGCCTAACGTCGACCATCTTCTGTTTACCCTTGTCAGCGGGGGCACTGTACGGCTTAGGACGACTCTGCTGTCCCTTGCCCTTCCTCTCATTCACTACCTTGTAGTGAGCCTTCGTATCCTCTTCGTAGATCCTGCAGCTATTAACCAAGTCCTGAAAAACTCTCAGCTGTTGGTATCCAATCGCCCTCTTAATGTCGGGCCTCAAACCGTTCTCGAACTTGATGCATCTCGAGAACTCAGCATTCTCTGCAGTATAGTGCGGATAGAACTTAGACAGCTCCACGAACTTGGCAGCATACTCTGTCACGGACATATTTCCTTGCTTCAGCTCAAGGAATTCGATCTCTTTCTTCCCGAGAACATCTTCCGGAAAGTATCTTCTCAGGAACTCTCTCCTGAAAACAGCCCAAGTCACAACAGCTCCCTCCTGCCCAAGGGTAGGCAGAAGAGCAACCCACCAGTCGTCAGCTTCTTCGGCTAGCTGATGAGTACCAAACCGCACCTTCTGATCTTCAGTGCACTGCATAACTCGGAAAATCCTCTCAATCTCCTTAAGCCACGTCTGGGCTCCATCAGGGTCATAACGTCCTTTGAAAGTCGGAGGGTTCTTCTTCATGAACGTCTCCAACATCCTAGCTTCAGCATTTGCACCAGCATTCACGTTAGGTTGTTGTCCCACAGCTTGGGCAACAGCTTGTAGAGCAGCAGCTAACGCAGCATCGTTCCTTCCAGCCATTTCTGATATTCTACACAAGTAGCAACAACAACATAAGATAGTAATATAAATATTACTAAGACTCGACACGACTCTCTAATTGACCGGACGGATCGACCTGCTCTGATACCAATTGTAACACCCCGTTTTCCCAATATACAAATTTCTTAAACAATTATCAGAGTAAAAACCATAAACGGGATATCACATAGAAACGTAATCCAAAACAGTTAAATAATGATTTAACCTTCACAAATTATCTTTAACATAGCAGCGGAAAATCATAATCATAATTCGTAAAACGATTTTGGCACGCAGGCCCAACAAGTATCTCAAAAGAGTTTATCAAAACATAAGCAGTTCACGTAAAAGAATGAAGCATGTTATAGCATTAAACCCCATCCCGTTACGTATCAGAGCGACCTAGACGACACAGTGAAGGCAAGGCCACTCACGACGGCAACTGCACACTAAGCACGATCACCTGCAAGTTACCCATACGAAGGGCAACATTTTCAAGCAGAAGGGGTGAGATTTCATAATAAAATAACATTAATCAATGTAATTGCGAATCATAAATTAACATCATAATCATTCCATTATTATCTTTGCATAAATGCTAAACAGTTATCACGTAATCACATATCCAATCATTATCAACAACATAACATAATCAATGAACACTTATCACGTAATCACATATCCAATCATCATCAACAAGGCATCTTAATCATGACAATGCTCCTAGACTCCTTATATGCATGTGGTACCAATCGTCATCATAAGTATTAATATACTTTAATCGTGCGGAGGACAAAGCTCCTATAAAACGTGCGGAGGACAAAGCTCCTAATTTTCGTGGTGAGGACTAAGCTCAATGATATGCTATGCATGGACACATATGAACAAAACATCATAATCATCGTAATCATGTGCATTCAATAACTTGATGCAAAACGTCATCATTTCATTATATTCATATATAAACATTGCATACTCAGTTAAATAACAACAGCAGCATAGTCAAGTCGCATAACAGCAAGGAGATATCAATATATCAACAACAATTTGCTAGAATCATAATCATTTCAATTATATCTTACATATTGCATAATACCTTAATCATGCTCAAATAATATCAACTTAACCCAATAGCTTTACAGACTGCATTAAACGTTATCATAAGGTTTCATTACCAATTAGGGGTTCACTCTTGATCAAAAAGTGCGACACAGATCGCACAAACACATAAACAAGTTCATCCTGGTTGTACTCGCGAGGCGAGAGTACTTACTCGCCATGGCGAGCACCACTCAACTCACAAACTAAGCTTGTTATGGGTTCCCTCTGATCCTACATTCATTCCTAATCAATACTAGGTATGTTCAGGTACTCAAAGGCATACAAGATTCAACTAAAAGATCGAAACACGAAATATGACATGCACTCTGCCTAAGCTCGCGAGGCGAGAAAGGGTTGCTCGCCATGGCGAGTTGCACCAAACAACTCGCGAGGCGAAGGAAAGGGGCTCGCGTGGCGAGCGATGAATCTTCATCACTCGCGAGGCGAGGATCATAGCTCGCCGTGGCGAGCGATGAATGTCGCTACGGCCAGGCTTCCTAAAATCACAAAAATCCGACGTTTCACATGGTTCTAAGCTTGGTTTTGATTCCAGAATTCATCCTAAACATATTCTAAGGTTACAGGACAATTCTTACATCAATCTAAACAAGTTTTACCGTTTATTCTCAAATTTTAGGGTTTTGACCTAATTCCAAAACTCCTCTAAATCAATCCTAACTTTGTCAACTAATCATCAGAATTACAGAGGTTAATGCTACTGAGTTATTAGTCCCACCCTTACCTGGTTATGAAGAAAATCGCAGCCCTCTTGGTCTCTTGCTCCTCTCCAAGCTTTTTCTCCCTTTTCCAAAAGTTTTCACGTACAATCAGTTTTTTCTAACAATTAGGTCTTCTCTATTTATATCTCTTCCTAATTACTTATCTTATCTCAATTTCTCCCCCAAAACTATCTAAAATATCAAAACAGCCCTCAACTAAATATTTTATATTATTTTCAAATCTTTATTCTATTTATCAATAACATAAATCTCATATCATAATCAAATCCTCCAAAACTCATAACTTATCACGTCATCAATCATATCATCAAAACATATCAAAATCATGCATATATTATATAATTATAATATAATTGCCTAAACTCAATTAAATAAACGATTAAACGAAAGTGGGCGTTACAGTTTGAATAGAAGTCTGGCATTCTGCTTGAGCATAAGAAGTCTCTTGATTTAGTTCTTGAGCATAGAAAATCTCTTGCAGTTGTGGTTGAGTAGTTTGAAGTCTCTTGCTAGTTTTAGCAGTGAGCAGTTGTAATCAATATTACATTTTTAGTGAACTCTCATTGGAAGTGCAAGGGGTACAGAACTACTTCCGGTTTGTGGAAGGAACCTGTATAATTGCTCCTCTCTCTCTCTCTCTCTCTCTCTCTCTCTCTCTCTCTCTCTCTCTCTCTCTCTCTCTCTCTCTCTCTCTCTCTCTCTCTCTCTCTCTCTCTCTCTCTGTGTGTGTGTGTTTTTATCCGTTGCATTTAGATTCTGATTATCACTTCAGAAGCTGGACTCTATCTGCTTCTGATCAGTGATTTCAGTAGGAGAAAACGAAGAAAAATAAAACACAATTCAACCTCCCTTCTTGTATTTTTGTCACCTTCAAAATCAATATATGAATAATGCTTAACCATTAATCAATTCCAAAATCAAATAATATATTTAAAAAACGTTTCTTTGAAGCATGAGTTCTGACTGAAAGGGATGAAAGAGTAACAAAACACAAAAAACCCATGTCTAAATGAACAAAAGGCAACAAACCTACATTAACCAATACAAACCAGCGGCGACAAACATGAATGTAAATCGATGAAAAATTTTGGTTTATATGTCTCTTCAACAACATAAAAAATTCTCCTTCAAAAATAAAAAAACAACATAAAAAAATCAAAAATACAAAATAAGCTTTTAACCTCCAATACCTATGAACTTTAACCTTAGTTAAGGAATGGAGAAGGTCGGCCTTATTATGCTTGAAAATCCTATGATTCCACTTTAACCATACTAATTTACATTCACTTTCATATTTAATAATTTTGTGCATAGATTAAAGATGATGTGATGCGTTTCATATCAGATTTTCACCGGAACGGCAAATTGACAAGAGGTATAAACACTACTTTTATAGCTCTTATAGCAAAAGTTGATAGCCCTCAGAGAGTTCAGGATTTTCGACCCATTGCATTGGTTGGGTGTTTGTATAAAATATTGTCCAAAGTGTTGGCTAACAGGTTGAGAGTGATTATTGCTCGGATTGTATTAGAGACTCAGACAACTTTTGTGAAAGATAGGCAGATTCTTGATGGCATCCTAATTGCAAAACGAAGTGTTTGATGAGGCCAAAAAGAATAATAAAGAGTTTATGCTTTTTAAAGTTGATTTTGAAAAAGCTTATGACTCGCTGGATTGGGGGTATCTAGACGCGGTAATGCAAAAGATGACGTTTCCGGTGTTATGGAGGAAATGGATAAAAGAGTGTGTCAATACAGCAACTGCATCTATCTTAGTAAATGGAAGTCCAACGGATGAGTTTCCTATACAAAGGGGTTTGCATTAAGGAGATCCACTTTCTTCTTTCCTATTTTTATTAGCAGCAGAGCGCCTGGATGTAATGATGCAAGCGGTGGTGGAAAATAATTTGTATACGGGCTACGGAGTCGGTTTGTCAAATTCGGTCATGGTGTCTCATTTACAATTCACGGATGATATGTTGCTTCTTGGTGATAAGAGTTGGGCCAATGTCCGAGTGTTAAGGGCGGTGTTGAATTTGTTTGAGAATATGTCTGGTCTTAAAGTGAATTTCCATAAGAGTTTATTGGTTGGTATTAATATTGGGGACTCGTGGTTGATAGAGGCAGCTTTTATTTTAAACAGTAAAGTGGGAAAATACCGTTCTTGTATCTTAGTTTGTCAATTGGAGGTGACCCTCGCATATTAGTTTTTTGGGAACCTGTGGTGTCTAATATTAAATCTAGATTGGCGGGGTGGCAAAGTCGCTTTTTATCTTTCGGGGGCCGATTAGTTCTCCTCAAATCTGTCCTGACCTCGCTTCTTGTCTATGCTCTTTCCTTCTTCATAGCTCCGTCAGGTATCATTTCTCTTATTGAATCTATTAATCTATTTTTTAATTTTTTTTTGGGGAGGGAGTGAGGATAACAGGAAAATTTCCTAGATTGCTTGGAGCTCTATTTGTTTACAAAAGGAGTATGGAGGGTTGGGGTGTGAAGAAGATTTCCTTCTTAGACTTGGCTGGGTTTTGATGATAAGTTGATAACAAACTCACATCACAAAAAAAGAAAAACTATGGAGGCTCAAGTTGAAGAAGAAAGATAATGGGACTTAGACTTCATAGTTATATTTTTGTAATTATGGTCCTTATCTTTGATTTATCATTCTTAACTCATGACTTAGAATGCTCAAAAAATAATTACAAACATTTTTTCTGAGTACCCATATGAAGCAATGCCTAAAAATCTCATGAAAATAAATCACACACTCACAATGATTATCATTTAAATGTGATTTTACATTAAAATATTTTTGCATGAAAAGCCAAGAATTGATTTTGGAAATTACATAATTAATAATGATTTTAAAAATATTTCCGTTGGAAACATGTTGAAATGGCATAATTAGTTTTCACTTTGTAGAAATTAATCCTACACAAAATGGCATTCTTTGTTACAGCATGTAAGAACATGAGCCTATACCAATTAATTTAAATGCAACGAGTATTATTTCATTAAGTGTCAAACGGCTTATTGTTGTAATTTATTAGCCAACGGTCAAAATGGTTTTCACTATTCTTTTTATGAATAGGTGCCATTTCAAATATGTGTTTATTCATTGGTAAAACTTTTTGAAAAATAGTATTGCTTCATAAACATATTTTTGACCTCTATAAATTTAATTGAGAATCAAAGCAATTAACACACAACATCTTTCATTATCTCAATTGACATTTTCAATATCACTTACTTTCAAACTTTCTTTTAAATTGTTTGGAAAATTTTGCCTACACTTTAACATTTATTAAAAAGTTTTATGAGCACTAAGTCCATTTGTTAGAGTGATATTGACAAAGATATACAGCCATACCTTTGTTATTCTTCAACTATTTTGTTGTAAAGTTTCTTGCCATTGTTGGTGAGAATTATTGTTTAAGATAGTAGGGGTGCTATCATGTGATTGTTGTAAAAGGTTCATTGATTCGGGAAGATTCAAAGTCCATCAAAAGTGTTTGGTATTTGTGTTGTAATCAAGAGAGAAGGTTTCTTTCTTGTGTTTATGTTAGAAATATTGTTAGGGGGTCTTGGGGTGAGATTGCTTGTAACAAAGATTATAACATAGTGAAATCCTTCGCAGGGTGTGAAGGGAGTGGACTGACCCTAAGATTTAGAGGGGAATCACTATAATTCTCTTTTGTCTTTTCTTCTTCCCTTACTCTTTTATTTTTCCGTATTCATACTTCATCATTATTTACCGGAAAAATTATCAACAACGCGAAACTTGCATAAATTGACCAAATATTCCTAGAAACCTAATTCATCCCCCCTCTTAGGTTACAATCTGAACTTACATGGGGTGAGGCAGTGGTAGGAATTTAATTTAGCTTTGTTAGGAAAATGGTGTTGGAGAATGTTCGTGGATAGAGCGGGGTTCTGGTGTAGAGTATTGGCGGCGAGATATGGTGAGGAGGCAGGGAGATTGGAGTTTGGGGGCCGGAGTGTGTCACCTTGGTGGAGGGAGATAGCGAAGATTAGGGATGGAGTAGGAGAGGTTGATGTGGGCTGGTTTGCAGGGAGGGTCTCGAAGGTATTAGGGGATGGAACAAATACATTTTTTTGGTTTGATAGATGGTTAGGAGATGTTCCTTTGTGTATGAGATTTGCTCGCTTATTTGATCTCGCGACAAATAAGCTTAGCACGGTTGCTGACATGTGTAAGCTTGGTTGGGAGGATGAGGGAGAGGTGTGGAGTTGGAGGAGACGGTTGTGGGCATGGGAGGAAGACATGTTAGGGGAGTGTAGGGCTTTACTTGACACTATTGTTGTGCAGTCTAATGTTTCTGACCGGTGGCAATGGGATCCAGATCCTTACAAAGGCTATACGATGAGAGGCGCATATCAAACATTAACATCTACGGACTTACCCACAGGTTCCGTTGAAGGCTTCCATTGTTGCCTGGCGTTTGTTGAAGGACAAGTTACCAACTAGAAACAACCTTCAAAAGCATGTTCTTCTTGATGCTACAGTCAACACGTGTGTCTTAGGTTGTGGCATGGAAGAAACGACCTCACATCTGTTTCTTCATTACGACGTTTTTGGTTCGTTATGGCAACACATCAGGTCATGGATTGGCGTGTCTGGAGCACACCCTCAAAATATTAACAGGTCACTCGAAGGCTCGTCGGTCATTTTTACAACTAATATGGCTTATTTGTGTTTGGTTGATTTGGAATGAACGTAACAACAGGTTGTTCAATAACATAGTAACTCCGATTATACAGCTATTAGAAAAAGCAAAATATCATTTGTTTTGGTGGTTAAAAGCTAATAACATCAATTTTGTGTACGGTTCTCAGAGATGGTGGTCGAACCCTTTATTTTGTTTGGGTATCGACTGACCTTTTTACCATAATTACTTTGTTAAACAGTTCTTTTTCGGGGTGAGTTCTCTAGTACATCTTGTACTAAGAAATTTACATTGCCGCTTTTAATATATACCATTTTGATTTATTCAAAAAATAATAATTTTGTGCATAGTGTATTTTTACTAATGTTTTAAAAAAAATTGCCTAATTAGGTGACTTCTTGGGTTGTTGTTAGCTTTCTGTTTTTGGTTTTTTCGCCCCCGGAATGCATAATGTTAGGGTGGGTTTGACAGGTTTTTGGCTGCCTTTTCTGCGATATCAACATCTTTGTTTCCTTTAGGCCATTTTTTCCTTTTTTATAATGGTGGTTTATTTTTTTCCAAAAAAATAAAGTGGTTTATTTAATAAAAGAGCTGTTTTAAAAAAAAAATTGTTACTAATAAAAGTAAATAAATATGACAACTATTAATCATTGATACATAAAAAAATACAGGACAGATATTTGTCATCGATAAATGTTAAGAAAATACTTGACAAACATTTGTCAATGATAAATATATAAACACACGGAGAAAATATTTGCAATTTGTGAACAAAAAGTATGGAAGAAGTATTTATGACAAGTTCCACATATAGCACTATCGAACAATACATCCATACATCAATCAGTATCAAATACTTAATCATCTCTACATATTCATCATCAAGCAATAAACAATTGTCAAGAAATCATCATCACAAAGAAACGACATTGTTTCATATAGCACAATCACATAATAGACGCGTAATTCCCAAAATCATGATAACCTGCATATTAAATACCAAACACACATTGAATCATTCTTATTGCATCATTTTCTAATGTTTACAAAGCCATTTGCAAGTTATCCGATCATAAAATCTTATTTTGACAAAGTTTGTCTATTTTCATAAAAATTATCTTTTTCCAACTAATTCACCGAAACAAGGCTTTCATGCTCAAACACATGAACAAAACATTTTCATATATCACATAACATCACAGTAAATCATAGATATCAAAATCATAGTTCAATTCCGGTTATTTTCAAAAATTCACTAAGTTCGTCCCATTTTCTCATTTTTCAAAAAGAAATTCATTTTCAAAGTACATCAAAATCAAAACTTTGACCCAAATCAAACTTAGTTATTAGTGAACATACATCAAAAGACAATCAAAACAATTACAAACATCGAATCATAACATCATTTCATCACAAATTCAACATCAAACTTATTTTTCACCAAAAACTCATATTTTCACAATTTCATCCAAACTTCTCAAACAACAACAACAATTCAAACTTCAACAACATACAAACATATATAATCATTTACCAAGTGATTAGAAACAGGTTTGACCAATAATCACTCCCAAATTCATGGTTTACACATAATTGAGCAAAAATCACCAAACCAACTTTTTTTAAACATCAACTACGAACTTGAACATATAAACACATCAATTCCATAAAATCCAACATACCCATAACTACACATAAATTAGGAGCCCGAAAATCAACATCAAAAATCATAAAAATCATAATTCACACAAAAGCACTTATGATGCATAAGTAGAAAAAGAAACTTATAGCTTATTAGATAGAATATAATGTCGACCATATTAAAATAAGGAAGCTTCTTCGATTCCTACAAAGTTAAAGGTCAAACAAATATCGACCATATTAAATGAGCCTGTCAAATTTACAGGCAAACAAATGCCCCCCAAAAATGCCATTTTCGACGACATAAATTCCACGGAGGATATTATTGGCATTTTTTGAGACTTATTCTTGAGTCATCATGAAGTATGATGTAACAGCCCGATTTTCGCTCGATTTATTTTAATTACTTTTATTGTGTGTTTATATGTACTTGTGTGTGATCTGTAACAGTCCAATTTTTAGCTAGATTTATTTTAATTAATTTTATTATGTGTTTTATGTGTCTGTGTGTGATTATTCATCATTGGATGCATTTTCATGGGTTTCCGTGTTAGAAGGGTATTTTAGTCATTTTTGGACTTAGGGGTATTTTGGTCATTTTGTGAGAACGGGTGAATTATAAGTTTGATGAGAATTACTTTTAGTGATTAGTGAGAACCGTTGTTTTACTAAGTTACTAGAGTAAATAATTAAGGTTTTACCGTTTAGTGACCGATGGTGATATTTTACCGTTATTGACCGTTATTAGTGAAATACCGTTGTGTGCGTAGAAACATTTTAGATGTGAGTTGAAATGGGTTAAATCCATTAAGTTTGAGAGTTAGGCCCATTAAGGGGACTTGATAAAAACCTTGTCTTAGAGGAAATTTCCACACACTTTCATTCATAAGATATTTTGTGAGAGTTGTAGAGAGAAAGTGGGAGCAAGAGGAGAAAAGGGTTAGAGAGAAGAGGACTTGAAGAATCAAGGGGTGAAGAGAGCTAGGAGAAAAATTGAAGCCTAAGCTAGAGAGATTAACCTAACTAAGGTAAGGGGGTTAGAATTCATCATAATCATTATTGCAATTTTTCAATTATTTGTATGAAAAGTGCTTAATTGGGTGAATTGATTAATTGTTCATAAATGATGAAATTTGTGCTCTAATTATGATGACATGTTTGGATGTATGAAGTTATGGATAATTGAATTGTGGTTAGTTGAATTACATGTTCAAAGTGTATGATATGGTTACGTGTTGAAAATATGCTCAATTGGTGAATTATGCTTTGTTGTTGTCGAATTGTGATAAGTTTCATGATCAATTGATGTTGTTATTAATATGTCATGTTGTTGATGATAATTCATGGCTTGGGTTTGCATGATTCATGATTTGTGTTGAGAAATGAGATGTTGTTGGTGTTTTGGTGAAAATTGGTGAGTTGATCCTAATGTCAATTGTTTTCATGTTTGTTGAGTCTTTGTGAGTCTTTTTAGTCATATTGACCTGTAAACAACATCTGGAAACACATTTGGGCATTGACGGATCAAAATTGGGGATTTTGGGTAAAAAGGGGTTGAAACCTGTAAAAAAATTCTGCAGAATTATGACTGTTCGCTTAAGCGAACGGGTAAGCGAACAGCCACAGTGGGTTCTATGACTGGTTCGCTTAAGCGAACCGGAAGCGAACAGCTAAGCGAACCTTGGTTGTAGCTTCTGGAACTTGTTCGCCTAAGCGAACGAGGCCGTCGCTTAAGCGAACAAGCCCAGTTTCAGCCACTTTAATCTTTTGTTCCAGGTCTTTGGGGGCCAATCTGAGCTTTGTAAAATGATTCTTTAAGCATGTTTAACTAATTTTAATCCCCTAAACCTACTGGAACAAGATTAGCTTGCCTAAACCTAAAGTTTTCATTTGAGTCTTAACTTGGAAGTTTTTGGGAATTCTAAACTTTTGTCGAAACCAAACTTTTGCAAACAATGGAACTTACAAGTTGATCCTACAGCTCATATAGACTTAGGTAAGACTTGTAAGAGTAGTCAAACATCTTAATCAAGTCAAAGGTGATATTTTGGGTGGGAATGTGAAAGATTGTGAAATTGGGTTTTTCATACGAACATAAGTTGTTCTTGGATTAATGTCTAATGATCCGGAGGCGGCTTAAGCTCATGACTGCATGAATGATTAAGGTTGTTTGAGAATCTTCAACATGTCTAGGTTGTTTTATCTTGGGATTTATCAATGTTGGCCGTTTGCCACTTGGTATGGTTTTTGGTCGGAAATGTTTCTTGAGCCAATTGTCTTATGACTTATCGTGGCTATTCTTATATGACTAATGAAGTTGTATGAATGAATGATATTATTTGGATATGATTCTTATCATGAGTTGTGTATGCTATCTTACTTAGAATGTAAGGAATGATTGAAATGGTGAAACCATATGAGATAAATGATGTTGAATGACATTGTTGATTATTGATGATCATATTGATGTGGTGATAATGAGTATTATGATTTGATTGAGTATGGACATGTTTTCTTGATAATGCAAATGTTGTGGAGATGATCAATATAATTGGGAGTTGTCCTATATATTGTGGTGAAAATTGTGAATTGTTGTCGCATTATTGAGTCTTGTTACATGTCCATGCATCATAGTCGAGTTGAGATTTAATAAGATGTTTTTGTTGCATCTTTGGGCTCCAGCCTAGCAGAGATCATTTAGTCATCTAGATTTGTGGACTTCGGCCTTGCAGAGATCCTTAGTGAACTAGATTTGTGGGCTCCGGCCTTGCAGAGACCTTTGACGGTCTAGATATAGGTGACGACCTTGAGGTGATATGGTACCACATGCATATACGTGTCGGTCTAGGTACACATCATGCATGAGTCTTATTGGTGGATTGTGATTGGTGATTGTGCATAAATGAATGTGATTTGATACTTGTTCATGATACATGTGATTGGTGATTAATTGATGTGAGTTTTTGGGATCATGGTATAAGTATATATATGTGAATATTATTATTGATCAAGTGCATGATGTTAAATTGAAATATTCATGTTAACTATTATTTGGATTATGATGATGTAACACTTACCCCCAGTGGTTTTGACCGCCTACCTGTCTGTATGGATGGGTAGACGTTGTTCAGGATTAGTTGCTCGGTGAGTTTTTATGCTTGGTGGATATCGGAAGCTTTCTCCAGTATCGGTGTTTTAGAGTCTAGGTGGCTCTGATCTAGGCATTGTCTTAGTCTAGGTCTTTTGTTTTGGATTATTGTTATGATCGGAGATTTACCCGTATGTTGGGATTTGAGATTCATCTATGTTGATGTAATAATTGATTCATGACATGTATATTTGGTGTACTCTAGTTTATATTCCGCTGTGACTGTTGAAGTTTATATACATGTTTATGGTTTTGAATTTTGTACTATGACGTAGCCTCTATTTCTTGAATAAATGTATTATTCGCATGTTTAATTACTTTAATAGAAATAGGAGTGTTACATGATCATTCATCATTGGGTGCATTTTCATGGGTTTTCGTGTTAGAAGGGTGATTTAGTCATTTTGGACATAGGGGTATTTTGGTCATTTTGTGAGAACAGGTAAATTGTAAGTTTTGGTGAGAATTATTTTTACTGTTTAGTGAGAACCGTTGTTTTACTAAGTTACTAAAGTAATAATTAATATTTTACCGTTTAGTTACCGTTGGTAGTATTTTACCGTTAATTGACCGTTATTAGTGATTTACCGTTGTATGTGTAGAAACATTTAGATTTGAGTTGGAATGGGTTAAATCCACTAAGCTTTAGGGTTAGGCCCATTAAGGGGACATACTATAAAAACCTTGTCTTAGAGAAAATTTCCTCACACTTTCATTTCACAAGATATTTTTGAGAGAGTTAGAGAGAGAAAGTGGGAGCAAGAGGAAAAGGGTTAGAGAGAAGAGGAACTTGAAGAATCAAGGATTGGGGGAGAGCTAGGAGCTAAATTGAACCCTAATCTAGGGAGATTAATCTAACTAAGGTAAGGGGGTTAGAATTCATCATAATCATTATTGCAATTTT
The DNA here is from genome assembly GCF_003473485.1 of Medicago truncatula. Lineage (NCBI taxonomy): Eukaryota > Viridiplantae > Streptophyta > Magnoliopsida > Fabales > Fabaceae > Medicago > Medicago truncatula. The sequence continues at coordinate 15,649,564 of NC_053044.1, read as the reverse complement.
TCAATTATTGTATGAAAAGTGCTAAAATGGGTGAATTGATTAATTGTTCATAAATGATGAAATTCGTGCTCTAATTATGATGTCATGTTTGAATGTATGAAGTTATGGATAATTGAATTGTTGTTAGTTGAAATTCATGTTCAAAGTATGAGAAAATGGTATATGTTGAAAATATGCTCAATTGGTTGAATTATGCTATGTTGTTGTTGAATTGTGATAAGATTCATGATCAATTGATGTTGTTGTTTCTAAGTGATGTTGTTGATGATAATTCATGGCTTGGGTTTGCATGATTCATGATTTGTTGTTGAGAAATGAGATGTTGTTGGTGTTTTGGTGAAAATTGATGAATTGGTCCTAATGTCAAGTGTTTTCATGTTTGTTGAGTCTTTGTGAGTCTTTTTAGTCATATTGACCTGTAAACATCATCTTGAAACATTTTTGGGCATTGAGGGATCAAAATTGGGGATTTTGGGTGAAAAGGGGTTGAAACCCGTAACAATTTCTGCAGAACTGTGAACGTTCGCTTAAGGGTTCGCTTAAGCAACCGGTAAGCGAACATTCATAGTATTTTCTGGGTTCAGGTCGCTTAAGCGCCCTGCGAGCGAGCTCGTAATCGTACTTTTTGGTAGCTTCTGGAACTCATTCGCTTAAGCGAACTGGTGAGCGACCAATCAGCGACCAGAAAGCGTACACTTCTGGGGGCTACTGGAACTCGTTCGCTTAAGCGAACCAGGTGGTCGCTTAAGCGAACAAGCCCAGTTTCAGCCACTTTAATCTTTTGTTCCGGGTCTTAGGGAGCCAATCCAAGTTTTGTAAAATGATTCTTCCAACATGTTTAACTACTGTTTAATTCCCTAAACCTACTGGAACACGATTAGCTTGCCTAAACTTGAAATTTTCCATTTGAGTCTTAACTTGGGAGTTTTTGGGAATTCTAGACTTTTGTCGAAAACAAACTTTTGCAAACAATGGAACTTACAAATTGAACCTACAGCTCATATAGACTCAGGTAAGACTTGTAAGAGTAGTCAAACATCTTAATCATGTCAAAAGTGATATTTCAGGTGGGAATATGAAAGATTGTGAAATTGGATTTTTTTGTACGAACTTAAGTTATTCTTTGATTAATGTCTAATGGTCCGGAGGCGGCTTAAGCTCATGACTACAAGATTGATTAAGGTTGCTTGAGAACTTTCAACTTGTCTATGTTATTTTGTCTTGAAAATTATCAATGTTGGCCGTTTGCCACTTGATACGGTTTTGGTCTGGAATGTTCCTCTCGTCAATTGTCCTATGTTCTATAGTAACTATTCTTATATGACTAAGTGAAGTTGTATGAAGGAATGATTGTATGTTGGATATGATGAATATCATGAGATGTGTATGTTCTCTTACTTAGAATGTAAGAATGCTTGAAATGGTAAAACTATATGAGATAGTTAATGTTGAATGACATTGTTGATTATTGATGATCATGTTGAGGTTGTGATAATGAATCTTATGATTTGATTGTGTATGGACATGTTTTCTTGATAATGCAAATGTTGTGGAGATGATCAATATATTTGGAAGTTGTCCTGTATATTGTGGTGAAAATTGTGGATTGATGTCGCATTATCGAGTCTTTGTTACATGTCCATGCATCATAGTCGTGTTGAGATTTTATATGATGTTTGTAACGCCCTAGTCGTTATTTTAATTATTTTGGATTTATGTGGAGTTTTTGTCATGATTTTAAATAATATTTGTGGATTTTATGGTGTGTTATATTTTATTATATAGTTTATTTTAATAATAATTAGAATAAGTAAGAATTAGTATTAAATGGAGTTTTGGGGGTTATGTTAGAATTTATTAGAATTAAGGGGGAGTAAATAAAATAAAGAGAAGTTAAGAAAGAGTCAGAATACGTTTTCCGGGAAAACTGTCAGTTTTGGGAGAAAAGGGAGAGAAGAGCAAGTAGAGCCAAGTTCATCAATTGATGTGCATTTCTTTCTGCAATTCTAAGGTAAGGGTGAGGTTTACTGCAATTGTATAGATTCTGAATTCTGATTTTGAGTTTAACAGGTTTTGGTAGAAATTAGAAATTCTAGGTTTATGTTGAATTAGTGGGTTTTGAGAGTAGAGATTGTGATTCTGATGTTAGAATTAGGTTCTGGTTGCATTTAGCACTTAGTATAGTATCTGTAAACTGATTTGGGGAGTGGAAGTGAGAAAATTGGGATTTTGGGTAAAATTTTGGATCCTGGTTGTACTGATATTCATCGCTCGCCTAGGCGAGTAGACCTTTCCGCCTCGCGAGTGAGCAATCTTCATGGCTCGCCTCGCGAGCAGAACCACTCGCCACGGCGAGCAAGCATCTGAGAGATCATGATTTTTGAAGTGTTGTTATAAGTTGTAAAGTGGATAGTTTTAAGTACCTAGATGATTTTAGAGAGGACTGGAGCAAGTTTTAGATTAAAAAGATGAATAGGGAGCTTAGAATTGAAGATTTAGTGAGAAAAATGTCAAAACTCCCGAGAGCACCATATTTTCGTTCGCCTCGAGTTAGCCTCGAACTCGCCATGGCGAGTGTCCCTTTTCTTGAGTTCGCCATAGCAAGTAGGAGTACTCGCGAGGCGAGTTGCCTAGACTTTGAGTTGTTGGTTCTGTTTGTTGATGGTTGATTTATCTTGATGTTTAAGCATGACTATTATAATGGTGTAATTTTCTGGGATGTTTAAATTGGTTATAATGATTTGATGTTGGCTGGATTGTATGCTTTCATTTAATTAAGTCATACATGATGTTGTATTTTGGAGTAGTGAGTCATATATATATATGCATAGGTTGAGTTGTATGTAGAAATATACAAGTGGGTCAGTTGCATAAGCATAAAAGTGGGAGAGCTTCGGCTCTGGAACGCCTTGTCGTTCAAAGCGTTGGAGCACTAGTTGCTCAAAGCGGTGTTTAGCGGTGAGGACTTATGTCCTAAAAAATGAATGCTTTAACCATTCTACAGCGGTGAGGGCTTCGGCCCTGATTATGGTACCACATGTATGGATGTTGTTAGAGGAGTCTTAGTGGAGTGGTGATGTGTCGCATGACTCATTGTGTTGGTTTCTAATTACCATCGTTGATGATATTGATAATGATGATATTTATATATGTTGATGAATTATTATGATAGGGTGTTAGATTCAATTGATGCATTCATTATCTATATTATTGTTGTGAATCTCACTCCTTCTGCTTGAAAATGTTGCCCTTCCTATGGGTAACTTGTAGGTGATCCTGAGTAGTTGGTGGTGGCTCAAGTGTCTAGGGCTCTGATACATTTGGGATGGGTATACTTAGTTATGTTTCATTCCTTATGTATCATATTTTGATTGTTGCTGATGTAGCCCTTTTGTTATTGAATTTTATGTTGTTAAGGCTTTTATGCCAAGAATTTATTATGGAGGTTTAAACAGTTATTGTTGTTGTTTTGATGAGAATATTCCGCTGCAGATTTAATGATAATTTTGGAGGATGTTTAATTAAATAGATTTTTATATTCTATTTAAGAAAATTTTGAAAATGTAGTGTGACATGCCCGTTTGGGTTTTACTCTGATGTTGAGTTATTATTATTATTTAATTAGTTTTGGGAAACAGGGTGTTACAATGTTTTTGTTGCATCATTGGGCTCCGGCCTAGCAGAGATCATTTAGTGATCTAGTTTTGTGGACTTCGGTCTTGCAGAGATCCATTAGTGATCTAGATTGTGGGCTTCGGCCTTGCAGAGACCTTTGACGGTCTAGATATAGGTGACGACCTTGAAGTGAAATGGTACCACATGCATATATGCGTCGAACTAGGTGCACATAAACACACCAGGCGCATTAGTAACACCGAAATGCATCATCTTATATTCATAGTGACCAAAACGTGTCCTAAAGGCCGTCTTCTGCATATCCTCATCCTTCACCTTAATCTGATGGTAACCCGACCTCAAATCAATTTTGCTGAACACACAAGCACCCACTAACTGATCCATTAAATCGTCAATTCTCAGAAGTGGATACCTGTTCTTTATCGTCACTTTATTCAGCTGACGGTAATCTATACTCAACCTCATGCTACCATCCTTCTTCTTAACCAACAACACCGGTGCTTCCCACGGTGAAACACTCGGTCTTACAAATTTCTTATCAAGTAAATCTTCCAACTGTTTCTTTAACTCAGCTATCTCGGACGCCGACATACGATAAGGTGCCATCGACACCGGCTTCGTTCCGGGCACAAGATCGATTGAAAATTCAACCTCCCTATCTGGTGGCACATCTGGAATCTCATCAGGAAAAACTTCTGGAAATTCATTCACCAATGGAAATCTATCAATCACAGCTTGATTCTCCAATGACAAGTATGCCATCAAAGAAAACATTAAGATTCCATCACGTTCTAACTGCTTCAATTGTTTAGTAGTCAAGAACTCAGCTTCACTCTCTTCTTCAACAAGAGAAAAATGCACCGTCTTACTAAAGCAATTAATATGAACATGGTTATACTCTAACCAGTTCATCCCAAAAATCACATCCATACCCGACAACGGCAAACATACAAGATCGACTTCAAAGTCTCTACCAAACATAGACAACGGACAACTCAAACAAACAAGAGAAGTAGTTACTGAACCCTTAGCTGGAGTTTCAACAACCATTTCTCCATTCATATCAGATATAACCAGACCCAACTTATATGCACAATCAACAGCAATGAAACAATGAGTAGCACTAGTGTCTATAATAGCAATTAAATGAGTACTATTAAAGAAACAAGTACCTCTGATAAGTCGGTCCTCATTCACGGTTTGCGTACCAGTCAAAGCAAACACCTTGCCACCTGTCCGAACCTTCTTAGGCTTCTTGCACTGCGAGCTAATATGTCCCTCTTCATCACAATTATAGCAAATAACATCCCCACGCTTACAATCAGCTAAAGTGTGTCCTTTCTGTCCACACCTAAAGCACTTCTTCTCATCTCAATCACACACATTACTCTTGTGGCCTTTCTCACCACACTTGAAGCAAATAATCTCAGTAGGAGCATCTCTCCTCTTAGGCCTCCTCTCATCATTCAGCCTCTGTTTACCTTTGTCAGCAGGAGCACTATACGGTTTCGGACGACTCTGCTGTCCCTTACCTCTGCGCTCACTCATCACTTTATAATGAGCTTTGGTATCCTCTTCATAGATTCTACAACTGCTTTCCAATTCAGAAAAATTTCTTATCTTTTGATAACCAATAGCCCTCTTGATATCAGCTCTCAGGCCATTTTCAAACTTGATGCATTTGGAGAACTCAGCTGTCTCCGCAGTGTAGTGTGGATAGAATTTTGCAAGCTCCACAAACTTAGCAGCATACTCAGTTACCGACATATCCCCCTGCTTCAATTCAAGAAACTCAATCTCTTTCTTACCTCGGACATCCTTCGGAAAATACTTGTTCAGAAATTCTCTCCTGAACACAGCCCAGGTCACAGCAGCACCATCCTGCTCAAGAATGGGTAACAGACTCACCCACCAGTCATCAGCTTCTTCAGCCAGCATGTGCGTACCAAACCGCACCTTCTGAACCTCACTGCATTACATGACTCTGAAAATCCTCTCAACCTCTTTGAGCCACTCCTGAGCTCCATCAGGGTCATACCTCCCTTTGAATGTTGGTGGATGGTTTCTCCGAAAGGTCTCCAACATCCTCACACCATCATTACCAGCACCAGCATTCGGGTTGTTGTTGTACAGCTTGGGCTACAACCTCAAGTGCAGCAGCAAGAGCATCATCATTTCTCCCAGCCATCTCAAAATTTCTACATAAGAAACAACAATCAGAACAACAAAGACAACTTAAAGTTGACACTCTACCCTATGTGGCTCAACACGACTCCACTACTTGGTCGGACGGACCAACCTGCTCTGATACCAATTGTAACACACCGTTATCCCAAACAATTAAATAATAAATAAAATAATCAGAGTTCAACAACAACGGGAATGTCACACTGCTTTTCAAATCTCTAAATAGAAATAAACATTATTTAATAAACGTCATCCTTTATAAAACATCAATAATTTGCAGCGGAATATTTTTCAAATATTTAACATCATCATCCAACATAATCCTAGGCCTCATCAAAATTATTCATCAAATATTGTTGCAAATAACAATAAAAGGCTCCACAACATGTTCCAAAATTTGATACATAAGGAATGAAAACTATAACAATTATTTCCCATCCCGTTACGTATCAGAGCCCTAGACACTTGAGCCACCCCTCTACTATTCTTCATCACCTGCAAGTTATCCATGGGAAGGGAAACATTTCCAAGCAGAAGGGGTGAGATTCACAAACAATAATAATAGATATATAATTCATCAATTGAATCTAACACTCTAAATATCATCAATACATCATTATATATATATATATATATATATATATTTCATGATCACATCAATAACATCATATTCTTCTTCAATCAATAGTAAGAATTATTACTCAATCACTAACAACGACTCATGCAATGACATGACAACACCACTAAGACTCCTCAACAAATGCGACTATGCACATGCATGTGGTACCATTTTACAGGGCATAAGCCCTCACCGAATTTGAATGGTTAAAGCATTCACAGGGCATAAGCCCTCACCAATTTGAACGACAAGGCGTTCCAGGGCATGAGCCCTCACCGCTTTGAACGACAAGGCGTTCCAGGGCATGAGCCCTCACCGCTTTATGTTTATGCAAATGATTCAACTTGTGTATATCTACATACAACTCAACAATTCAACAACATGTATGATTTATTTAGATACAAGCATACATCACAGTCATCAACAAATCACCATAATTAATTCAATAGCTCCAGAAAATAACACAATAAATTATAATCAAGCTCCTACATCAAGTTCATTCATTTCTATTCAATTACGTAACAAACAGCTTCAGGAACTAGGCAACTCGCCTCGCGAGCACATCTGCTCGCTATGGCGAACTCAGGAAAAGGGGTTACTCCCCGTGGCGAGTACGAGGCGAACGAGAAAAAGGGTACTCTCGGGAGTTTTGACATTTTTCTCACTAAATCTTCATTTTTAAGTTCCCTATTCATCTTTTTAATCTGAAAATTGTCTCAGTCCTCTCTGAAAACATTCAGGCACTCAAAACTATCCAACTTATACCTTATAACAACAATCTGAAAATCAAGATTCTCACTCACTAACTCGCCATGGCGAGTGGTTCTGCTCGCGAGGCGAGCCATGAAGATTGCTCACCCGCGAGGCGAGACAGGCTACTCGCCGGGGCGAGCGATGAATGTCCGTACGGGCAGAATGCAAGTTTTTCCCAAAAATCCCAATTTTCTCAATTTCACTCCGCAAAACAGTTTACAGAAGTGTAATGAAATGTTGTATGCAACCAGAATTTATTTCTAACACTAAAACAAAGATTCCTACACTCAATTCACCCAAAAATCAAAGAATCAAACCTAGACCCAAATTCCCAATTTCTTCCAGAAACATGTTAAACCAAAATCAGAATTACAATCTATACTATTGAGAGTAAACCTCACCCTTACCTTAATTCAGATGAACAAATTCTACAGAAATCTGTTTCTCTTGGCTCTTCTCCCTTGTTCTTGGTTTTTCTCCCAAAACTTGTTTTACGTGAAACTGCTTCTAACTTCTCCTTTTTCCTAACTCCTATTCTTAACTCCCCTTTATTTCAATTAACTCCCTCTTAATTCTATTAATTCTAATTTAATCCCCAAACTCCAAAATAATAATAATTCCCACTTATTCTAATTAATACTACAATAAATCATATAATAAAATATAACACACCACATAACCAACATAAATCATTTAAAATCACATAAAAGACTCTAAATCAATCATAATTAAATAAAATAACGACTAGGGCGTTACAACCTCTATATTGTGGTGAAAATTGTGGATTGATGTCGCATTATCGAGTCTTTGTTACATGTCCATGCATCATAGTCGTGTTGAGATTTTATATGATGTTTTTGTTGCATCATTGGGCTCCGGCCTAGCAAAGATCATTTAGTGATCTAGTTTTGTGGACTTCGGTCTTGCAGAGATCCATTAGTGATCTAGATTGTGGGCTTCGACCTTGCAGAGACCTTTGACGGTCTAGATATAGGTGACGACCTTGAAGTGAAATGGTACCACATGCATATATGTGTCGAACTAGGTACACATCATGACATGAGTCTTATTTTGAAATGTGATTGGTGATTTTGTATGAATAACTGTGAATTGATGATTGTTCATGACACATGTGATTGTTGATTAATTGATGTGAGGTATTGGAATCATGGTATAAGTATATATATATGTGAACGTTATTATTGATCAAGTACATGATGTTTAAATTGAACTATTCATGTTAATTGTTATGTGGATTATGATGATGTAATACTTACCCCTAGTGGTTTTGACCGCCTACCTGTCTCTATGGATGGGTAGACTTTGTGCAGGATTAGTTGCTCTGGTGAGTTCTTTGTGCTTGGTGGATATCGGGAGCTATCTCCTGTATCGGTGTTGTAGAGTCTAGGATGGCTCTGATCTAGGCGTCTATTGTTGTCTATATTATTTCTTTGGATTATTATTTATGTTTAGAGATTTACCCACTGTTGGGATTGGGAGCTTCATCTATGTTGATGTAATAATTGATTTATGACATGTATGCCTCGAAGTATTCTGGTTTATATTCCGCTGCGACTGTTGAGATTTATATGCATGCATGTTGAGTTTGAATTTTGAATGATCACGTAGCGTCTATTTCTTGAATAAATGTATTATTCGCATGTTTTATTGCTTTAATAGAAATAGGGTGTTACACATGACGTCATAGCTATCATTGCATTTAGACATAGTCTTTTCATGTCCCCTTGAAAACTTGTAAGATACGTCTTTCTCTTGGACAGTTGATCCAATTCTCGTAACTCTAGGTTTTCCATCAATGCGCTTCCTTCTGCCTCGAGCCTTTCAATTTTTTAGTGCTCATAAGCATTTGCGTTTTTCTGAGACTCATGGTGATTTTAAAACGTGACATGAAGAGTCTTTGTGAGTCTTTTTAGTCATATTGACCTGTAAACATCATTTGGAAACATATTTGGGCATTGAGGGATCAAAATTGGGGATTTTGGGTGAAAAGGGGTTGAAACCCGTAACAATTTTTGCAGAACTGTGAACGTTCGTTTAAGGGTTCGCTTAAGCGACTGGTAAGCGAACATTCATAGTATTTTCTGGGTTCAGGTCGCTTAAGCGCCCTGCGATCGAGCTGGTAAGCGTACTTTCTGGTAGCTTCTGGAACTCGTTCGCTTAAGCGAACCATGTGGTCGCTTAAGCGAACTGGTTAGCGACCAGAAAGCGTACACTTATGGGGGCTACTAGAACTCGTTCGCTTAAGCGAACAAGCCTAGTTTCAGCCACTTTAATCTTTTGTTCCAGGTCTTAGGGAGCCAATCCGAGCTTTGTAAAATGATTATTCCAACATGTTTAACTACTGTTTAATTCCCTAAACCTACTGGAACACGATTAGCTTGCCTAAACATGAAATTTTCCATTTGAGTCTTAACTTGGGAGTTTTTGGGAATTCTAGACTTTTGTCGAAAACAAACTTTTGCAAACAATGGAACTTACAAATTGAACCTACAGCTCATATAGACTTAGGTAAGACTTGTAAGAGTAGTCAAACATCTTAATCATGTCAAAAAGTGATATTTCGGGTAGGAATGTGAAAGATTGTGAAATTGGGTTTTTTTGTACGAACTTAAGTTATTCTTGGATTAATGTCTAATGGTCCGGAGGCGGCTTAAACCCATGACTACAAGATTGATTAAGGTTGCTTGAGAACTTTCAAATTGGATTAATGTCTAACAGCCCGATTTTTAGCTAGATTTATTTTAATTATTTATTATGTGATTATTTGTGTTTGTGTGTGATTATTCATCATTGGGTGCATTTTCATGGATTTCCGTATTAGAAGGGTATTTCGGTCATTTAGCGAGTAAGGGTAAAATAGTAATTTTGGTGAGAATTATTTTTAGTGTTTAGTGAGAACCATTATTTTACTAAGTTACCAGTGTAGTAATTAGTTTTTACCGTTTAGTGACCGTTGGTTATATTTTACCGTTGTTAGTAATTTACCGTTGAGTGTATAGAAACTTTTTAGAATTATGTTAGAATGGGTTAAGCCCACTAGGGTCTAGAATTGAGCCCAATTGAATTGGAGCATATCTAAACCTAAAACTTGGAGAGAAATTCATTCATTCCTTTTCATTTCACAAAGTTAGAGAGAGGTAGAGAGAGAAAGTGGGAGAAAGGAAGAACAAGGGTTAGAGAAAGGGGGAAACTTGAAGATTGAAGAATTAGGAGCTAAAGTGAAGTCTAAGTTTGGATTAATCATTATCTAAGGTAAGGGGGTTAGTCTTCATCATAATCATAATTGTTTTGTTTGCAATTTTCTTGGTTTGTATGAAATAGTGCTTAATTGAGTAAGTATTTATATGAACCCAACCCTTGAATTTCGTGCTCTTGTTTTGGTGATAAGTTTGAGTATGTTAATTGAATGATAAATGAATTGTTGGTGATGAAATAACATGTTCATAGTGTATGAAAATGGGTAGTTGTGAAAATATGCTTAATTGATGAATTATGACATGTTGTTGTTGAATTGAGGTGAGAATCAAGTTTCAATTGATGTTGTTGTTGCTCAGATATGTTGTTGTTTATGATTTATGACTTGGGTGTTCATATATCATGAATGTTGGTGAGAATTAAGATGTTGTTGGTTGTTTTGCAAAAATGGGTCAAATGGCGATTTTGGTTTAAAATGATGTTTGATTCAAGTGGTTTTATGAAATTGGGTGTCTTTTTATGTTGAGAAACGTTTGGATGCACTTTGGGATCGAATTTGGGTAATGGGAAGTCAAAAATTGGGATTTTGCAAGCAACCTTCCTCTCCAGGCGAGCTGCCCAGTTGCAACATCCCATGTTTTCGCGTTTTGCGTCGTTTTCATTCGTTTCCGTTTTGTTTTGGCTTTTGATTTTAACATGAAAGTTTTAGACAATTGAGTTGGAATTCCATTGGCCTTGGTTTGACTTGAAAATAATGTTTTGTTTTTGAGTTATGAATAAAATACTCTACGGAGGTTTTAATAAAACTTTACGAAAATTCCGCACAATTGTTTCTAAGTCAACCCAAACCTTATGGATTGTTTCCAAACTTCAAAGTCTGTTTATTATAAGTTCAATAAAGGTTTTAGAGTATTTAAAACTTGGTTTGTGAAATTGAAACTTAATTTGGAAAATTACTTAGAATGTCGATTTTTTCGGAATGTGACTTCTCTTGAGAAATGGAATGGGATTAATATTGTTTAATGATTATTGAATTTCCAGAAATGCATGAGATTGGTTCCTTTGAACTTTACTTGGTTTTATTTTGAACATGGAGATGTATGGATTAATTATGATATGTTGAATATGATATTAACATGAGGTGTTGTATGTTCTCTTACTTGGTATATGAGAAATATTGTAATGTTGTGATGATATTGGTGAGTCCATATACATTGTTTATTATGATATGATGTTGATTGTGAATGTGGTGATGAATTATTGGTGTGATTGCATAAATGCAAATAAATATTGGTGATGATATGGTGAGTTCTTGTGTCGACATATGCATTATTATTGAGTCATATGTTCATGCATGCATATTTGGTGATGACTAGATATGTTTATATATCCATTTGGTGATGATGGGCGACGGCCTAAATATTGGTGATGACCGGTACCGCATGCATATAGGTGTTGTGTCTAGGATCATATCATGAGGTGACATGAGTCCTAGTTGTGAAATTACTTGATGTACTTGTGGTTGTAAGTGATTAATGGTGATGTTTGTACTTGATGGATTGTTGTGTCATGTTATGATTAATTATGTGAATTGATAAACTCATGGAAGTAGTGGAATTGTGAATAATGTTTATTGATGATGATGTGTTCGTTGAATATATGATGGTGAGACTTGGATTGTGTGATAATGCATGTATGGAATTTATCTATTTTGATTCATTACATGATATTGGACTATGTTATTCCTGCTTATCTGTATTATTGATTATGTTGATGTAATACTCACCCATAGTGGTTTTAACCGCCTACTTGCCTGTATGGGTGAGTAGACGTTGTGCAGGAGTAGTAGCTTGGTGAGTTCCTGATGTTGGTGGATAGTGGGAGCTTTCTCCACTATCGGGTCTTAGAGTAGAGTTGACTCTGATCTAGGGTTTTGTTGTTAGCTCTAGATCTTGTTGGATTATTTTTATATACTTTGAGATTTTGTCCATGTGTCGGACTTGGAGATTTTATGCGTATGCATTTTTGAGATCGTTTGACATGTATGCTTGATGTATGAGAATTTATATCCGCTGCGACTGATGAGGTTTTATATACATGCATGTTGACCGTTGATTCGATTTTGATTTCTTTTGATTTGGTGAAAGTAGCGTCTATTTCTTGAATATATGAATTATTCGCATGTTTAATTGCTTTAATAGAATTAGGGCGTTACACGGCCGGCCAAGGGTAGCGCCGCCACGGCGTCGGACTTAAAAAAAGTCCCTTTTTTTATTTTTATTTTCACTTTTCTTAAATCTTTTTTCCTCCTATTTCCTTTTTCCAAAACGAGAAAAGAAACTTTTGTGTTTGATTTCAGTTTTAAAGCTTTGCTGTTCGGTTCAATTGGTTTTTTTTTTATGAGTAGGTTTGTGAGGGCTTCTGTGTTGTTTGATGGTTCGGTTGGTTAAGGGTTTGGTACCGATCGGTTTGTGTGGTTTGATTGTTGACTGTGTTGGTTGTTTTCTCGTTACGGTTTGGGTAAAGTTGTGGTACTAGGTTTTGTGTTGGTTTATGATTTTTGGTTATGGTTTTGATCGGTTTGGGTATGGCTCACAGGTGATTGGTTTTTGATTACGGAGGATGTATGTTGGTGAGGGTTTCGATCGGATTTTTGTGATGTTAGCTTTGAGGCTGTGTTGATTTGTGTGTAATGTTGTTTTGATGAATTTGGTTATTGTGTTGTCATTTTTCTCTGTGTTGTTGCAGGTTTTTTTTTGTCTCCCTCTTTGATTCTGATTTGTTTTTGTTTTAAATGTCAATGCATTTTCAGAAAAAGGAAATTCAGTTAAAGGAAATTAATTGTGATTAAAAAGGCTTTGATGATTTGGGAACGCGTTTGGAAAAAAGAAAGAGGAAAAAAAAAGCTTACTCTTGAACTTTGTCGGGGATTGTGGTATTGAGAAAGAAGGAAAAAAAATGAATCGGACCCTGACAAATTATTTTGGACTTACTCTAATTAAAAAAAGTAAATATAACCTAAAGCTAAAAGTAAAGAAATAGAATAAAATAAAAATAAAAGATGGAAAATAAAAAATAAAGATAAAATAAAATAAAAAGAGGGTCCGAAATCGGAACAAAAAATGAGGTATTTTAAAATACCTCTCTACCGAAATTTTCTTTGAAAAGTCAAAGAATATTGCGGGTCAAAGGGTGTGTGAGAGTGTGACCTTATGTCAAAAAATGGGGTATGACAACAATGCATATGAAATTGAAGAATTGAATAGATGTTCCAATCAATTGATCTAAGAAAATTAGTTAAAACTTAATTCAATGAATTAGATTATCTTTTGATGAAAAATAATTTAGATCAGCACTAGCAATTAACCTAACAATTATTGAATTAATCACATGCAATAGTAAAAAGTGAAGAGGATAGGGAAGAGAGATAACACCGATATTTTTATAGTAGTTTGCTCTTTCTCGTCCTCGTTAGAGCTACGTCTACTCTTCTTGATGAAGTACACCTTCACCAAGGTCATCCACTAAGTAACAAATGTTGAAAACAATGTGTTCAAAGAGTTCCTGGAAATTAAACCTAATTCTTCAACCCTTATGTAAACACTCCCCCAAACTTCAAATAACCTTTGAATTTGGTGTTCCTTGAATCTTCGAATCCTTGATTACCCGTGCACCCCTTCGAACTCTTCACTCAAGTCTTCGATGCTATGTCCGGTAACCGAATCCCCTTCGACTTCAAGAACGGTTAGAAAGACCCCCAAGACCTTTGGAGGTGGAATGAGATTATTCAAATCACTTTGAAGCCTTGATTAAGCCCAATCAATCTTCTTGAAAGAACCAACTTACAATCTCTACTAGCACCCTAGCAAATCAATGTGACTCAAAGAACAAAGTGATTCTAAGAAAAAATGTTTAATCTTGAAGAATTTATGTGCAATGAGTTTTTGAGACTTAAAGAGAATAGTTGCAAGTGATTCAATGAAGTAGAAGTTATGAGGAGGAGAGTATTTATAGAAAAGGTGAGCAAGTGTAAATTTTTGCATAAAATCAAATACATGAGTCGATTCACTAAACTAGTGAGTCGACTCAAACAACTAAACGACAAAACGGAAAAAGAGAGAGAAGCTATGAAGATTGATGTGTGTCATGTGATATTTGAAACAATTCAAACTGCCCAGAATGAAGGTTGAAACGATTCAGAGTTGGTGTGAATTGATTCAGAGAGAGTCAGAGACAATTTGTGATACTACTCATAGATAATCGAGACGGTTCAACATGAATCGATCCATAGATACCTTGAATCGTTTCACATCAAGTCTGAGGCTTTTTGTGATACAATTCAGGCATAAGTGAGTCGATTCATGCAGAGCAAAAACAATTTTTTGATATATACCATGTATATTTCTTGAGAGACACGCAAGCTAATGTGCTTTAACAAATTCTAAATGCACAGCTTTAGAACAAATAACAAACAATACTAATGACTACTATTCAGGAGAGTATAAGATAACATCATCAAAACCTAGAGACTTCAAGAGGATCTACATCCTCCTCTTGTTCTCTCTAGGGTATGTTTTTCTATTGCTTTGTAATGGTGTCGGTTGCCATAAGCAACTAAACCTCTTTGATTAAGGTTCCACGATGAACCCCTTCTTATTTGTTGGATTCTATTAATAAAGTTTTTATTCAGTTTATAATTTAAATTCTGATTTAATTCGTATATATTTGTTTTATACCATATCTTAGATGAAGAATATTAGGATCGACGACCATAATTCCATTGGAGCAATGCAATGGTGAATTGCTTAAGATAAATATTTTATTTGTAATCTTTTAGAAGTCTCTTTCGGTTGTGATTGAACATTTGGAAGTCTCTTGCTTGTGTGCTTGAGCATTATAAGTCTTTTGGTTGTGTCTTTGAACAATTTGTAATCAGTTGTGATTATAGTGAAAATCCATTGAAAGTGCACGGGGACTAAACTACTCTTGGATTGTAGGAGAACCAGTATATATTATGAGTTGTTTTCCACTGTTTTAGGTGGTGACGTGTATTTTAGTGGGTGTTGTCCTCAGGATATTTTCAGAGTGTTTACTTTCGGGTGTTCCGCCTATATACGGCGCCTTTAATTTGTATTATCAGTTTCATCGATCTTTGTTCGTCTTGAGCAAAGATCTGATTGTTTAATAATATTTACTGTTTCAAAAAACAAAATGTGAAAAATAACATTAATGTTTTATTGGTATCGTAAAACGATGTATAATTTAATACAATTTTTTTTGAAACAAATTAATTATTTTGGTCTGTAAAAAAAAATCTCAGTTAAATAATTCTTTTTTTTTTTTAAGGAAAGTTAAATAACTTCTATGTATCTTTTCTTTCAAAAATAAAATTTCTCTGTGTCTTTCGTTAGGGATAATCTAGTTGTCAGAAACATGCAAAATTACAAATTATAAATGAAACTAAATGAATTACAAATTAGAAATAAAACTGTTTCACTTCTTACGGTTTCGGCTCAATTCATTCAATTTTTTTTTTGAGTTTTTCTATTCACACCCTGTATATTTCTGGTTACATCCAATTTTTTTTTTAATTTTTTGATAATATCAAAATTGTCCTTTTATATAAATTTTTTGAAAATCTTGATTTCTTTCGTTGTCACTCTAAAATTCCACTATCTTTCACCCACCAACGATCAAACAATCATGATGTTCAATTAATTTCTATGAAAGATTAAAGAGTGAATCAAAACATCTTTCATTCATACTCGATTGCATATAAATAAGTGAATTTTTTCTTCTTTTTCAATAACGCTGGTTTCAATTTTCTTGTTCTTGTTCAACTGCACTGTACGACAGTTTCAGTTTTACATTGTTGAGGTTAACTTAAATTCAGTTTAAGTATGTATACTAAAACTCAGTTTACATGAGCTACTTAAACTAAGTTTACATGATCTACTTAAACTGAGTTTAAGTATTTACACTTAAACTTAGTTTACATGACCTACTTAAACTAAGTTTACATGTACATACTTAAACTGATATTACGTATAATCATTGAACAAGGTTGAACTTTTAGATGTACACTTAAACTCAGTTTACATAACCTACTTAAACTGAGTTTACATGACCTACTTAAACTGAGTTTAAGTATGTATACTAAAACTCAGTTTACATGAGCTACTTAAACTAAGTTTACATGATCTACTTAAACTGAGTTTAAGTATGTACACTTAAACTTAGTTTACATGATTTACTTAAAATAAGTTTACATATATATACTTAAACTGAGATTACTTAGAATCATTGAACAAGGTTGAACTTTTAAATATACACTTAAACACGATTTACATTACCTACTTAAACTGAGTTTAAGTATGTACACTTAAACTTAGTTTACATGACCTACTTAAAATAAGTTTATATATACATACTTAAACTGAGATTACGTAGAATCATTGAACAAGGTTGAACTTTTAAATGTACATTTAAATTCAGTTGACATGACCTACTAAAACTAAGTTTACATGACCTACTTAAACTGAAGAGGGATTTTAGGGTGTAACCAAGAAAAAATGAACATGCTTTTTGAAAATTAAATTTTATGGAAAAGTAATTTTGTCATTTTAGGGTGCAACCAGGATTAAACGGGGTGTAATTAGAATTTTTTTTTTTTTTTTTGTCTCAAAAATAAAAGAAATAAAACCGAATGAGTAAGAGCTGAGACAGTTTTGTTCATAAATTAGAAACAAAAACAGTGGGCACAGTGAGTTACAAACACCAACAATGGAGTCACCACCACCACCACCACCTCTTGTTACTTTACCAAAAATGAATGACCTAACAACAAAACAACACAACATAGACGAAATAATAGGGTTTCTAGATCAAAATTTGAAAACCAAACAAGACCTGTTTATCGAATCCACTCAATTTCTCATCTCTTCTTCACTCACTAAACAATGCTCTCAAATCCAATCTTATCTCCTTAACCGCATCACTAAACGCACCGTTTCATGGATTTCTCGCTCCTTCAAAGCTAATTCCTCTTTTCATCAACTCACTCTCTCACTTCAAAATCTCTCTCTCCTCACTTCTCCCCGTCCGTACTCCCTACTGCCATCTTTTTTATTTTTTTATTATTATTTAATACTTTGTTGAGTTGAGTCGACAAAAGCTGATGTATTTCGTAAATATAAAACCTTATGTATTGTATACGAAATATACATTAATTTTTGTCAACTCAACTTCTTTTTATATATAGGAGAGAGTGTAATTTTTTATTGTTAATTCTGATAAATTTTGATTTTTTTTCTTTTCTTTCTATAGATGGAGTTGGTTCTAAGAGATTTCGATGGGTTTTGAGTGACGAGCTTCCACGATTGGCGAAAGAATTGAACCGAGTTGAGTCAGTTCGTAGCTATCTTGGTTAGTCTCTGTTTCTGTTTTATTTATTTTTTCAATTTTCAAAATTGATGCTGAAATTGTAGGTTGGTATCATTTTTTTTTTGGTTGACTCAAGTTATTTATCCGTAAGGCTTAGCTCAATTAGCAATGCTGGACACCTTCACGACCTCGTAGTTGTGTGTATGAGTTTCAGGGGATGTTTGCCACACACACAAGAAAATGTTGTTAGATGTTGGCTATAGTGCTTTTGCATAGTGGAATTTGAACCCATTTCTATTGTTCCGCTATACGTTATTCAGTACCCTGTTTAGTACCGAATATTGTGAAGTACCGACTATAGGCACTATAGCAATGTTGCAGGGCGGAATTTGAACAAACCGCAATTTTCTGGAATTTGCAATTGACAACATAAAAATACAAAAAACTTAAACATCAATTTGACACATCTGGAACACCTAAACTCAACTTTTTAAATGGTTAACGAAGTTCATATATGTGGTTAATGATGTGTTAGATTTGGTTAATAGATACATAATATATCACAACTCATTAATCATCCATTGAAATTTCTATTATATTGTAGTTTTTTAGTTTGTTTTGGAGCATCCTTATAATATTTTTATATTATATTGTAGTTTCTTAGTTTATCTTGTTAGATCAGCTTATAGTTTTAGAGTTTTTAGATTATCTCTTAGGATTAGTTTAATATTACTACTTTTTCTTGATTTCTAAAATTTATTTACGACTATGAGTCTTCTATCCCTATGAGTAGGGATATGTATTTAGTCTTTTGTATCCAATTACAGTTATTTTCAATAGCATTCAAACTCTTATTATTTCGTTCCTCCTTTTATCTAAAACTCATCTCATGGACATGGAGTGTGGTTCAATCCTTCGTAACCTGACATGTCACTAATCTGCTACCTGAGTTTCTGTTAAAGAGTCTCACGTCGGTTGAGAGATGGCCTGAATACATGTTTATAAGCGGGGGCAAATAAGTATTATATTTTATAATAGCAGTTATTGTGTAAGTTATTAGGTAACAAGTAGTTATTGAGTTAGTTATAAATTGTGTGTGAATAAAAAGGAAACCACAGGCTGTTGTGGGTTATTCTGAAAAGTAGAAAGTGGTTAGTTGGGAGGAGAGACCAAGTTCTTGAATTCCCGGAGGAGAGAGAACCAAGACTCTCAAATTTCACGGGAATCTATTGTATTATTAATATTAATTTGTATTTTGGTTCCAGTTTCTATCCCCTTCCTGGTCCTGGTTGGGAGCTGTCTCTACAGGATACGTCCTTGTATTTAGAATGTTATTCAATTGAACATTTTCCTTTTTATTCTTTGTTTCAACCGGTTTCTGCAACATGTATAATATTTCTTGGCCTCTTTACCGTCATCCGCTGCCGCCTGAGAATTTTCCAGAGGCTTATACTACCTCCAGCAAGAAATATTTTCAGCGCGTTCCACACACATGCCAATCTCTGAACCTCTGATTGCAATGTTATCAGTATTGTTCTACTCGACGGTGCTTCATCGGTTCATTCTAGGGGTTGTTTGTTTGATTGAATCACTCGATTAGTGTCGCCATCCGCCTCCTGATCATTGTGTTACTATTTACAACAATCTCTATTTTCTTTGTTTCTGCTGCTCAGGTTTTGACACCTTGTTTTGCTGCCTCTGGTTACAGTGATTTCCATACCTCTATCGTTCCAAATTGGTTCACAGTTATGATGCCACCAACACCACCATTAGTTTTAAGTTTTGTTAGGACTTCAATTTTGGTTAGGCTGCTCCAATACTGTTTTAGTTTGATTTTAAGATGTAACAGCTTCTAGTTGAGGCACCAATACTTTTAACATTTCTGTTTAAAAATAGTCACTGAAATTGAAAATTTTGATCACACTTGTCTTTCTTTAAGGTACTGTTTTGAAATTTTGTGAATTTTAAGTATCAAAGACGAACTGTTACAATTTCAGGAACTAAATTGTTGATTGGATTCAACCCGTGTCCCTATCATAGGTTTCATTAAACTACTGTTTCATGTAATAATGGTTCTTATTTTACTATCCTTTTCTGTTGATTTCTTTGAAATTATAGCATAACTGGCTGACCGTCGAGCATTTCCTTCAAATATGTTTGATTATAGAAAAATTTCATGGTATAGTTGAGCCATGCTTGACGATCGTAATCTATGCTGTGTGTAAAGAAATGCATTTCATTAGGCACTACTATTTTGATTTAGCTACCTGAAAATTTGCCTTTCATTATTTTGTCTCAGAGACTGCTGTACAGCTAGAAGCTTCGGTTGGAGATCTTGAAGATGCTGCTCTCTATGTCATGGCCTGTCACACTGGCAATATGTTTTCATCAAAGCTCTCAGTTTCATCAATTTCTGATGTAAATATTATTCCCATTTTGAGTTAGTAAACGTGTGTTGGAATGATGAGTTAAGTACTCATCATTGGTTTTTATGTTATGCATGAACGTGCTGCAGGATAATGCAAGAAAGCATGACAAGTTGCTTCAGGCCATAAAATCCATGAATGACATTGAGCAAGTGTTGGTCGTCATTGTGAAATTCCATTCTCAATGGCTGTGTCTTCTGAGGTCTGTGGATGTTAGAGTGGATAAAATCTTGGCTGCTCTTCGGCCAAAAGTTTTTGCAGATCATCGAGCTCTTCTTGCTTCTCTTGGGTGGCCACCAAAACTGCTGCAATCAGAAAACGGAAGCGAACAAATCACAGACCTTCCTAATCCACTAGTTCTAATGCTGGAAGATAAAAGAAGAAATTACTCTCAAAGTTTTATAGCTCTTTGTGCTTTACAGCATCTACAAGATAAAAGGGAAGAGAGACAGAATAATAATCTTAAGAAAAGTGAGAAGCGCAATTTACGGCTTTGGTCTATTGATGAACTAGTTTCTCCTATTTCATCGAGGATGGAATACCATTTCGGAAAATGGACTGAGCAGCCAGAATATATGTTTGCTCTGACATATAAAGTTACCCGGGGTTTTATTACAGGAGTAGACGATGTCTTGCAGCCTATTATTGATAAGGCGGGGCTTATCAGTTGTAGTGCAAAGGAGGCGTGGGTCTATGCGATGGTTCAAGTGCTTTCTGGCTTTCTAGAAAAGAAAGTTATCGCTTTGCTTGCTGAACGATACAACGCAAAGCATTTGAAATCTGATGTGTTATCTTCATGGCTTCACCTCGTAGACCTTATCATTGCTTTTGACAAAAAGATGCAATGTCTTGTCAATCTAGATACTTGTTTCTTGGTGGAGTCCGGAAATTTTGAAGGGCCCTCAAGAGGTATGTCAGTTTTATCGATATTCTGTGATAGGCATGATTGGCTGAAGATCTGGGCAAAATTAGAATTTAAAAATGCCTGGACGAAACTTAATACAGAGTTGAAAGAGGAGAAAATGTGGGTTGTTTCTGGCACATGTAAATCTGGGATTGACACTGATCAGGAACATCTGTTATCCACTACAGAAGATCTCAAAGCTCCGCCAATTGCAGACTTCTTCCTTAAAGTTATATGGGAAATGATTGAACGCTGCCAAACTATGCCGTCCCTTTTACCGCGTGCACAATTTATTAGATCTGCAGCAGGAAGATTCATTTGGTATTTCTTTAAGATATTGCTTTTGCGGTTCAAGGCAACTGAATTATCTCCTCATAATTTTGATGATGGTTCCATAGTTAGAGCATGCGGGTTAATTAATGCATCCAGGTATATTTCTATTAAACTTCAAGAATGGAGTGACGCTGTGGATTTTTTGGAGATGAAAATCGCGGAAAATGATTCTAGCAAGAAAAAACTAGATGATAGGATGGATAGTGACTGCTTTTTTGATGAAGAGATAAGAAGCTTGTCTGAAATGGAAACCAACTGGCTTGTGGAAATTATTGCGGTTATTCTTCGACAATTTGAAATACTTTCTTGGGAATATGTTCAAAACAAATATAGCTTTGAGGAAGATCAAGATTATAGTAACCTAGGTGCTTCAAGAGATTCAATCGATTTAGTTGTCTCCAATGATTTTGTTGAAGCTTTAGATGCTTTAAAAAGTTGGCTCAATATTGTGAAGAAAAATCTCAACAAAAAAGATTTCTTAGATTTATGGAGAAGCATTGCGGAAGGACTAGATCATTACATTTCAAGCAGCATTTCAACAAGCGAGATTCGGTTCTCTAAGATTGGGATCAATCAATTTGATGCTGATATGCAAGCTTTGATATTCATTTTCCAGCCTTATTGTGCTCGGCCGCATGCATTTTTCCCTTGTATTAATGAGATTCTTAAGCTTTTGAAGCTAAAAGAAGAAGAGGCAAATATAATTAAAGGGTTACTATCCAGTGAGGAAAGTGGACGTAAATGTTTGCATCTTCGTGGAATTCGTCATCTATCAGTTAACCAAGTTCTTCAAGTTCTTAGATACCGAAACTGAGTCACTTGATTTATGGTATCAAGTTGTTGCAGAAATCTTGGCCAAATAAGCAAATTCTAATAGAATATGCATATGAAATAAGCAAATACAGAAGTCATTACTGGCTGTATGGAAAGTTGTTGGAATTGTGATGTATTGAGCTCTCCCCACAAATGACTGTATGGAAAGTTGTTGGAATTGTGATGTATTGAGCTCTCCCCACAACATGTAAAGTTTTTTGACAAACAACACCTTGCATACAGTCATTTGTTGACGAGAGAAAATGTATGGAACTGTGTGCTGCATTGGCTTAAATGCAAAGCAAACTTGCTGGAACTCAACTACCAGCTGCAAAATCTCAGCTTAGTTTCTAAATGTCGGTAAATTATATTTTCTTTTTTTCCTTTAATTTTCCATCTTGTTTGAAGTATTTGTCATGATTTCTGACTTGTTTTAATTTTGGAAATTGCAGATGAGATTGGTAAATTTCAAAGGGTATTGAATGAAGAATTTCCTGATGCAAAAAATGTGAAAACTGAGTCTATATCACACATCTGTGAGTTAGGAGACTGTCTAGTTTTGAAGCATTGTTCAAACAACTGGAATTATTAATTGAATACCTCTTTTGCTTGATTTTTTTTTTTTTCATTTAAGAGTGCAAAAGGTTAGACATGAGTGTTTGTTGATGCTTGGGTTCAATTTTGGTAAATATCTCCTGTTATACTGTCTAAATCAAAATCTAATCATTTTTCTATTTTGCTTCAATTTATTAAGATTTTTTCATAAGCATATCAATTCTTTTAAGAGCTTAGGCCCCTCATCCTGAGTGCTGTAAGTTGGTACTTGATGCTCAGAATTCTACTTTTGTTGGCTGTTCAATGGTCATCTTATCTCAAAAATTGAAAAGCTTTGAAGCTTAAAATGAAAGATTGGAATCAAACTGTTTTTGGAGATGTTGATTAAAACGTGCAGGAAGATATTGAATGAGGTAATATGGACCTTGATCTGGTGTTGGATTTTCAAGGTGATAGGAATTAGGAATACCAAATTCTCCCAGCAGAAAATTTAATTAGAAATGTAACAAAGCATATATCTATCTTGAAAACTTATAGTGGTGTGTTGATAATGCATTATATTTGGCAGTGCTAATAATGTATGAAGCACGTACACCGGACACGACATTAATACAGATATGTTGACTTCATTAAAATTTTGAGAAAATGACGTATTACTATATAATCATAAGTGCTGGTGTTGGATACGACACGTGTCGAACATCGGGATACACCTTCAATCATGTGTCTGTGCAACAGAGCTAATAATTATATTAATCCAGAGGTAGATAATGTTATACGCACTAAAATATCATTATGGGGGAGGTGCATAAAACGGTCTTTAATAATTCAGATGATGCTGTTGGTTTTGATGATTTTAAAGTTTTTTTCTCGGTATTTTTTGGGATATTGTTTTTCCGCACGGTTGTTCTTCTAAGAACTCTCTTTTCATAAACCTTCTTAAATTTGGTTTTTAGTAGAACATATTTTTCATATCAGTAACAACTTATTCAAACAATTTTAATGTAAATCATATTGTTGCATATTTACTAGAACACGTAACATGTCAAAAAGTTTATTAGAGTATGTACAACTTCTCAAGTGAGATGCTTCTTTGCCAGCACTTCTTTGAGCAAGAAAGATCTTTAGGCTTTTGTTTGAGAGTATGGAGGGGAAGGGAAGAGAGGGCTTTAGAGGGTGAAAAATATGGAGAAATATTTATATTTTTTAAGAGAATGATAAATTAATGTTTGTGATTAATAAACTTTTTAATTTTAAGATTTTTTTTTTGAAGTGGTAAATTTTTTTTTTAAGAATATTAATACAACATTTTGTAAAAAAAATATATTATAATAACATAAATTAAATTTAAAAGAGTCCCGTGAGCATATTATATGCAGGGGCCGGAGTTCGAACCCCGGACACCTCATTTATTCATCTTATAAGGTGAATTCTAGCCATTAGACTATCTGACAAAAAAAATAATAAATAAATTTTAAAGATTCAAATAAACCTTCCAAAATCCTCATCTAATACAATTTTTTAGTTCTTCAAAATAAAGAGAATTTTGTATTATGAAGCAAAATAAACCCACAAAGTCCTTCCCTTCTAATGTCATTTATTTCTTTTACTTGCTCGTTCATTTTTTCCAAAATCATCATCTCTCTTTCCTTCCAAACTCGCAAACAAAGCCTTAACCTATAGATTAGGTCTTTGAGTAAGAGCTCGAAAAGAAGCTTCGAGTAACAATTAGTTCATTTCCAAAAACTTTTCTTTAAAAGTTTCATGACAGAATAGACACGATCTGGGATAATATCAATTGTTAATTAATAAGGCAAAAGTAGATAATGTAGATATCTCATAACAAATCATCAATTTATTTAGAGTAACCCTTGATTTTTTTACCTTACACTTTACTCAAATGATGAATGACAAGTTCATTTGATTTGACTTATTAAAAGATGCTTAAAAAATATAAAAAATAAAAAATAAATGAATATATGTGGAATATATGGGATATATTTAGGGCAGATTCTCCTGAAAAATAAAAAGCATAGTATATGGAAGATTGAATTGAAGGTAACCTAACCTAACAGAATCAAAGAGAAAACCCATCCATCATTGATCGATCAATCATCAATTTTAGGGTTTGTTGAGTGAGTTTGTGGTAATGACAATGGCGGGTCCAGGGCAATTGAACGTGATTGAATCACCTTCGCGTGGATCTCGTAGCGTCGATTGCTTTGAGAAATTGGAGCAAATCGGCGAAGGCACTTATGGGTACTTTTTCTTCATTCAATTCTCTTTTTTTGATTTGTTTCTGTATTCACTCATCGGAAGAAGAAAAAGAACAATCTTATGTATTTAAAAACCACTTGCAGTATGGTTTATATGGCTCGAGAGATCGAAACTGGTGAAATTGTTGCTCTCAAGAAAATACGTATGGATAATGAAAGAGAAGGGGTATGAATATGAATTATGTATTTTCAAACATTTCATTCCGATGTGCAATTCTGTGTAATTAATTAATTATACTGTAACTTATGTTTGTCATTGTAGTTTCCTATTACTGCTATACGCGAAATCAAAATTCTAAAGAAACTACATCATGAAAATGTTATCAAGTTGAAGGAAATCGTTACGTCTCCAGGCCCCGAGAAAGATGACCAAGGAAGGCCAGGCAAGTTATTCTTTTTCATATGTTAATCAATTGCTTTATTTTACAGTCGCATATTGTGCTATACTGTTTCGACTATATAATATATGGAAAATGCTAAAACCCAATTGGGTTGGCCTGATGGTGTTGGTTTGAGACGTTGGAGTGCTCCTCCCCAAGATCTTAGGTTTGATTCTCCCCGATGTCAATTTAGGTAATTTAGGTGGGCTAATCATTTTTGCACTAACCCCACAAATATCAAAACGGCACTGGATCCTAACTGCTACAAACTCTCCACTGTTATATTAATTAACCGTTAATATAAATATGATGCGTCAAATCCAACTGTCATAAAGCAAATAGCGAGTCACAATAGCCTTGCTTGTTTCATTACTCGGTGGGTCACAAATTCACTCACCTTCTATCTCTCTCATCTTCCCTTTTCATTATCTCTTTAAACAAAACATCTTTGTCACAAACTGCATAACATAAACATAACAACCTTGCTTGCGTTCATCCCTGTTATTTGCGGTGACCTTTTTTGTCTTTTCACTCTCCCTATTCTCAAATCCAATCACACGGTCCATCATGTCACTTTCGTCTTCCTCATACCCTCTCCAACTTCCCTTTATTTGTTGAGGCCGTTGCATGAGAAATTGGTGTGGAGTCTGTTGTTCCGTCATATGGTGATACTTGAGGCCAATTCTTTCTTGCTTGAAATATATTTTCAAATGAAATTGGTTGATGGAAACCAATTGATGAGATAGAAATAGCGACAAGCTTAGCAATGGAACAAGTCTCGCAACAGATTGTGGTGCTTGCAAAACTCATATGGTCAATGGTAGACATAAGTTTTCTTTGTAAAAAGATATAATATTTTCTTACCATTTATATTGTGAGAAACAAATAAACCCACACTTAGGAAAAGGAGTAGAAAAGGAGTAGAGTACACATGCATTTGTCGAAATTCGTCGGCAAAGGAGTCGTGCTATATAGCGCTACTCATAATATTATACATACCCACTACTTGCCTTTGGATTATTTTATTTTTTATAACTTCCTGCCTCATTTTTTGTTTATCATTTGGTTTTGAGATTGCGCAGATGGAAACAAATACAAAGGGGGCATATATATGGTCTTCGAATATATGGACCATGATTTAACAGGTCTTGCGGACCGGCCTGGCATGAGATTTACTGTCCCCCAGATTAAGGTATGCCAGTTGAAATGTAAATTTATATACTAATAATTAATATTATATTGATTCTTGAGTTATTATTTTCTTTCAAAGTGTTACATGAGGCAGCTTTTGACGGGACTTCACTATTGTCATGTCAATCAAGTGCTTCATCGTGATATCAAAGGTTATCTTTTGTTGATTTCTTCCAAAGTGTTACATGTCCAAGATCTTGATTTTTATTTTAGGTCTTGCCAAATCTGTTACTCGCATGTGATTTATTTTGTTTCTCTGCAGGCTCAAATCTTCTCATAGATAACGAAGGTAATCTGAAGCTGGCAGATTTTGGATTGGCAAGGTCATTTTCAAATGAGCATAATGCAAACCTTACAAATCGAGTCATCACTTTATGGTACAGGTAATTTATCCTGATTATATCATGTCTCTAGTGCTGGGTTTAATATTAGTATTGCCTAAGTTAATTTGGGAGGGCGGTGTTATGAAATGGCCAAAGGCACACATTGATTTATTTCATCATGTATTTAGACCCCCTGAGTTACTATTGGGGACAACAAGGTACGGGCCAGCTGTTGATATGTGGTCTGTTGGGTGCATTTTCGCTGAGCTTCTGCACGGGAAGCCCATCTTTCCTGGAAAAGATGAGGTTAGCGATACTTCATATATAATCTTGAGCAGAGATAGGGGTAAAGTGTTCAATGATTGTCTTGAAAATTTATTTTGGCCAGGTTTGGTGTAATCCTTTACATTTTCAGAACTCACTTCAGCAATGCATTATATGGAAGAGATTTTTAATATCACTTTCTCAGCCTTTCTGTCTTTATCTTAGTGGCTTTGTAGTTATGGTGCCAATCTGAATACTAGTTTACGTCTGAAAATGTTCATTTTATTAAGTAGATAAATGATGTATGTTTTTCCATTATATGCTTAAACCAACTGGTGATGTGATTTATATATTTCTCACAGGGCTAGATGGCATAATAATTACAATGTCTGGCATGATTGCTAGATCTAACCTACTCAATATTTTTACTGTGGAAAGTTTACAGTGTATAATTATCTTTAATACAACTTGAGGGTAATGCCTGTTTTCTTTGTAACTATTGTAGCCAGAGCAATTGAACAAGATTTTTGAGTTGTGTGGAGCACCGGATGAGGTGAACTGGCCTGGAGTTACCAAGACTCCTTGGTACAATCAGTTTAAGCCATCAAGACCGATGAAAAGGCGTCTGAGGGAAGTTTTCAGACAGTAAGTATCTGATTATGAGCATCATTATTCATATATGCATTTTTTATGCTAAAATTAATGAAATGTTGTATTCTCTTTCACTATCTTTTAGTTTTAACTGATTAATTAATCTGAATGGCTTTTGTCTGTGACTTGAATTCTAGTTTTGATCGCCATGCATTGGAATTGTTGGAGAAGATGCTCACACTTGATCCAGCTCAGGTATATCACTTCATCAACTGTGGGTCCTATATATTAATTGCTAATTAAATGTATACTTGTTATTTTACATGGTTACGGGTCCATGCTATTACAGTTTATCTTAATTTATTCAACCTCTTTAATTTGATCATGTTTATCAGTAGTTTGTCTACCATTTCAGTATTATGCACCTTGTTGCCAACTTGCGTTTTGAGCTTATGATAAAATGCTATACATCTAGTTTGGTTGAGTGACTTTTGTAATGTGATCAAAATCTGATAACTAGTTGATAACATAATGTTGGTGACACATAAGAATGAATTGGGTTGTGTTCTTTTTAGGTGTATCCGATGGCAATAATATCGAGCATGCTTTTATGATGAATAATTAATTTCTTGATTTGTTCATTTAATTTCTTTGCCATAGAGAATTCCTGCCAAAGACGCACTTGATGCTGAGTACTTCTGGACTGATCCATTACCATGTGATCCCAAGAGGTAGACCTCCCATGCACTTGAGTTTTTCATTTTCAAAATATAAATAAGTTTACTTTTCTGATCTTCATGTGATGAATGTCCATTATTTCCTTCATCTCCCAAGATTTTTGTATCCATCAATAAATTATTTTCTACTCTGCTTCTTCAACTCATTACTACCCTCATATGTTATCCTTAGTTTACCCAAGTACGAGTCATCACATGAGTTTCAGACCAAGAAAAAGCGTCAGCAGCAACGGCAAAATGAAGAAAATGCCAAGCGTCTTAAAATGCAGCATCCACAGCAGCATACCCGTCTTCCTCCGATTCAGCAGGGTGGACATGCCCAAATGCGGCAAGGTCCTAACCACCTTATTCATGGCTCTCAACCAGCAGGTGCTGCAGGACCTAGCCATCATTATGGGAAGCCTCGAGGTCCCTCAGGTGGTCCAGGAAGGTATCCTCCGGGTGGGAACCCTAGTGGGGGATACAATCATCCAAATCGTGGGGGTCAAGGAGGGGGTGCCGGTTATGGCAGTGGACCATATCCTCCTCAAGGGCGGGGGGCACCTTATGGGTCTAGTGGTATGCCTGCAGGAACTGGTGGTGGTCCTCGTGGTGGAGGTGGCTTTGGAGCTCCAAATTATCCTCAAGGTGGTCCTCCATATGGTGGATCGGCTGCTGGTCGTGGGAATCGCAACCAACAGTATGGTTGGCAGCAGTAGAACATTTTCTTATCACAGACAGTTAATATTATTGTAATATGGTGATGCTCCATGAGATGGTTTATGATAAGGAGTGATAGTAGGATGAGAGATGATGGATTGAATAGTATTTGGGAAAATTATATGTTCTTTGTGGATTTTAGATTGTTTATATTACAGTATGATTATTACTTATCTGTATGGAAGCCTTTGTGATAAAATGAAGGGGAACAAAACGAAACGGAGATTTTATTCCATTGTTTCAGTAATCTATAAAAAAAAATATAATAAAACTCATTCCATCAAAAACTGGACAATTGAACAAGTTATAACATTGTTTTTTTATGAAATTTTAATATTGATTAAAAGAAAAAGAAAAAGAAAAAATATAACTGTTTATTGCTTTCAAATTATAACAAATCAAACTAATTATGATTATCTATTTCAATGAAATCAACAATATAACAAAAAAAATTAATCTAAATTTTGGTGGGACCCTTCCTGAACCCTGCGTATGCGGGAGCTTTAGTGCACTGGGTTGCCCTTTGCCCTTTTAATGACACCAGCAACAATTTTTATTATAGAAAAATTTGTTTTCAAGGGTATAATTGAGATAATAAAAAAGTAAGTATAGATACACTCATCTAAGTTGTTACACTTTTTAAATGATAAAGTAAAAAATTGAACATTTATGTTTGTTACACTTTTATTTTAATATTTAAATTTATTTTTATCTATTTGTTACATATGTTATTTGTATTGAAAATTGTTGACATTTTTAGAAAGAAAAATCCAACCCAAAAAAGCTAAAAGGGGTAATTTTTTTTATATATAGTATAAATTATTATTATTATACTAGCAAAAAGAAGGGCACTCACGTGTCCGTCTTTCCGCTCTTTTTATTGCGCTGGCATTTAATTATGAACCGTGTTTTTTTTAATGAAATTTTGATTTTAATTAAAACTAAAAATATAAATGTTTGTTGCTTTTTAATTATAACAAACCAAATTCAACATAATTATCTACTTCAATAACACAATATAACAAAAATATATAATCTAAATTCTTTTTTTTAATGACATCAACAACAATCTTTATTATAGAAAAAATAAATATTAATATATTGTTCACTTCAAAACAACATGTATTATGCAGAATCAACTATATATGTTATCACATCGAATTCCCTCAAATAAGACGAGTCATTACATAAAGAATGAGGTCCATTTCGTGACACTCATCTTATATGACGGAGGTAAGACAATTGATGTAGTTGGAAAGTGCAATCCCTACCTAATCACGATCTTCAGGCGGAATCAAACTCTGGAGAATATCTTTAGTTAATCTCAGTAACGTTACACACAAATCGATCCACGGTAACATGTTGTGGTCCCAAAACATGTTCGTCACGTCGTCGTTCCTTAATTTCATCCAACTGAATGATATTCACCCATCGTCGAACGTTGGATGTTTATACCGAACGTATTCCACCTTCCTTGTGTCTCTGGGGTTGACTCCTTGGTTGAATTCATTCAGTTGATCCTTAAGACCACTTAACATGACACCAAGGTACCGAACCTTCAACCTCTGAGGTTCTCCGCCGTTGAATTTTGCTTGAACGTCGAACATATCAACCATTGCTTCAAATCTACACAATAAGAAATTAAAAACAATCCATGAAAAACTCATTCAAACATTTCATCAAATACTTGGAGTGCAAATTATACATAAACCCTAAAACTCATAACTACAACATAAACATGAAAACATCTAAACATTTAAGCAACACAGGTCATTTTCATGTACACATTGTATGATTTCTTACAAAAAAAACCAAAATTTAAACAAACCCTAAATCTAAAAAAAAATCTAATTTAAGAGAAAAAATCTAACATATAAACATAAAAGCTTAACGGTGTTTGATTATGAAAACTTACTTGTTAATGGAGTGTTGTTAGATTTGAACTTGAAGGAATTTTTGATTTGGGTGATTTGAGAGAGATTTTGGAGATTTTAGATGAGAAATGAGGAAATGAGATTTTGTTTGTCTATAAAACTGCACGCTGCGTGAGTTAACTCATGCAGCGTGAATTAAGTTGCGCATCACATGTTAAGTAGTGCAGATTTTAACAATTGTGTGAGTTATCTCACGTAGGGGTATTTTCGGTATTTTAGTTAGGCGCGAGCAAAATATGTTGAGTAAAGAGCAGAACCCTTTTAATTGGTAGTAAGAGTTACTAGGGCCAATATGAGATGAGATGACTTAGCCCATTAGTTGGAGTATATAAGGATAACTTATGAGGAGAGTAAGGGTTAATTATTCATTTCACACATTCACACAAAAAGGATGGCTAGAGAAAGATAGAGAGAAGTGAAGATAGAAGAAAATGAAGAGAACCTAAGTGAAGAAAAGAGAAGAGGAAAGCTAGAATTCACAGAGGGAGTGAAGATTTTGGTAAATTAGCTTAAGCTTAAGAGGAATCAAGGTAAATGAGATAGGTTTGTTCTACCTAATAATCTATAATCATATTTTTAGCATATGGGTCATATTTGTTTTGATTGATTGGTGAAAATTTATGATTATATGTCTAATTTTCGTGCTTGAAATTAAGTGGTGAATTTGAGTATGTGAAAATTGTTGAAAACTTTTTGTTGATGCATGAATTTCGTTGTTGACATATGATGAATTGATGACTTTGAGATTCTAGCTTAAATTGGTGAAAATGATAATGTTGTTGAATTCATTATGTATGTTCTAGTTGAGTGATGGGCTTTATGAAAATGATAAGTTCAAGTTGTTGTTGTTGTTTTGTATTGTGTTTGGATGAATTAAGTTGTTGTTGTTGCAACTTTGGTGTTTTAAGTGAAAACTAGTTGAATTGTTGCATAAGTTGTTTTCAGTGTTGTGAAAAGAGCTTGTTTGATGTGTTTGAGCCTTGGAATATGACTTTAATGCTTTTGGGTGAAAGGGGGATCACAATAAGCACTTTAAGGGAATTTTTTATGAAAGTCCGACGCCAAAACACTCAAAAAGACACTTTAAGTCTGGCGCTTGGGTTGGGGGCGCTAAGCGCCCACTTCTTGAGAACCAGCGATTGTGCTGGCGCTTAAACCTCATACCTGGCGCCCAACGTCTACTAATGGATGTTTTTCACCCATTTGCTTTTCTAATTGGGTATTGGTGTAAACATTAAATTTGTATCTATGGATGTTAGCTTTCTTTGGGGTTTGGTTTGACTCCATTATGATTTCTAGAACTTGAGTTATGGTCAAATTACTACATAGGTCACATAGCATTTTACGTGAAACTTTATTATAACTTTTTCAATGAACCATGAAACACTCTCAAAATTAATATTGATTTTAAGGAAGTATTTAGAATGAATAAATGAGTATGTAATCATGAACTTGTGATATCTAATGTGTGAAGATAGTGTATAAATTAAAGATGTGATTACTTGATTGACACATGATGTTGAATTCTTGATTTTGATGAAATGATGTCGTTATGCTTGGGGGATGATGTGTATAGTTCCTACGTGATCTTCTAAGGGTATTAATTTTCTGTTTTGATTAAAGTAGTTGCTGAAACATAATTTGCTTGGAGTTATATTGGTTTTGTTAAAATGGAGACGAACTTTGAAATAAGAGACGAACTTGATTTTGAAATAATCGAATAATGACTTTTCTGAAGTGAAATGATGATGTTATGAATTTCTTATTGTGATAATGGACTTAGATGAAATATGTAGGTTTGATGAAGGACTATAAAAGCATGTAACTTGATATTTGATAAAAAGGCGAAAAATAGACGAACTTTGGAAATTTTGAGAAATAAATGGACTTTGTTAAATAAAGATGTTATGATTGAATTACTGATGTGTTAGATGACATGTAGGAATGTTTTGTTGTTATGTAAAAGATTATTATCCTACTTTTGTTGAGATATTTGAAAATAGACGGTTTTTGTAAAAATAGACGAACTTTGTCAAAATGAGGAATTATGATTTGATAACTTACAAATGACTTATATTCATGATAATATGATGAAATAAAAATGAATAAATGATTTATGGGTGTACAATATGTTGGTTATCATGATGTGAGTGATTGTCCTTCTATTATGCAAATTGTGTTTCATGGTGTAGTGTTATTTCTTGGTTGTGCTAGGCACTTGTTGATGATGCTCATGCTTGACTGATAATTTGGTGATGATTATATATGTGTATAACTTAATGATGAATGCATGTATATCCTTGATGGTGTTAATAATGGTGATGTCTTGTATGAACGTATGCATTTGATGAGTCATATGTTCATGCATTCATGAGTGTTATTGTTAGGATCCCTCAGAGATATTACTTCTAACATCCATGTGGAGATATCCAAGTGGTGATGGATAAATCGGTAAAATTACCTCCAACATCCAAACAGAACCGCATGCATGTAGAAGTGTCTAGAACATTGCATGCATACAAGTTATGTGATGATGTGATTTGTTGAAGGGTAAATACCTCTTTTCGTCCCTGTAATATTAGCGAATTCCGGTTTTAGTCCCTGTAAAAAAAAAGATTTAGATTTTGTCCCTGTAATTTCATATTGTTCCACTTTTAGTCCCTCCTTTCATCACGTCAGCAGAATCTGCATAAATTACGTCCCTGTAATTTTAGATTCCTTCCACTTTTGATCCCTGTAATTTCAAATTCCTCCACTTTTGGTCCCTCATTTTACGTGCCATGTATGCAGATTCTGCTGATGTGGTGGAATAAGGGACCAAAAGTGGAAGAATCTGAAATTACAGGGACAAAATCTAAATATTTTTTTTTACAAGGACTAAAACCGGAATTCGCTAATATTACAGGGACGAAAAGAGATATTAACCCTTTGCTGAATTACATGAATTTTGTGACTTTGTGATTTGGTGAATTATGTCACTTGGTGATTTATGTGATTGGTGAATAATGTGAATTTTTGTGGAAATGTGTACATGATTGGACCATCAAGATATTCCTAAGGACGTAGGAACCCTCCAAAAGATACAAAAAACCCTCTAGAAAGGCCAGGACGCCCTCCATAAGGCTCCCTGGGCCTAAGGCGCACCCTTCAGTAGGTGCCGCCTTAGCTAGCTTCTAGATACCTTTAGAAGCCAGATAAAAGACCAAAATCCCAGCTTACTTAAGGCACAATTTACGTGAGAATTGTGCCCATAGGAGGCTATAGCCCCGGCGGGGTCACTAGTGACATAACCTGTAATCTCTTTTTTAGCCTTCAAATAAGCAAAGTACTTCCTCCTCTCCGCTCTGGTCATGGGCAACATTGGTACTACAAAGACAGAACAAAACAATGGTTAATAGTTAATCATGAGTTAAGGAAAAACATCTAACCAATCTAGAAATCATCACAGTACTCACACAAATAAAGCTCTAAGCTCTCAGAGTCCCCTTCCTTATTCCACAACTGATGAATGTCAGTAAGCGACATACTGTGTAAGAACTCGACAATGCCCCGTTCATACAAATTCATCTTCTCCAAACCATAACCAAGAACAAGCACTTGGTTACTCGTCCAACATAAAGGAAATCTCAACTCACCATTACCACTCGCCACGACAACAGTTGAGTTCTTTGCAGCTTGCACCTGAACAAAAGTTACTCTCTAGTCCTTCTTAAAACTAGAAGCGTAGGTAGGAAACAATTTCTTACCGGGATGCGCACTTATCGAAACGCAAGATAATTTATCTACGCCTTTGGTGCCGTAGAAATGAAAGAACACGCCAACCGACGACTCCACCCCTAACGCCTCACACAAAATCTCGAAGCATTTAATAAAAGCCCAACTATTGGGTTGAATTTGAGAAGGTGCCACGTTCAAAAATTTGAGAACGTCCATCTCGAAACGGGTAAAGGGGACCTTCACCCCAAACTCTTCCAGCACGACGACGTACATATGAAAGATTTCTAGAACGCCCTTAGGGAGCTGAAGGCAAACCTTCTCTTCAGAAGAACATGGTTCTAAGACGATGTCCTCTTCTCGCCGTATGGAAGAGACTGCAGCTTACTCCGTAAAAAAATGATGTGAGCCTTCTCCGTATACAAGGTCCCGTACTTCTGAACATCGTCCGCAAAAACTTCCATTTCGAAGGAAGACTAAGAACATAAAAAAGAAATCTCCTTTCTATGAACACCTATAGGGGGAGAATAAACAATATTCTCTCCCGTACGCGTGTTTCCTGAAGTGGAATAAATAAAAACACAATCACTATCATCATTACTATCAGAACTATCCCTATTATTGTTATCGCTATTACTTGACAGTTCCTCTATAATCCTATGACCAAAATAACCTAACTCATAAGCTTCCCAATCAATCGCACCATTCAGACGAGAGGCATGTCTCAAACAATCCCTCCTCAATTTCTCTTTTTCTTCAGGATCCGAACGAAAACCCCCCTACCCATTTCGTCATATTCCCATATTATAACCATAACTAAGGAAGCATGAATCGAAAAAAAGGAATTGAAGAAGAGAAGGAATACCTGATTGAGGAAGAATAAAACTTCGAAGGAAAGGAAGAACTAAAAAAAAAACCATATTTTATGAAAACAACTGAGATAGAAGACTAGAAACGCCGAAGAGTACTGGAGAAGATGAAACGAGAAAAGGAAAATGAGGAAAACCATTTATAGCTTGAGTATTAAAAGCCACCTCAAAAGATGCACTGACCTAGGCCATGTTTGGGGGCACGTGGAAAAAACATCGAGATATGAACACGTGGATACCAAAGAAAAGTCACCAGATCTGAACTGTCGAAATATTCTAGACAAATAATCACCTCACCAAATTTCATGATTGCCAGGGCGACCGCCCATCCTGCATAAATCATCACTTCGCCTTGTGTCAAGGCTTGTGCTTGGGAGGGCTGTGGACCATCAAGATATTCTTAAGGGTCTAAGAACGCTCTAGGAAGGCTTAAACGCCTTACATAAAGACTCCTGAGGCCTAGATGTTCCCTCTCAAGAGAGTCTCCAGAAGCTATAATCATCACTTTACCTTGTCCCAAGACTCGTGCTTGGGGGGATGTAGACCGTAAAGGTATTCCTAAGGACCTAGGAAACCTCCAAAAGATACAAAGAATCCTCCAGAAGGGCCAGGACGCCCTCCAGAAGGCTCCCTGGGCCTTAGGTGCGCCCTTCAGTAGGCGTCACCTTAGCTAGCTTCTAGATATATCTAGAAGCCGGATAAAAGACCAAAAGCCTAGCTTACTTAGGGCACAAGTTACGTGAGAACAGAGCCCATAGAAGGCTATAAATACCATCCTTGGGATAATTCTTAAGGCATCTCAAAAATAGTCTAAACCCTAGATACAATTATTGTACTCCTGCAAGTACAATGGTGATGTTTGTTATTTTTTGTGATGCTTGTACACTTGGTGATTTTATTTTATGATGATTATTTAGGTAATGATATATTATTTAACGAGGTGAAATGGAATACTGCATTATGAGCTAATATGCCTAATTGAAATTGTGATATATGTTGATGAGTTTTTAATTTTTAATTTTTTTAATTTTTTTATGTTAAGATATGATTTGATGCTTATACATGACAAAGTATAAATACAATGAATTTATTGTGGAAATTGTGATGTCCTCTTGATATTGAAATGATTATGAATATGTTTACTTGATTTATGATGTGGAATTGTGAATGGATGTTTTATGGTTGAATTGAAGATAATATTTACATGAGGTTAGTATTCTAGGATGGTGTAGACGGCGTATATGATTGAGTTCTTATTTCTTATGAGTACTCGAGGACTAGCTTGGAGCTACCTCTTTATCTTTAACTTGGAATCTAGATAGGGCTCTAATTAGGAAATGTTGTGAATTTTGCATTTATGTTATGTATTTATATTATTGATGAGACTTGTTGTCTATTATGTATGAGATTTGAGATATTTTTGGTGATGTATTATGAGACCTGAGACATGGTTGTTGAGATTTGTTACATGTTGCAGAGATATTCATGATTTTGTTTTCCGTTGTTGAGATTTGAATTGTGTTTTCTTTTTCTCTCAAAAATTACTTCTTCTGATAATACTTCAGAAGCAGTTTGGGAATGCTTCTGATGTAATGACCAGAATCAGATATGCAGCGGAAAAGATCAAAGCAGAGAAAAGAAGAATAAGACATAAGCAGTTATCCTTGTTCCTTCCACAAATCGGAAGTAGTCCAGTCCCCCTTGCACTTCCAAGGAGATTTCACTATAATCACAAAGATTACAAATGCTGAATACTCTCTAAGTATGAGACTTCTCAAAATGCTCAAGCACACAGGCAAGAGTCTTCCAATGCTCAAGCACTAAGCAGGAGTCTTCTAATGCTCAAGCACGCAGGCAAGAGTCTTCTGATCAAACAAAAAATACAGGGAAAATATCTTTGACTTGAACACTTGATATACAATCAGTGGTGTTCACAATACAATACAATAAAGACTCTAGACTTGTGACTTTCTAAGATGTATCAAATCAGTGCAGAAATTCAATGTGCTTTTTAGAATCAAACTGACAGAGTTTTGGCGCTTTTTTTAACTTGTATATCTCTATCTACAATCTTCAAGTCTTCACTTCTTTATATAGAGGTGTGAAAGAGACGTTGAGATGATTAGCACGTCTAAAGAGTCGTTGAGTTCCTTTGATCATCCACCAGTAATCCTTTGCCTGATTTGGGTGTAGTCCTTTGAAGAATTAGCTTCAAATTTATTCCCATCTTGAAGGAACATTTCTGCAGGCATGGCTGTTGTCTTGTCTTGTAGCGTAGACAAAAACAGAGTAGTGGAGGTAGTGGTTGTATACTTGTACTTTGTCAACTCTGTTAACGAAGGACAAGTACTCAGTGCTCTCCAAATGACCGTTGATACCTCCCTTTCAATTCTTCGTTCTTCTTAGACGAGGTTGAAATGTTAAACAGCTACTTTGAATCTTCAGTTTGAATTTTACTGTTCAAATGTAACTTCTGGTGATGATTTTGCTTCTGATGAAAACCTTGCTTCTGATGACCTTCTGCTTCTGGTGAGCTTCTGCTTCTGATGACGTCATTACTTCAGAAGCACTTTAGCTTCAGACGCAGTTTTCTTCAGATGCTTTAAAATTCCTTTGCTCTCCATTGTTCTTCCAAGACCTATTGAAATTAATTGACTTGCCTTTGGTCCTGTACACTTGAACAATTATTAGCAATAACCAATTGACAATTTTTAATACCTTGTTATCATCAAAACTTATTAAGGTTTATTGTGAAACACATTTTGTTCCAACAATCTCCCCCTTTTT
Source organism: Medicago truncatula (assembly GCF_003473485.1). NCBI lineage: Eukaryota > Viridiplantae > Streptophyta > Magnoliopsida > Fabales > Fabaceae > Medicago > Medicago truncatula. The sequence continues at coordinate 15,610,974 of NC_053044.1, read as the reverse complement.
GATGATGACAAACAATAGTATTTAAAATGTTCAATTGTTGTTGATCTAATTAATAAGTTGACTACTGGGATAGAGGTTTGTAAGCTCTCCCCCTGAGTCTAATAGATCTTTAAGGTGAGGTTTGTAAGCTCCCCCTGAGTTCTATACTCATTAATTAAATTTCAATAAAATACGCACAAGATAATGAAATATCAGAAGTATTTAAAAAAAGGTTCAGAGCACAAAAATGGTTCAGAGCAAAGCTCATCAAAAAGTTAACTTAATTAAGTTAATTTAATGGGGCTCAGAGCCTAAAAATACTATACAACTACTCCCCCTTTTGTCATCAACAAAAAGTAAATAAAACAAAAGAAAGAGTTTGTGTAAAACTGTAATTAACATACGTATCAGAGCAAAAACAAATAAAAAAAATGAAGCAATTATAATCAGAGCAAAAAATTGTAATTAGCATGAGAAATTATCAATTGATTCAGAAGTAATGATAGACAAGTCAAAGTACAAAGTCAAAGCAATATAATACTTAAAACAAAATCTAAACAAGCAAAATTGGTGTGCAACTAAGGTTTGGCTAGCTTAGACACTTGTTCCATTAAGTACTTAATCTGCTCAGACTGCTTCTTGAGTTCTTCTTGTTGCTTGTTTACCATTTCTTCCTTGGCTCTCAGTCTTCTTCTCAGCCCTTCACGAATTCTGTCAGCCCTTGAGATGTAGTCACTCTCTGGATAGAAAGGAGTATTGGCTAATAGAGGCACATAATCAAGTTCTTTTACTCTTGCAGCTTCATGAAGTTCATCCAGCATATTCTTCAGTATATCAGAATGAGTTGAGATGCATTTTTACTAAGTTGATCCAGCAACTCATTAAAATCCTTCTTCAGATCCATCCATTGATCAAGATAGTGAATTGGAGGTACAGGAACTGTTCTGAGAAGAATCACTCTCTAAATCTCATCACTTAACCTTATAAGCTCTTCATCAATATATTCAGATTCCAGGATGGTGTCTGGAATAGGTGTAGGTTCAGGGATGGTTGTTTGAGATGAAGAAGGTTGGTCAGAAGCTGTTTGTTGTTCAGGAGAAGTTAGATTGATGGTTGGTGATTCTAGTTGTTGTTCTTATTGTTGTTCTTGTTCTGGTTGTGTGGTTGGTCGGAAACAATGTGTTCAGGAACAGTTTGTTCAGGAACACTTTGCTCTTGGTCAGAAGTAACTTGTTCAGGAACAGTAGGTTCAGGAACAATTTGCTCAGGGACGGTTTGAGTTTCTTGTTGGGTGTTTGTTTGTTGGTTTTCCAAAACAGTGTTTTCAGGGACTGTTTTAGAGGCCTTTGTGGGAGTTGGTTGCATTTCTCCTCCTAAATGTTTTTCTAGGTTGTGAAGCGTGGAGGTTTCTTGTTGTTGGGGGTCTGCTGAAGTTGCTTCTGAAACAACTTCAGAGGCTCTTTGTGGGGTTTGGTTATTTTGTGGGTTTGTTACATGGTTGTTTTCAGGGTTGGTTTCTGGATGTTGGATACTGACAGGTTCAATCAATGGTGGTTGAAAGAAATGATCAGCAGGCAAATTCAATTTTTCACAGATTTTTATCCTCTGCTCAGAAAAATTGATTTGCGTCTGCTCAAAGTCTATAGTACCAAAAATTTTAGATTTGGTAGGTTTGAAGCCAGTAAGGAATTTACTAAGGTGCTGACTCAGAGGAACATCATCCGAGTCAGTGGAAGATGATGAGGAGGGTGAAGATGGAAGGT